>NW_006399805.1:335404-373044 GCF_000299155.1 Elephantulus edwardii | reverse complement strand
TTTAGGGCTGTTGTGCATGGGGTCGCTATGAGTCACAAACGACTCGACGGCACATAACAACAACATTGGTATTCATCATGGATCTAAGCAAATGAAGTTGTGGGCAGCTCTAGTCTTTTCTCCATCTACCATGATGTTGCCAGCTGGTCTAGTGGTAAGGATTCTTGTTTTCTTGATAAAATGGTGTAATCTGAATGGAAGGCTATAGTCTCTGATCTTCTTCAGTAAGAGCTTCAAGTCTTTACTTTCTGCAAGTAAGGTCTGTGTCGTATGTATAATGCAGGTTATTGATGAATTTTCCTCCCTTCCTGATAACCACATTTTCCTTCACGGAGTCCAGCTTCTTGAATTATTTGCTCAGCATACACATTGAATTAAGTATAAAGAAAGGATACAACCCTGATACACATCTCTCCTGGTTTTAAACTATTCAGTGTTCCCTTGTTCTGTTTTAGACAGCCACTTCTTGGTCTGTTTATAGGCTTTGCATGAGTACAGTTAAGTGTTTTGGGATTCCCATTCTTTTCAATGTTGTCTGTAATTTATTATGATCCATACAGTAAAATATCTTTGCATAGTCAGTAAAATACAAGTAAGCAGCTTTCTGATATTCTCTGCTTCCAGCCAAGATCAGTCAGACATCACCAATGATGTCATGTCACTGCTGCTTCTGAATCCAGCTTGAATTTCTGGCAGTTCTTTGCCAATAGGAATTTTGAATAATCTTTAACATTTTATTTGCATGTAATATAAATGATGTTGTTGTTAAGTGCCACTGAGGTGAGCACAACTCATAGTGACCCTATAAACAACAGACCATGAACCGTGTTCTGTAACTATCATTATTTCTCTAAGTTCATCGAATTTCCAGAAGCATATTGTTTAGGATGTGGATGCCACTCCTGCTTCCAAGCCTGTCTTAATCTGAAGCTCCACCAAACCCTGTCCACCATGGGTAACCGTTACAGCATTTAACACACCAGTGGCACAGCATTCAGCGTTACAGCAACCCCAATTTAGTACAGCAAATTGACAGACCAGTGCTGTATCACTTACAAGAATATTCATCTCAAACAATTAATACCAAATAAAAAAAAATTTAAAAATCAAAACAAAACAATTAATACCAGACCTGAGGGCCACAACTGTCCACTTTACAAATGAGCCTCCAAACTGGAGACTTAGTCAGGGCCCAGTTAACTGACTGTTAAATATAAAGGCCTGTCCACCAGGTCCTGATAGACTCTTAACAAGAGGCTTTCAGCCCACAGCTCATTGTTAGCTAAATCCAGTAAATCCAGTCAACTAACACGATTGTGAACAAAATAAAAACCAGCCAAACAGTCCACCCGCGACCCTTGGTCAAAGCAAGAGAACCCACCTTCCAGAATCCAGCCACTTCACACATGAGCCTGTTTGATAATTTCCACATTCTGTTGGATCACCTATTTTGGGAATGGGAACAGAAAAAGATGTCATCCAGTCAGTTGACCGGATGGCTATCTTCCAGATTTGTTGGCATAGGCTAGTAGTGAGCACTTCAGGACTGCATCTGTTTGTTGAAAGACATCAGTTGGTATTCTATCAATTCCTGGGACCTTATTTTTTGCCACTGTTTCAATGCATTTTTTAAAATTCTTCCTTCAATACTGTTGGTTCTTAAATCATATGATATTTTCTGACATGGTTCATTGTCACCTAGTTCTTCTTGGTATGGCAACTCTTTGTATTCTTTCCATCTTCTTTTAGTACTTTCTGCATCATTTAATATTTTGCCTGTAAAATCTTTCAGTATTGCAGTGTGAGGCTTGAATTTGTTCTTTAGTTCTTTGAGCTTGAGAAACACCAAGCGTGTTCTTCTCCTTTGATTTTCTTACTCCTACCCCTTTGCATATTTCATTTTAACTCTTGCTTTTGTTACAATATTTTGCGTTGAGATAAAGAATACTCACTTTTGGAAATGTTACCCTTTGTGCAAGTGTACTTTGTTCTCTCTTCATCCCTAGTTCCTCCTTGGAACCAATGCAGCTTTCCCTGTTGACGTGCTCTCAATGTATGCGGAAGGTGGGGCTCTGGGGCTTCCAGCAGATTGAGTCGTCCATGACAGACCTGGACTCGTCTTTTGGCCTCAGCAGCTCTCCTGTCCCAGGTTCTGAGGGACGGCCAGAGCGCTTCCCTCTGGTTCCTGAGTCTCCTCGGAGGATGATGACCCGCAGCCAGGATGCCACGTGTTCCCCAGGCTCCGAGCAGGTATGCACTGGGCTTATTGGGGATGGATTGTAAATAATTATTTTTGTAAATGGTAGAAATTTTGTTGTTAGGTGCTCCTGAATAAACTTCAACCCATGGTGACTCTGTGTAAAGCAGTACATTGTCCAATCCTTCTCCGTACTCATGATTTGCTATGCTTAAGCCCAGGAGTAACTATGTCAGTCCGTCTCAAGGGGGGTGAGGGGGTCTCCCCTCAGCTGTTGCTGTGTACTCTTGAGTTGGAACCGACCCAAAGCTGACCCTCTGGCGGGTTTTTAGAGGCAGTTAATCAAAAGGGAGGAGATTGCTCATTCTTCTGCAGAGAGACTGATGGCCTTGAACCTTGTGCCTTTGAAATTGCAGTGTAGCTTCTTGTCACTAGGCCACCAGAGCTCCAAGCATAAAGTCCTTCTGCAGAGACTGACCTGTCCTGATAATATGCCCAAAGTATGTGAGACAAAGTGTAACCATCCTTGTTTTAAGGAACACTCTGACCATACCTGTTGTAAGACAGATTTGTTAGTTATTTTTGGCAGTCCATGGTATATTAACACACAGTTCAGAAACATCAGTTCTTCTTAAGTGTTCTTGAATCATTGTCCAATATCCATATGCATTTGAAGCGAGAAAATATCATGGTTTGAGTTAGGCATACTTTAGAGATGTCCTTACCCTTTACCACTTAAAAAAACCTGCCCACTGCTTCTATGGGTGTTGATTTTGGATCCAGGTAAAATGAAATCTTTGCTTCGTTTCTCCCATTTGTCATGATGCTGCTTACTGATCCACTTGTGTGAATTTTTGTTGTGCTGCTGATGTATAATCCATAATGAAGGCTACAGTCTTTGATCCTCATTAAGTGCTTCAAGTCTGCTTTGCTTTCAGCAAGCAAGGTTGTGTCATCTGCATGATGCAGGTTGCTAATGAGTCTTCTTGATCAAGTTTAGCTTCTTAGGTTATTTTGAATAGGTATGGTGAAAGAAGACAATGCTGGCATAAGTCTTTCCTGGCTTTAAGCCATGCACCGTTCCCTTGTTTTATTCTAATGATTGCTTCTTGTTTTGTGTGCAGATTCTGCATGAGCACAAGTAAATGTTTAGGAATAGCCATTCTTCTTAATGTATCCATGATTTTTCATGATCCACACTGTTCAGTGTTTTCCTTAGTTCAAAAAATCCAAGTAATCCTCTCTTAGTATTCTTTACTTTTAGCCAAAATCCATCTGGTATCAAAAAAAGCTGCTTCTGACTTTGGCCATTTTTTTAACAATCTTCAGCAAGGTTTTACTTGATTGGGTCATCTGTTTTTGAAATGTGCACAAATACAGACCTTTTCCTGTTGTTGGCCTGGTTAGTGTCTGCTGAATTTCCTCGCACTGTCTCGTGGGCGCCTCTAGGGCTATAGCGTTAGTTGGATCATGTTCATTGGTATGCCATCCATTCCTGAGGTGGAGGAGATTGTCCCTCCTTCTCCAGCAGTGTCTGGTGGATTTGAACCATGCACCTCTGGGATTGCAGTACAGCTTCTTGCCACTAGGCCACCAGAGCTCACCGCTCCATCTTCTTTTGATGCTTACTGGATCACACAAGAGTTTTCTCATAGCATCTCTTGGTGTTGCAACCCGAGGCTTGAATTTGTTTTCAGATCTTTCTCAACTTGAGAAATACTGAGGCATTCTTTCTTTTTCATTCTCCAACTCCAGCCCTTTGTGCATTTCATTATGATACTTTGCTTTGTCTTCTTGAACTTCCATTTGAAATATTCAGTTACCTCTTTTTACCTCTTACCTTTGTTTTAGCTTTTCAGTTCTCTAGTGCAATTTTTAGAGTTTCTTCTGACATATATAGCTACTATATATGGTCTTTGTAAAACTGTATTTTGTGTGTATTGCAATCCCAGAGGTACACAGTTCAAATCCACCAGATGCTCTGCTGGAGAAGGAGGAACAATCTCCTCCTGTACCAGTCAGATCTGATTTGACGGTACACACATACACTCTCTCTCTGTCTCTGTCTCTCTCTCTCTCTCTAAAATAAAATAAAATAAATTTTTAAAAAGTGTTGTTAAAAAAAAACGTATTTTGTGAGTAAGGCATTGGTCGTTGTAGCTCTGGCTTCATTTCTGTCACCAGGGTCATCTTTTCTAACTGCCAGACCTTGTGAACTCCAGTGGCGGCATCTATAAGGAGTTGCACTAATCCAGAGGCAGCCTCTTTTTGGTGGTTTGAGTCCATCAGAGGCTCTGAGGAAGAAAGGGAGCAATCTTTTATGCAGTTTGCAGCCTCTCGTAACCAGCTGGAGGGTCAGCTGTGAGTCATTTCTGACCTGACGGTAGTAATGAGTTTGAGCTCAAGTGCTTCTTTTATTTCTAACTTCTGCATTCTGATCACAAGATGTTATTAGTGTATCTTAATTGGATGTTCAGTCCATTTCAGACTGCTGAAGTTGATAGAAATCCTGTTTCTTCATCTTTGACTTTAATTGTTGCATATATTTGTATAATAGTGGTATGAACAAGTCTTCTTCATATCCATATGGATGTTATTCTATCATTGAAGGACACATCTTGAAATGTTCTTTTTGACAGTCAGTGTAGCACCATTCTTCTTCAGTTTGTCATTCCTGGTATAATGAATCGTACGATTGATTAAAAATGACCAGTATCCATCCAGCTCAGCTCACTAGCTTATCAATTATTACACATCCTGTTTTATTTTTGACAACTTTGAATTCCCTTTAATTCATCTTTTGGCTTTTGTAAGTAGGATTACTGTGAACATTTATCTATCGGTGTCTATTTGAGAAACCGTCAAAGTGATTTCCACAGTGACTATACTATTTTGCAATCTTATTAACTGTGGACATGGCTTCCAGTTTCTCCACATCCTGGCCAACACTTGGTAGTTCTGTTTTTCTGATAATAGCCATCCTAGTGGGAGGAAGTGATTTTCATGTTTCATATCTCACTGTAGTTTTCATATACTTCTCATAATAGCTAGTGATGTTGAGAGCATCTTTTTGTGTGCTTACTAGCCATTTGTGTATCTTCTTTTAATCTCTGTGGTTTATTCCTGAGTGTTTTACCTTAGATTCTGTGGAAAATGGAATTCTTTTCTTAGTTTCCTTTTGGGGTTCATGCTGGCGTGTAAAAATGACTCATTTTCATGTTGATGCTCCTGTGCCCTGCAACTTCGGTGAATTCCTTAATTAACTCTAGTAATTAATTTTTTTGAGTTTTGGATTTTAGGATCATTTGCATGCAAAATGAAGATAGTGCTTTTTCTTCTTTTTTGATCTTGAGACCTTTCATTTTCTTACCTAGAGTAATTGGTCAGTTACTCTGGCTAGAACTTCTGGGCCAATGCTGAATAGCAATGGCACACATGGCATCCTTGTCCCTAATCTTCAGGAGAAACCTAGACCGTCACCATCAAGTCTGACATTCTGCTGTTGGGGAGCAGGGGGCTGTGTGTGACAGTGAGCTTAGTGAGTCGGCTGCGATTCTGACCACAGTTGTCAGAATACCATGTAGTGTTACTCTCCACCAGCTGTAATGAAGAAGCTAAATTCTTTAGACAATAAGGATTAGCTCTACTTGCTTCTAGGAATATTTCTCTTTATCACAGTCACAATCACTTGGGCATTTCTGTTCTCTCCCCTCCCCTTTGAGGCTGAAAAGAGCCCAGGTCCCATCATCTCCCGTACTCGGAGCTGGGACTCTTCCAGTCCTGTTGACCGTCCTGAACCAGAAGCTGCTAGTCCCACCACCAGGACCCGCCCAGTGACCCGAAGCATGGGGACCGGAGACCCTCCTGGCCTGGACGTGCCCTCTAGCCCTCTGCGGAAAGCCAAACGAGCCCGTCTCTGCTCCTCCAGCAGCTCGGTGAGTCCCTGAGCAGACCCCACACACACACTCCTCCCTGGGCAGCCAGGAGAAGCAAGCAGGGATGCCTCCCAGGCCTACACCTAAAAGTAGGCCACATGTATGTGTATCAAGATGTACTATGAGAGCTGATAGAAGAATTTTGTTATTTGTTCCTTTGGGGTGAATTCTAGAGTAGTAGTAAGTATTTGGGGCAGTAGTGAAATGAAGGGACAAAACCTGATAAGATTGTCTAACAAAAGGAATGGAAGAATGAAGGCCATGAGAGGAAACACCGAGGCAGAACTGAAAAGCAAAGGTAAAAAGCTAAAACTGTGAGCATATGGAAAATTCTGGACTTGACGAATGGCTGTGTCTCCTTCAAGCTGCCTGGCCTCTCCCCTTTACTACCCTTGTCCCTTTTCTTCTTCTCCCAGGACACACCTTCCCGAAGCTTCTTTGATCCCACCTCTCAGCACAGAGATTGGTGTCCCTGGGTGAATGTCACACCCAGTAAGGAAACTGGAGAGAAAGGCGGAGTGGATGGTGGCCCCGTGGGCGAGCCTGGCTGGAAGGCTGTGTTGACCACACTGCTGGCCCACACTCAGTCCAAGCAGCCTGCTGAAGCTGACTCCTTGGTGAGGGAAAGTCCCTCTGTGTGTGCAGCACTTGCTTTGAGTGGGGTGGAGGAGAGCTGAGACTCGTCCCATAACTAGCACCCTGCCTGTCCTCTGCTTTCATAAGTCTGAGTAGATGTATCTGCCTGTCCTAGAAAACAGACTCAGAGAAGGGTCAGCCTTTCTACTGCTTAGTACATGGCATTTGCTCAAATTTTAGTAAAGTCTTTGTTTCCTCAGCTAAAGTGATTCACAGTAGACTAGGAGGACAGACACAGAAATAGACGCCTGAGCAGCTGCTCTGGCCTCAGGTTGCAGCACAGCTGCTTTCCGCATCAGTTACTGTGACTTGTCCTTGGAACCTGGCCAACCACCTTAGCTGATTGGAGCCCTGAGCTCTGACTCTTGAGATTATGATTCTGTTCTCACACCAGGCACGTTACTCAAGTCCACAGTTACAGAGCTCGGCCAGCCACATTAGCTGACGTGCTGACTGCTGAGGTTACCAATGTGGGTAAAGCTGAGTCCATCATAACAGCTGAAAACCGAGCGGGGGGTTTGTTCCGCATGGAGACTGAAGGTCACTGGAGGCATGAAGGAGTCCTAGAAACTGAGCCCCCTCTCCTTTGCTGGCTCTCTGCACAAGTGCCTGGTATCCTAGTAGACACCTCCCTCTGTCCCCTAGGGACACAGTGCAGCAGTCCTCGCCAGCAGGACTTCATAGTGTGGCTTGTTGGTGGGGTCACAGGACTTCATTTGATGGATCTCCAGTCAGGCCAAGAGTCAAGAGCGGACACTTGGTGCCCTTGGCAGATAGGCAGGCAAAGGTTTCCCAAGTCTCACCAGAAAAGAATCTGCATTTACCCACTTTAAAAACTTTTGAAGAGAGATTGTTATTTGATTATAGGTCTTTGATTAAACCTATCTTTGCACGTAAGTTCTCAATACATAGATCTTCGCAAAATGGTGTATCGGCAGTTTTTATTAAGACTCCCTATGTCACTGTCACTAAAATGAAGTCCCACGGGATTTCTCATGATGGAGGGAGTTGGCCTTATGATTGGCACTGGCCTCAGGACTGCAGATTGCTCTTGCTAGCTGCTTCTCAAACCTTCCCAGCACTGCTCTGACAGGAAACTTTAAAGGCTCTTTGCTGTTAGGAAAAGGTTTACATGATCTTATAAACTTCACTTCCTCTCAACTTTGTCTTCTAATACTGTATTATTAACTTAATTCCCCCTTGTCCATTAGTTAAGAGCTCAAAATATCCCCTCCCAAGACTTGATTTGTTGAGACACACAGCCTTGAAGAGTCTAAGGAAGCACTGAAAGTGTCCTCTTGGGTCAGAAAACGTGGGTTGCCTTATTCGATGTGGTTTGTGCTGTTCTCAAGACCTTCCCACGTGGACCGTCTGTTCAGTTTATTGTGGGTTCATGGCAGAGAGAAGCCGGGGTTCCACATCACTGAGAACTGTGTCTTTCAGTGAAGTGCTTTGTCTCCCGGGAACACTGTTTCTCAGAATTCACAGATCGCTTCATGGGCATGATCAAGTGGCAGTGAAATTCTTCCTATTATTAGCTCTGCTGGCTAAACCAAGTTGAGAAATCCAAGGTCATAGTATAAACTCTTAAGGTCATTTAACTTTGTTTTATTCCTTGTTGGCCTTGGACAGCTAGACTCATGTAGACATAAGTGGTTCCTTGTTCCCAAGAAATAATGAATTAAAAGGGAGTCAGTGCAGAACAGACTTCCAAATTCTCCTGAAATTCAAAAATTTTGGACCCACAAAGCTTGGTTGAACCCCTAAACTGTTGCTTGGTGGTAATCTTTAAACCAACTATACTTGCTGAACTCTTCTGAAAACCAAGCAGTAGTTTAGCTTAACTAGCAAAAAAAAAAAGCTTTAATTAATCATAGTGCTTGGTCATTTAAGAGCTATATGTATAGTCTTAAAATCCTACATGAGATAAAATTGAAAAGAGCAACTTCAAAGATCCAAAGAGTGAGTGAGTTTGCTACCAGAGGAGAACCAGCTCAGAAAATCAGATGAGAACGGTTGCACCTACTTGAAGACTAAACCATTCCCTCATTGTCCTCAAGTAGGGACCAACTCCAACTCATAGGTGATCCTCTAGGACCCTTAGAGAGTCAAACCTCACTCCTTTGGGCAGGCAGTGCAACTCCCTCCCCACTAGGCCAAGAGAGCTCTCGTGAAAAATACATAGGCTCACTGATTTGTATAATTAGAAACTGTTAAAGTTAGTGTTTGCTTTGCTGTATTTATTCTTAGCAGCAACCAGAGAGTTTACTCTTGTTTGAGGTCATTATTATTTATAGCACAGGGTGAAATATAATTTGTTCTGCTCCCTCCTAGACATAGCTACATCATTGCAAGAGAAATTTACCAACTAATTGGTACATTTTATCTCTTTAAAAGAACTTGGTCTCTGATAAACTTTTCTCTCTGTAGAGTTTCTCTGAGAAGTCGAGGAAGGTATTCCGAATATTCCGGCAATGGGAATCATTATGCTCATCCTGAAGCAGTTCCATGTCCTTCCTGGAGGAAACTGAGATGGGAACAACTTTTTGAAAAATAAAATCGGAATTCCCTTGTGGTCAGGTGATGCTAAGTTTTTCTCCATTCTGGCTTACTAATAAGGAGCCCATGCTGTTGCAGAGCAGTAGTGCTGACCGCCTGCGTGTGACTCCAGAACGGCTCTCAGGAGGGCTGGGGAAGGTAAGATGCAGCTCACTGGCTCTGACAGAGTGTGGCGCTATGGAGCCGGGCAGAGGACCAAGAACGGGACACCATTTCTGCGCCTTTTAACACACTGCAGGGTTTGCAGGATTCTCGTCACAGCAGCATACATGGTCATAAAATATTTCCCGAGTTTTTTGCTGCTGAAGAACCATTTCCCACCTGTCTTGTGGGCTGATAAAAAGACAGCAGAAACTGAGAAAACATTGCTGGATCAGTCAGCAACATGACGATTGTGGTTTTCAGGTGTCTTTGTGATGCCAGGCAGAGAGATGTATCATTTTTCTTTAACCAGTGGCAAGCCTCTGATCATCCATCACCAGGAGATCCCTGATGTGTTACAGGGAATGGTGAGCTGGTCATTGTCTCTTGTCACCTTTGCAGTGATAAGACAACAGAGCAGCAGGTGGAAGACAACATGAGAAAAGATCCAGCGTTGGAAACCTCCCCCTGTGCCCTCCCCCGACTAAGGTCCCTCTAAGATTATCACTGCTGGGGGAGCATTTGTCTCCCTGGTTTGGAAGACTGAATCGCAGTTGGCCTCCTCTAAACAGACTGCTGACGGCGTGCCCATGACTGCGGAAGGCAGGAAGCAGCTCCTCTACCAGGACAGAGCTGCTCTGGTCTGAAACTTGTGTTTAGTTTGTTTTCTGTCTCACTTGTTATACTGAAGTATTTGAAAGAAAATAAGAGACACATAACATTCTAGTCATCAATACTATATGTTAGTATATAGAAATTTAATAATAAAATTGGTTTTCTACATACTTCCTAAGCCCTTGGTAGGTGCCATGGAGTCAAGTCTGACTCCTTCCAGCTGTAGTGACAGCAGATGGAAACTCCTGTGCCATCTTCACAGTCTCTGCCATGCTTCTGCCCATTGTGTCATTCTGTCAACCCGTCTTACTGAAGGTTTCCTCTTTTGCTGATCCTTGACTTTTCCATTCATGGCATCTCCCCATCCCCACCCCAGGCTGATACCTCTTGACAACATGACCAAAGTTTGTGAAAATAGTTGATGGTTTCTAGCACTCAGTCCATATACACAATTCTTGATGGTTCCTTAAACTGAAGCATCTGATTTGTCCAAACTAGAATCCAGCTCGGTCATAGATTACTTGTATTTCTTGAATCCAAATGGGCAATCTGGTTTTCATGCCTATCACTTTTTTACAAAAAATATGAAACACTAATTTTTGCATTTCTCTGTATTGTTACAGTTTTAGTGTATGTGCTGCCGAAGCAAGCACTGCTTACAACATTTTAAACTTGTCATTTTTATATACAGATTTTAGCTGGATCTCTCGTGCTGCCTCTGTGAGTGAACAAGACCGGTAGTGACTGCTTCCACTTTCTCTTTGGGAGATGGCTGGCTGAGGCTGGGTAGCCATTTGCTGCCTGGTGACTAAGGGACTTGGAAGTCAGGTCTCTAAAAGTTCATGGCTTGTAGGCCCCAGCGAGTATAAATTATAACAGGGTGTTCATGAGGACTGCAGGTCTCTTTTAAGATTCAAGTTCTAATAATGTAGTGGGGCTTGTTGGGTTTTCTTTTTTTTTGCCACAATGTTTAGTGCACACTCTTCCAATAGAGTGTATTTCTTTAAAATAGGCAGAGCACATTTATTTTTGCACAAATTGAAGCCAACTGAGACAGACTTAGTGTAATTTAAGAAGCATTGGGCCTCTTCTGTGTATCGGACATTGTCAGGCTTTACTGTAAGGCAGAGGCTGCCTGGTCTCCACCCTCAAGATGTTTGTAGTCCAAGCTGGAGGACACATGTGTATGTGCTGCTGATTTTTCTGGGAGAATGATAAGTGAGGAAGTTGTTACATAAAGAATTGGATAGAATTTTGAGGAAGATGTAGCTCTGAGATAGACTGCATGAGAACAGGAACCTGGTCTGTCTGGTTCGTATCCCACCTTATGTAACAGTGCTTGATGGGTGATGGGTGCTTCCCAAAGGGACGTTGAGGGCTATAAGAATATTGCAAGCAAAAGAGCAGAGAGTTAGGTCTGCCCTTGAAAGAGTGAATGTTCAGCTGTGTCTAGAACTTTTACAACGTGGGGCATTGAGTCCATTTTGAAAATTCTTGTCTAGAAATGTGTTCTAGAGTCTGGGAGAAGGAGGCATCTGGGTGCTGGAGTTGAGGATCATTGTTTCAGCCGCTGAGTGTGGTGAAGCCCTCTACCCTACCTCCTCTTTTGGAGAGCTGGAGGCTGGCCTGCTGACTAGCCCTCTGGAGGCTGCAGGCTGGGACAACACTGCTGGACTGGAACTGTGTACTTAGGGGAACAGTGGGGGGGTTATCTCAGTGGGTGGAGACCTTGCACTCCTGTCCTCAGCATCTGTTCTCTTCCACACACCAAGACTTCGCTGGAGCTTCAGGCTGTGCTGGGACAGCTTTTGTTGGGCTTTTCTAGGAATGCCTGGTTTCATCCTTTATCTGATCTTTGTCCTCCCTTTCTGCTGATCCTAGAAGACGATAACTACCTAAGCTTTTCTTTTTTGCTGCTTTAGTCACAGATGTGGCATTGTGAGTCACAGAGGGTAGTTTGCCCACTTGGACAGACCTGGTAGCTTCGTGGATGCTACATAATCTGTATTGTGTTGTGCTGCGGTGGATGGCTCTTGGTAAACAGAACTTCCACCTCCTTTCTGTCCACCTCCAAGTCAAGAACCTTATATGGATCAGGACAAGTGTCAGGGTTTTAAAGACCTTTCTGACACCTTTGCTTGGCCCATGCTCCAAGCCTTTGGGTTCTCCTTTCATTGGTTTTTCTTCCATTTAAGGCCTCTGGGATTCTGGTGGTTTTTTGTTTGTTTTTTTGTTTTGTTTTAACTAATGCGGCATTTTGTGTACCAAATATATTTGGTTTTCACAGAGAAAGCAGAAGCCTTTCATAACCAGCTCTGGGTTGTATAGGCAGGTTGCAGCCAACTGCACTCATATCTGTTCTTTCCATCATGCCTTGGCCAGGAAGGTCCTTCTGCACTGAAACACCAGGCATGTCCCTGCCCGAGCTAAAAGTCCAGGTCTGCCTCACAGAGCAGGTCTGCCTGACCACATGTGGGCTACTGATTGCCAGAAGCAGGTCCTCTGGGCCAGCTTTATCTCGCTTTTAGATGGCTTTGTTAGATTGTCAAGACTGCTACCTCATCAGACTGAGAGCAGAGCCGCCTGTCCGTCCCTTCCACACTGTTCCTCCGTCGCAACAAGACAGCTGCATGTTTAGTTCAACCAACAACAGAAGGACAAACACTTCCTCCTCCTCAATTTTCCTTTCTATTTTTAGGTTTATTCCTATTCTGAGTTTGCTTTGGCTTCGTCAAGCTGGTATCTGGGTCATTTGAGCCACAGCCTCCAGTATGCTGCCTGCATTTGAGCCCTTTATGATTATTCATTCCATGTTACCCCACAGTCTCTGTACTCTCACGACTCAGTGGCTGAAGTTACGGTGGTAGCTATTGCTTGTCTTTCCATGGGGCCCCTCGCAGGTTCTTGCTATGCTGTTTGGTAGCTGAAGCTAGGAAGAAAGGAAAGGGGGACCCTGGTGGTAGGTCATGGGGACCTGATGGTTTATCTGAAGATCACCTGTATATAAGATCAGTACTCCTGCAAGAAGACGTGGAGTATATTTGTCTGGCTTTCCTGTAGTGGATCAAGGACCCTTCAAGGAAAGAAGGAAGGTAGTTTGCAGGTCCCAGAAGGAACTCAGACTTCGCCTCCTCAGGGCCCTCAGTATTCTCATGAGGAAACCAAGTTCCTAGAGACAAGAGCCTCCATATTTCCTAGCCTGCCCTGTCCTGTCTAGCTAGGAGGATTGACCACTGGGGAAAGCTTGTACCTTGTCCATAGTTTTCGTGCCGCCTCATTTTGAAGTTGAGTGAGTTCCTTGCTGAGACATGAGAGGGGAAAACAAATGGTCCTCAACAAGAGCACTCCTGAAAATTGAGTTTGCTCCTTAGCTACTGCTGATAGCCCTCAGGGGGAGTGCTTGCTGTTTGCTAAGTAAGCCCTGCTCCAAGCACTTTACATATTCTCTCTTTGAAGCCCCATTGCAACCATGTAAATAGACTTACTCCTTGTTTTACCAGTGAAACTCCAGCCACAAGTTCATTTACCTTGTTTTAAGTCACACAGCCAGTTAGTATGAGAGCCAGGATTCTGGCTGCTCCCAGAGCCTGCATTTTTGGTACTCTTCTATCTCATGTCCAAGGTTCTTGTTCAAAGGAAAGGTTCTGCACAAAGGCATTTAATACAACAATGTTGATTTCAAGTAGTTGAAAATAACCTGAGCTTCATCAGTTGGGGAATAATTTAAATCAGTGGAATTGAAATCAAACCTTTAGTGTTAAAGCTTTTAAATAGTGTCAAAACACCGTGGAAGAATGTTTTGCAGTGTAAATGAAAAATGGCATCAAGCTGTATCTGTTTTGATATATTTAATAAACCAAGACTCGAAAACAAAATTGTAAATGTACGCCGTTTTCCTTTGTATTGTTAAAATTATCACTCTGCTTACACAATTTTTTAAAGTCACCTTAATCTTTTTATAGGTGGTTACAAAAGTACGTGAACCCTAGGAGTAACTGTGGACTGACTGGGCCATGTTCCATTCTGTTCACACACATAGTCTGAGTTCAAATGTGAGCGCATCTGACAGTAGCTGTCAGGCTTTACAATGGATTTCTTTTTATATGATAAAGATTTTTTCACTATGACCTAGCAAAGATTTCCAGCAATTTTGTGCTTCCTCTCCCAAGATCTCTAGGTTTTTTCACTACTTTGTATCACTGGTTCTGTCTCTATTCCTTTAAGACAAAGTAACTAAGTGATGGCATTAAATTAACGATGTTTAGGGGGAGCTCTGGTGGCCTAGTGGCAAGAAGCTGCACTGCAATCCCAGAGGAACACGGTTCGAATCCACCAGACGCTCTGCCAGAGAAGGAGGTGCAATATCCTCCTGTACCAGTCAGATCTGATTTGACGGTACACGCACACAAAATAAAAAAAAACAACAATGTTTAGAGGGATGATGACTACAAAGCTGTCAGGTAGTGTATTTACTAGTTGGGATAAATGGAAATAATCTCCTTCTTGTAGCTACTATTGTGTGGTGAGCTTCGGGTTTCTGTTGATAGTTTCTAGGCTGGGCAGTAGGGTTTCCAGTGTGAAATCCTAGAATAAATGGCAGTAGAAGTAGAAGGAACCCTACCCTGCCTTCCAGCCCCCTTCAGCCCACAGTGGGATGCAGTTAGCCCTTCTTAGCTCAATCTCCACTTAGTTAAATGGCCACTCCTGCCTCCATCCTTTCACATGGACAGACCAGGCCGGGTGGGGGGTCTTCCCGTTCAGCATTCAGCAACTTTAGCTGGTCTTCCAATGGGTAGAAACTTGTGAAAGTGAGTGCCTTTTTTCTGTTGATCTAAGCAAACCAGATGTTGAATAAAGTGTGATTGATGAGATTGACTAGGAAACTGCCCATCCTTAAACATCCTGTTAGGATAAGAAGGAGCTGTGTTGTCATTCCAAAGGCACCCAGTTTGAATCCACCAGCTGCTCCGCAGGAGGGAGATGGGCGGCAGACTCCTGTGTGATTTACAGCCTCTGAAACCCTGCTGGAGGGCCAGCTATGGGTTGTACAGAACGACACGCATCCTGTCACCTGCTAGGCAGCAGTCAGTCGCAGGTTGCTTGAAAGCGAGTGAAGCTACCCCGCCTGCAGTACCTGCCGGCGCCGCTAGGTGCCGCGCGGGGCCGCCTCTCCGCGCTCACGTGACCAGCCCGCGCGCTGCTGCTGCGGGTCGGCGGCGCTGTCAGCACGGCTGGGCCCATTGCAATGGCTGCTTCTGCTTTTCAGCCGCATCCTTTGTTCTCCTTTAGTCATAAGTCTTGTCCTCTGAACGAATCTAGGCTCCCTGAAGGCCGCAGCTGTCCTGTGTGTACCGGAGGCCGGTGCCTGAGCCCAGCCCGAGTGGGTGCAGGCTCCGCTGCGACCCGTGCAGAGCAGCCTTGCCTTTGATCATTGGAAGCAGTCGGCCAGCGGGGCGCCTTCCAGACCAAACAGATGGGCAAAGGGGCAGGAAGCCTTGCGGGAGCTGGGTGGGTGGGAGAGCCAGACAAGAGGACGGTCAGGGCCGGGCTGCCTTGCGGAGGACACTGCGGGGTGGACGCGGGCTCTGACCGAGGACAGCTGCCGGCTCACAGCAAAGCGCAGAGGCAGCCCTTCGGGAAGGCCGTGTCCGAGGGCCACCCCACAGATGAGGCAGCCGCTCAGAAAACTCACAGCCAGGCCCTGCACGGAGGCCCGACCCCGGAGACGGGTCCAGGACCTGTGACTAAGGCCAATTAACCCTGACTCACTCCCCAGCGCACAGGGAGGTCATTATCCCCAGCCGGCCGAGTGGGGAAACTGAGGTGTGGAGTAGGGAAGCAGCTCTGTCTACTAGGCCCCAGCAGCCGCCCTGGACAGTCAGCAAATACTTCCGGCTGGGCTGTCCAGGGCAGGAGGGAGCGGCTTGTCCTCGACGCTATGCCCATGTGCTGGTCACTGCTGCAAGAGGGTCGAGTATGACCTGGATCAGATGGGCTTTCCTAGACGCGGATCTCAGGCTTTGGCTGAGGTCATACCACAAACCAACCTTTAGGTTATCAGCTGATTGCAAACTGCTTGCATCACCACCACTCTTCAAGGTGGGGTAGGGCCATAAAGCCAAAAACTCCAGGTGGCAAAGACTGGAGAACGCCATCAAAGAATGTGCTCCATCAAAAACTGAGAAAGCCAGGGTCAGGGTGCGACAGTCAGGGTCACACGAGATTGTGACTGAGTTTCCAGTCTTCCTCCTGAACCACAATAGCAGTGACTTGCGAGGTCTGTTGGAGGAGACTCAGTGGCCTGGGTTCAAATCCTGCATTCTCTGTTGACCAAAAAAAAGTTGTCACTTGTGTTGACCAGTAGAAAACGGATGCTGTTGGGCCAGCCACTCAGTGCCTCAGTCTCTTCATCTGTGAAGTGTGGGTGATGCCCAGGGACAGATTACCCAATAAGGACAAGAAAGCATAGACTGACTTGTGCTTATTTAGTAATCTGTAGGCAACAGTTTCACAATTTCTCACCACATCAAAAATCCTGCTTCCTGGTGTGGTGGTCATCTGGCTCCTGAACCCCATACCACCTTCTTAAATAGCCAAGCATCTTTTCAAAGCTACAGTCTCTCATGGGCGATCGACCCAGCATGCCGGCTTGTATTTACTAATCTATTAATCTATCGTGAATCACTTCTTATGGGTTCCACCATGTGCCCAGTAAACAAAGCATGACCTTACTCAAAACCTAAGAGGAACTGTTAACAGTTAGGTGCCATCAAGTTGACTATGACACAGTGACCGTATGAACAGCAGATCTGAATTTTACCCTAACCCCCCACCCCCTCCTCATAATCTCTGTCGTACTTCAGCCCATTGTTGTAATCACTGTGTCAGTTCATCTCATTGCCAGTCTTTTTCTTCAACCCTCCACCTTTCCCAACGTGATGTATCTCTCTAAAGACTGCTTCCTCCTAGCAACACGCCCAAAGTAAGTGACATGAAGTTTCACCATCTTTCCATCTAAGGAGAACCCTAGTTGCACTTCCTTCAAGATTGATTTGTACTTTGAACAATACATGACATGTATATTCAACACTCTCGGCCAACACCACAATTCAAGGGCAACAATGCTTGTTTCATCCTTAATTCCTTGTCCATCTTTCAATAAGAAGCGATTGGGGGAAAAAACAAAACACCCATAACTTGGATCAGGTGCACAATGGTCTTTAAACTGACATCCTTGCTCTGTTAGCACTTTGGACAGGTCCTTGAAAACAGATTTCTTTCTGTTTTCTTGACTTCTGTTGATTGTGGAAAGGAACATTGACAAAATGAATTCATTGACAGTTTCAGTCTTTTCTCAATCTATCATGAAGTTGCCTAGTGGTCCAGTGGTGAGGATTTTTGTTTCTTTGATGTTGAGATGTAACCCATATTGAAGGTTGTAGTAGTTATACTACAGAGGAGTAAATAGGTACCAGTACATCTTGCTTATCTTGCTTCCTGGATAATCCATTCTCTGTGTGAATAAAAGGTCTTCACAGTGCTTAGAACAGTGCCTCGTGCCCAGTAAGTGCTTGGTAACACTTCGCTGCCCTCAGTTTTGTTAAGTAGTTACCTGCACCCCTAACAACTCTGCCACTATGTTGGCTTCAGCCCCATTGCCTCTGGGGTTAAGTTTCTCTGGTTGCCTACTCTAGAGACTTTGAAGGCTGGAGAGCATTGAGACAACTGGAGCTGGGAGCAGAAGAGTCAGGGGCCATGATCTCACAGGACCGCCCTGGCCTGAGCTGACTCTGGGGCCCAGCAGCCTTGTGACATCATCATCAGCGCAGGTGCTGGTGGCTCTGCTCCAAGCCCAGCTTTAGAGGCATCAGGAAGCACCTTGGGCAACAAGACACAGACCAAGATAACCACATTCCTGCCCGTCTCCTCACCCAGCTTGGCCTGGCAAACCCACCCTCAGGAGGTGGTGGGCCAATGATGACAGGGCAGCTAATTACAGCCGGCTCCCTGCTGGGCTACGAACACGGCTTGTTTGTCCAGCACAGCGTACCTGACTCACCCATCCTGTAGCCTGCAGCCACCTGGGCCTGGAGCTGGACCAGCAGCTCTCAGGAGTCTGGAACGCCCTCTGCCCGTTCAGCCTGGCTAGGGCCAGCACTTCCTGTTTGCTCTCCCTTCAGAAGGCAAGTCGAGGCAGCCTGCCACCAGGGCATGCCTCCAGTATGAGGGGGTGCCTGGGCAAGGCCCACTGGATGAGCAGAGTGGGAAGGAGCCCAGGCCGAAGAGCCCTTGGAGATGTCACTTCCACAGATCGGAGTCAAGGCCCGGAGGTCGAGAGGGGGGAGGACAGCAGTGGTTCCCTTTTCCCCACCCCTTCTCTTTTCCTCTTCACCTCCTCCCAGCATGGGCACTCTGTGGATCAGCAGTGAACCTTGTGGGACTTGCGCTAGCTCAACTGGGGTTTGTAAAGCGAGGCAGGAAGTGCCATGTGTCACACCAAGCAGTTTTTAAATAACAGATCTAAAAAGAACTTTTTTATTACTGAATATTTCCATCTTACTGTGGCTTGAATGAATTTTACACAGCTTATTCATTTTTTCACTCAGAAGTTTGTATATATTTTGTTTCATGCCATTGGTTTCAATCCCCTTTATGGAGCTGCCTCCTACTCACTTCCTCCCTGAGTTCTTTGTTTTCATTCCTCCTTCTTTCCTGTCTCCTCTTGATTATGAGCTTTGCTGAGGGGCCACCGCTGCCCTTTTGGACTTGTCTGGTTGACTATAGTGATCTAGTTACTGGTCTTACATTATATATAATATAAATATAATATGTAAATATAGAAATATGTTACAGTGATATAGAGAGTTCTGGTGGCCTAGTGGCAAGAACCTGTGCTACAATCCCAAAGGCACATGGTTCAAGGCCACCACCTGTTCCACAGAAGAAGGATGGGCAGTCTCCTCCCGTGCAATGAACTGCCTCTGAAAACCCGCTGGAAAGTCAGCTATGGGTCGGTTCTGACTCTGTGGTGCACAACAACAACATAGTGATATAGTTACTGGTGTTACTATTCACCACATCTTTCTATTGTTTAACTGAAAGTTGATTCCAAGGGCTGAGTTTGGTTCCAGGCTGAAAGGGTATATAAGGGTCATGGTCACGGTCTTGGGTTCCATGAAGTCTGGGCTTCTGTGTTTTTATTCTGTGTGTTTTTCATCCTGTTCTGTCCTGCAGTTTCCATTTAATCCTTTGGAGAGCACTCGGCAGCGTGGGCACCATCTAGTCTTAGGATCTCAGAGCCTGTGATTCACGTGATTCGCCTGGCTTTTGGACTGTCTGAGAAACTGCTTTTTTAAAAAAGACATAAGAAATGAGAGTGAACCCCCCTCCCAGGCCTGCTCTGACTCACTGGGTGGGGTAACAAGAAGGAGAAAGAGAAGTGGGGCACCTCCTATGGTCCTGGGAGGGACACACCCTTGAGGTGGTTCCCCATGAGGCTCAGCTGATGAAGGGGAACCCAACTGGTGATGCCTGGAGTGGGGCAGAGCTCTAAAAGCAATGCTGTATTTGTTTTATAATTTTTTAATATTTTTTTTTAGTTTATTATTTTTTGTGTGTGTACCTTCAAATCAGATCTGACTGGTACAGGAGGAGACTGCCCCGCCTTTTCCAGCAGAAGATCAGGTGGATTCGAACCGCGCGTCTCTAGGATTGCAGTGCAGCTTCTTGCCACTAGGCCACCAGAGCTCCCCTATAATTTTGGTTTTGTTATTGTGAGATGGCTTTGAGTTTTTTGACTCATTGTGATTCTATATAACAAAGTAAGAGTGTTTTCAGCTGTAATCCCTGCAGAAGCAGATAACTCATCTTTCTTCAGTGGAGACACAAGTGGGTTCGAACCACCAACATTTCAGCTACCAGCCCAATGTTTAAATGTTACACTACCAAGGCTTCTTTTAAAAAAATGAAATAGATCGATGTACAATAGTACAATAGTTAGTAGCACACTTCCAACAGACTGAGCTCACAGAGCACACCTCTTTGGTGGTTCGAATCTACCAGTTGCTCTATGGGAGAAAGATGGGCAATCTCCTCCCATGTGATTTACAGCCTCAGAAACCCAGTAGAGAGTCAACTATGGGTCAATTCAGACTTAGTGACAATGAGTGTTTTATTAAAAAAAACATAATGCTAGCAGAAAATATTAACCAGCAGATCGTCATGAATTTATAAAGAAGGCTAATTGATTTTGAAGATCAGTATTAAATTGAGCAGATGGTATGTGAATGTCATGGAAATTTTTAAAACAATAGTCAATGGGATGAGAACTGGGAAGATTAGGACTTTTTTCTTTTGATGCCTTGAGTGGTAAACATAGAATCACTCACACTTATTTCTGTCATTAGCTGACCCTCCATGGTGTTTTCAGAGGCTGTGAATCACAGGAGATTGAGTTGAGCAGATTGTTCATCTTTCTCATCCAGAGCAGCTGTTGGCTTTGAACCATCCACTTTTGAGTTGGCAGCACAACTCCCTAGCCACTAGGCCACACAGAGAAACAGGCTGTAACAATGGGAAGTTTGACCTCTGTGAGGAAGTTGGACTCCTCTGGTGAGCAGAGGAGTGTAGTAGAAACGAACAGGCAGAAGAAAGGGCAGGAAATGTTTTAAGGTCTGGGAAGTGGCTCTCTTTTCCTAGAGCTTAAGAACCCACAAAACACTTCAGACAAAGAGGGTTAATGGTTGTGATGGGAAAATGGCAGTGATTAGGGGTAGAGTTGCATCACCAATTATTGTAATTACTATCAATAAGTTATTACTTATTGGGGAAAATGGAATTGGCAAAAGTTGTATGATAGATATATTTACAACAGTGACATCAATGGCTATTTTTAAAAAGCGTAGCTGCTGAGACTGATTATGTGCAACCGAACACCTCAAAGGTGCTGCTTTCTTGCTCTGGAGGTAAAGGGTCATGGTTTTACAGAACATCCCAGTTAATTACTATAATAACATGTTTAGTGCTTCTGTTCTACCTCCTAGTTGTTGTATCATGCCTGGGGTCCTAAAAGCTTGCAAACAGCCAGGCAAAGCACAATTGGAGCAACAGAGGAAGGAGAGTCAGGAACAGGAGGAGGATGTGGAATGTGTGTGTCATTGTCTCTGCCAACAACTGCCTCCTTTGCCATGAGACCAAAGAACTGGGCGGTGCCTGGCTGCCATTGCTGAACATTTTGATTACAGATTCCACAAAAAGAATCCTGATCAAAAGAGAGCAAATGCTGAACAGAGTAATTTCAAGTTCTCATTCCTCTAAACTTTCTGGAGCCGGGGAGGTTGAGTGAACTGAAACTATTACCTTGAGATAGATAAGCTTTACACTTTAAACCAAAAGTTTGCCCTGAAGGCATCTTAAAAGAAAAGCTTTGTTTGGCTAGTAAAGAATGGTTTGTGTTGTGTTTTGTTTTTTTCTCTTCTGAGAACTACCAACCTGGGGTCAAACTGAGAGTACCAGCAACTCCAAATGATTAGATAAGAACCTTTGCTGAGAAGTGAGTGGATGTTAACCAGGGAGGAGCCCAGCAAAGGAGAGTGAGGAGATTACCCAGTTCCAAGAAGGTAATCAGTGTCACTAAATTGTACACGTAGGAACTGTTGAATTGGTGCATGTTCTGCTGTGTGTAGTCTCAACAACAGTAGAATACATATAATTTAGAAAAACAAACTCCTGGTAAGAGGCCAGCCTGACGGGGGAGTTGTTTCAGGCCCAGGCTCCCTCCAGCTCTGCTATTGTTTCCCTCAGCAGCACCCCAGGGACTTGAAGGCAGTGCTAGGGTACCCTCTGCCCTCTGACATTTGGCCAGAAGTGAGGTTATGACAGAACACCCCTCAGAGGGTGGGAACCGAGAACCTTGTCCTGGCCTTGCTGACTAAATATGGCCTCACCACCATCTTGGCTGGTTAACCTGCCAGCCCGGGGTGACTCCAGCGTGCTGTCAGTCAGCCAGGACTGGGCCCCAGCATCATCCTCTGCTGTGAGCAAGACCTTGTATCAGGACAACCCACAACAGAATCTGGGTCCTGCACCCAGATGCCACATCACTACAGATTCTGAAGGACAAAACAGAACATGGGGTCTAAAGAACAGGGCTGAACTCATGAAGACAACGTGACATTGAGAAGTAGGGCTGTTCTAGGACACCAAGGACATGCGATGCCTGGACCAGAGCTCTGCAGATTGAGGCAATGTGGTGGGGAGGGCTAGGTGGAAACAGGGCACCTGGGGTCCCAGGGACCCAGCCCCGGCTCAGTTACCCTGGTGATTTTAATCTGTCCATCTGGAGTAACAAGCCAACTTATTGTTGACAACCTAGTGATGCTTAAGACCTGCCTTTGGAGAAAATTTGAAGCTCTCTCTCACATCCTAGAAGTTTGATGGGTTACACCAGGCTTTTTTTTGGTACTGACACATATAACCTGGTCGCATAACCAGAGACAGGAAACTGAATCAGGAGCAAGAGGAGATCTGAGAGGGACCGTGGAAAGTCGACAAGTGGGAGGAAAGCCCTGAGAAGTGGGAAGGATAAGACGCTCTCTGGGCAGTGGGTCCCAGAGGAAGTTCTTTCCTGTGAACTGAATTCCCTTCCATGAGTCTCACAGGCTCTGTGCTGGACCACCTGTGGAGCAGGATGTTTGGGCTCCTGGTGGGGCTCCAACCTGGGGGCTCCCTGATCAGAACAGCTGGTCACCACTGGTCACCACTTCAGGGTACACACCCAAGCCTTTGTGGAGAGGACTTTGTTTTTATTTCCCCAGAGACTACACTGGTGCCACCCAATAGACATAGGAAACAGGCCATGGATATACATAGCCTCTGAGAATTCTGACCCTTGCCCCCAGCTTTCCAATTGGAAATGTAGGCCCACCCAGGACTTCTAGATCTTTTAAGGAGCCTCAAAGAGGTGTTGCATACGTGCTGGTACACTAATCTGTCACAGGTGGTCTGGGTCCCATGGCTGATGTCACACCTGTGAGCCGCTGGAGCAGCATACACTGCTGTCCTCCAAGTGTCTTGAGAAGTCACTTACCTGTGAAGCCTGTGCAGGATGGTGTCCCCAAGTTAAAGCACCCCCAAACTACAGTGCCCAGCCCAGTCTCCCAAAACCTGTGTGGACGGTTCAGTAACTTCTGTGCTGACCACACCAACCATTCAATGTGTGAACCAAGAGGTGAACTTGAATGGGGAAGAGTTACCCACTCCATCAACCTTCCTCCTCACCTTCCTCCCGTGCACCCCAGCAGAAGATGACCTCTGCCCTCTTCACCCTCCTTTTTTTTCACTCTGTAGAAGCTTCAACTTCTAGGACTTGAGGCGTGTCACACATCTCCATTTCGGAAGCATGTCTATAGAAATGTATTCCTTCACAGTTGCCTATCGGCAACATCTATTTTTGCTCTACAATGTGGAGTCTTTGATTAGTGAGAACAGTACTGTGCTGGGCTACTACTGAAAGGTGGTCAGAGTCCAGTGAGAGGTTAGAGAGATGCCTCAGAAGAACAGCCTAGTAGTCTGCTTGTGAAAAGATAGAAAGTGTCTGGCTTTCTTTTTTCTTAAAATTTATCTAAAAAAGTAATAATTTTAAATCAGGATAAGTGTGCATCAATCAGGGTTGTATCCATTCCCCATGCTTCTTCAGTCTGTATGTTAAGCAAATAACCCAAGAAGCTAGATGATGGGAAGGAGCAGGTGTCGTCAAAATTGGACGGAGACTGTCAACAACCTTTGGCAGGTAGGCAAATGATACAATCTTATTTGCTGAAAACGAAGATGTGAAGCATGTGTTGATGAAGCTCAAAGACAATGATGGAGGACAGTAGCCTGCAGTATGGATTACACCTCAAAGGAGACAAAAATTCTCAAGCTGGTTCAATAAACAACATCAGGATAAACGGAGAAAAGTTGAAAGTTGCCAACATCACATCATTCTGTAGAACTATGTTGGAGTGACATGGTTCAACCCATTGTGGGGTAAAATATTGAACTATGTAGAAAGCACAAGAAGGAGACAGAAGGAATATACATGGTACCAAAAAGAATGGATCCGTTCTCAACAGGTGGCGTGTGACCAAGGACCAATGCTACTGAAGAAAGAAGCTCAAGCTGCAATAAAGGCATTTTCTTAAAACAACACTCGGAGAGCTCTGGTGGCCTAGTGGCAAGAAGGTGTACTGTAATCCCAGAGGTACACGGTTCAAATCCACCAGATGTTCTGCTGGAGAAGGAGGACCAATCTCCTCCTGTACCAGTCAGATCTGATTTGACGGTACACACAAAATAACAATTTTTTTAAAAAGTAATAAACAAAACCTACTCATTTATTGGCGTCTAGTTGGAGCCAACTTACAGCTGATGCTGCAGCGGGTTTTCTGAGGTTATAAATCACACAGCAAGCAATTGCTCCCTTTTCTCTGGAAGAGCTGCTGACAGCAGATCAACTCCCTGTGCCACCAGAGCTCCCTGTCAAAAAGGCTCCTGAAATTGATGGGATGGATACCAGTTGAGAGGTTGCAACATATGAATGCTATGCTAGAATGGCCTATTTATTTGTGCCAAGAAGTTCAGAAGATGGTTACTTAGTTAACCAACTGTAAGAAATCCCTATTTGTGCCCATTTCAAGAAAGAATATCTAAAAGAATGTGAAAATTCTCAAGCATTATCATTAATATGCCACACAAGTAAAATTTTGCTCAAGATAATCTAAAAATGGCTGAAGCAGTCCATCAACATGGAACTCCCAGAAACTGAAGCTGGATTTAGAAGACCCCCATGAATGAGGAATATCACTGCTGATGGAAGGTGGATCTTGGTTGAAAGCAGAGAATAACAGAAAGATATTTACTTGTACCTACTGAATATACAAAGGCATTTAACTATGTGGATCATAATAAGTTATGGATAACACTGAGAAGAATGGGAATCCAGAACACTAAATTGTGCTCTCTTGGACTCTGTACATAGATCAAGAAGGAGTTGTTTGAACAGAATTAAGAGGATTCTGCAGAATTAGAAAAGGTATGTATCAGGGTTGTATCTTTTTGCTATACTTACTTAAACTATCTGAGAAGATAGAAAGTTAGACAATGACTAGGGATGAAAGAAGGAAAATTGATGCCTTTGAGCTGTGGTGCTGGAGAAGAGTATTGAGAGTACCATGGACTGCTAGGAAAACAAACAGATTCATCCTGGAAAGGGTTAAACCGGGTGGCTCCTTGGAGACAGGGATTCTGAGGCTCCATCTAACATACTTTGGACATGTTGTGAGGAGAGAACGGTCCTTGGAGAAGGACATCATGCTTGGGAGGGTGGAGGGACAGTGCAGGAGAGGAAGGTCCTCTATGAGGTGGACTGATTCAGTGACTGGGATAATCGGGATGGGAGTGTCAGAGACAGTGCAATTGGCACAGGACGGACAGAGCAGAGTTTAGGGCTGTTGTACATAGGGTCGCTATGAGTCGCAAGCAACTTGACGGCACATAACAACAACAACATTACCCCAGTCACTGAGTCAATCCATCTCATCCAGGGTCTTGCCCTCTTGCACTGTCCCTCTACCCTTTCAAGCATCATGTTCTTCTCCAAGGACTGATACCTCCTGGCAACATGCCCAAGGTATGTGAGATAGAGCATCAAAATCCTTACCTCTAAGAAGCAACTTGGTTTCATCCTCTCCAAGATAGACTTGTTTGTTCTCTTAGCAGTCCCTGGTATGTTCACTATTCTGTTCCAGCACCACAACAATTCTTTTCTATCATCTGTAGTCACTGTCAAGTTCTCTGATGCTAACAGAATTTGCAAAGACCATGGCTTGGATCAGCTGTACCTTAGTCTCAAAACAGACATTGCTTCTCAGTGTTCTGGAGTGGTCCCTGGTAGCAGATTTTCCCAATGCAATTTGTCTTTTGATTTCCTGGCTGCTAGTACCAAGAGTGTTGGTTGTGGAGCCAAGCAACCTGAAGCTATTAACAAATCTCAATCTCATCTCTCTCTATCATGATGTCGCCAATTGGCCAAGGGTGAGAATCTTTGTTTTCTTGATGTTGAGCTTCAATCCATATTGAATGCTCAGTCCTTGACCCTCTGCAGTAAATGCCTCAGGTCCTCCTCAGTTTCGGCAAGCAAGGTTGTGTCATCTGCATAATGCAAGTTGTGGCTGAATCTTCCTCCAATTCTAATGGCACATTCCTCCTCCTAAAATCTGGCCTCCCAGAAGATCTATTCCACATGTAGATTGAAAAGATATGGAAATTGGATGCATCCCTGGCATACACTTTTCCTATTTTGAACCATGCAGTGTTTCCTTACTCCGTTCTGACCTCTACCTCTTGGTCCAAGTACAGAATTCACATAAGCCTTGACATTTTATTTATTTGGTTTTTAAATTTAATTTTTGCAGAACAAGCCATTTAATATTTTTTATTATCTCAGAAAGCCACTGCTTTACTTTTTCTCCTTCTACTTCTTGTCTTCCTCCTCCTTCTAACTTAGCTTCCCCATTCTGTGCTTGTACTGTCAACACTTCTACAAGCATTTTTTTTAATTGAGGAGAGCATGCTTGATCTTGTCCTGGGCCCATTTAACATTAATGGAAGAATTCCTAGGCCTTGCTGACATGTTTGCTGGTTTGAGATATGCTCATGAGATTTCAGTTACTTCCTATGCAGTGGGCAAATCCACTGTCACAGATCTCACCAAATTAGGAAAGAGCAATGAAGTCAGTTTAAAGACTAAGGTGCACCTGATTCTGGTCATGGGCTTTTCAAGCATTTGCTATGCATCTGAGAGCTAGACAGTGAATAAGGATGACAGGAGAATTGATGCCTTTAAGTTATGGTGTTGGAGAAGAGCACTAAATATCCCATAAACTGCTAAAATAACTGCCTTGAAGAAGGTGCAGCCAGAGTGCTTCCTAGAGGCAAGAATGGCAAAATTTCATCTCATAATCATGTTGTGAGGAGAGCCTATTCCTTGGAAAGAAATGTCATGCTTGGAAATAGCAAAAGAGAGGAAGGCCCTTAACGAGATAGATTGATAGAGTGACTGCTGCAATGGGCTTAAGTGCATCAGAGAAGATGAGGATGGCATAGGATAGAACAAGGTTCACTTCTCTTGTTCACAGGGTCACATGAGTTGTACTCACGGGCACCTAACAACAACAACATCATGAGATACAAGTCTCACAGCCCTACCCCTTCAAAGCTGACCCAGGTGCACACCACGGTTGTATTTTGGAACTTTTATCAAACTTTTCAGCTAAAAGATAAACAATTCTGTCACCAGCAGTTTGAGACAGCCTATTTATGTCCATTTGAAGACTAAGGTGTAAGGTGCGCCTATATAAGCCTCTGTCTTTTCAGTTACTTCCTATGCATTAGAAACATTGACCGTGAATGAGGATAACAGTTAAAGAATCACTGCCTTTGAATTGTGGTGTCAGAGAAGGGCACTGAGCATCCCATGGACTGCCAATAGGACAAACAAGTCCGTGTTGGAGGAAGGAGGACCAGGGTCTCCACAGAGGCTTCTCTCATCATTTGGGCATGGAGTCAGGAGGCGTCGTCAGTCCTTGGGAAAAGACATCATGCTGGGAAAGGTGGAAGGTCAGAGAAAGGGAGGAAGACTCTCAACAAGATGGACTGACACAGTGACTGTCACAATGGGCTCCAGCGTGCTGGGGATTGTGAAGATTGCACAGGACAGGGCAAGGTTCAGATTTTTGTTCAACTCAACGGCACATAAACCAACAACCATCTATTTTCTTTATCTACAATGTGCCTCGGGCTTTTTTTGTCTTTCATGGCATTTTTAACAGCCCAATTATTTCACAGAATGCCCCACTGTTTAGGTGTGTCTGATGGTTTCTGGTGATTACATTCAGGTATGGCATTTTTGACGGGAATATTATGTAAGTGGCATGGCGTCCTTCTCCAAACAGAACACTTGGGACTCATGATGTTTTTTCCTCCCTCAAGGTGTGGTTCAGTTGAATATTTGCTTAAGGAGCCCTGTGGTTTCCTTACATTTAGTTGGTTGTTAAGCATCCTTTTGTAAATAATTAGCTATATGTTGGGAGATAGTTTGAGACTACAGAAATAACCTGTTCTTCATCAACCCCCAGCTCAGATGCCAGAATCAACTGTAGTTATGATGAGATTTTTGTTCCTTAAAACCCCAAGCCTTCTAACCATTATATATTTTATAATCTTATATATTTATATATAAGATTCTAAAAAATATGTAAGATTATGTATAATCTTATATATTCTTTTATAACATTTAACCATTATATAGTTTATAATCTTATAAAATATTTGGTGTGTTGGTCTCTTTATAATCTTATAAAATATCTGGTGTGTTGGTTTCGTTCAATAGAGGGCAAAACCAGTGTGTGTGTGTGTGTGTGTGTAGGGAGCTCTGGGGGCTAAGTGGTAAGGAATTGCACTGCCAAACCAAAGGTGGTGGCGGTTGTGTACTGTGGCATTGGAACCAATCCATATCTGACCTTCCAGTGGTATTTCAGAGAAAGTTAATTAATTGCACAGGAAGAGATTGCCCGTTCTTTTCCCTCGGAGCAGCTAGTAGAGTCAAACTACTTTACTTCAGGATTGCAGCACAGCGTCTTACAATGAGGCTACCAGAGCTTCATATACACCAAACCTGAAGGTACACACTTCAAATCCAACCAGGTGCTTTGCAGGAGAAAGATGAGCAATAGACAATCTCCTCTCTTGCACTTTTCTGCCTCTGAAAACCTGCTAAGGGGTTAGCTGTGAATTGGTTCTGATTCAATAATATACAATAACATATAGAGACGGAGACAGAGATTTATGCCAAGAACTGACTCACATGCTGGTACAGATTAAAAGGAGAGAAAATGGATAGGACACCTAAATGGAAAGGTCATCCTGGTGTTCTCTGCCAGGAAAAACAAACAAACAAACAAACAAAAACCAACTAAAAAACTTTCAGTGACATCACTGGGATCATTGGCAAACCTCATGGGGGAGGTGTCTGGGGAAGCCAATGAATCCAAGTTGTCAGCCTACAGTCGGGGTCTCTGGCTGCTGGCTTCCAAGATTGCTCACTACAGAGGCTGGTGAATCCAAGTCAGTTAAGTACAGCCGGCCACCAGTTCAAATCTAAAGACCGTGAGCCAGGCGTGGGATCAGACCAAAAAGCTGTCTAGTTCTTGCCAGAAAGTACAAATACAAATGCAGTTCAGTGTGCACTCCTATGGACGGTTTCCCTTCATCAGATCAGGCTGATTATATCACTATAGAACTGATTCCAATTCCGCCTCATTAACCTCTTAGAGGTTAGAATTTACAACACAGGGTCGTTACTTGCACTGCTGAGGATCATTGCTAGGTTGACACATAGTATTAATCATAATATTTGGTATGAAAAGAAAAATACACACTGCAAATGCCAAAGGTGCGTGGTTCAAATCCACCAGATGCTCTACTGGAGAAGGAGGGACAATCTCCTTCTGTGCCAGTCAGATCCGATTTGATGGTACACACATACACACACACACACAGAGCAATAAAAATTAAAAAAAGAAAACTACAGCCTTGTCCTTTTGTACTGAATGTTTTTGTTGTTAGGTGCTGTTAAGCTGACACAACTAACAGTGACACTGTGAACAACAACCCTGGGCCTTGCTCTCTCATGCGGCATCCTCACAATCTCCAACATATTAGAGCCATTGTTCGAGTCACTGTGTTGGTCTATCACATTGAAGGTTGTCCTATGTTTTGCTAACCTTTCCCAGCATGAAGTCTTTTTCTAAGGTCTGGCCCCTCCTGACAGCATGTCCCAAGTATGTGAGATGAAGTCTCACTATTCTTGCTTCTAAGGAATATTCTGGTTGGCCTTTTTCCAAGGTAGACTTGTTTGTTCTTTTGGCAGTCAGAGGGACATTCAATACTTTTCTCCTACACCACAATTCAAAGGCATCAGCTCTTTTTCGATCTTCCTTATTCATTGTCTAACTTTCAAATGCATATGAAGCAATTTTAAAGTGTGCTGGCTTACAGCAGGCACCGCTTAGTCTTTAACCTGATACCCTTGTTCCTTAGCTCTTGGGAGAAATCAGTGACAGCTGATTTTTCCCAGTGCAACATGCCTTTGGGTTTCTTGACTGCTGCTACTATGGGTATTGATTGTGGGTTCAAGTAAAATGAAATTGTTGACAACTTCAATCTTTTCTCCATCCATCATGATGTTGCCGATTGGTCCAGTGGTGAGGATTGTTATTTTCTTAATGTTGAGATTCATATTCAAGGCTATACTTAAGAGAAAAGAAAATGTCTATGCCAGCTTCTCCAAGGAAGAAAGATGGGCAAAATCCTTGTGTGAAGGTTTACATCCTCAGAAACCCGACGGAGTGTCACCAGGGGCAGGCACTGATCTGACAGCAGTGGTTAGATCAGGTCAGGCAGCCTCTCAGCCTGCCCACAGGGCAGCTACACAAGAGCTTCATTCCTTTCCGGTTTCAGCCTGAGGATGGTCTGGTGGATGCTGGCCAGAGGGCAATTGGAGTGAGCACCGGCTGAGGGACGTGCTCCCTCTGACAAGTACTTCTTTGTTTTCTTAATAAGAAAATTTTTCCAACCTTTTTGTCTCCAGCCCAGACTTTTCACAACTCTGTTCCTGAATTTCCAGCAGCCTTCTGGATGTTTCCATTGAGATGTCCTGTTGTCACCTCAAACTCAATATGACCAAGAGTAACTTCCTGTTTCTGTTCATGTTGTCACAATTATCCCAGTCACTCTGGTCGGAAACCACAGAGTCCCCTTTGATGTCTCTCTCTTGCCCTCTTTCTCAACCTGTCTTCAAGCAACCAGCCTCATCCCCCATGGGTCACTCATGGGCTCTTTCCTTCTCCATGGTACTGTCTATGCCCTAGTGCACGGCCGCTTGTGTCCTGGCTAGGGTGCCCTCTGAGATGGTTCTGCCTCCAGACTGAACCTCACTTACCCACCCTGCAAGATCATTCTCTAAAGCACTGCTACCAAGCTGGACAAGGTATAAGAAAGACTGAAGAAGAATTGTCTTTGAATTATGATGTTGGCAAAGAAAGTTGAATTTGCCATGCCAGAAGAACAGACAAATCTGGGGAGAGGCGTGGGAAATACAGCCAGAATGCTCCTTAGACACAGAAATGGCGAGACATATATTGGACATTTACCAGGAGAGGACAGTCCCAAGGGAACAAGGCAAGGTTCAGAGCTATTGTTCGTAGTGTCGCTGTGAGTCATAGATGACTTGACGGCACATAACAACAATAGCAACAAACAGAAATTTATTTTCTCACAGTTTGGAGCCTAGAAGTCCAAGTTCAGGTTGCTGACCCAGGGGAAGTCTTTCTCTGTGCATCTCTTTGTTCTAGGTCCAAAGGGTGTGCTCTGAGCCAAAATTTTTTTCTTGTTGGTACTGAACTTCCATCTCTCTGTCCACTCTCTCCTTTTGTCTCTTGTGAAAAGGCCTTAATGGCATAGCACATTACAGGTTTGACCGTTAATAGGAAGACAAGTCCTTCAGCTCTCGCCGTGGCTCTGATGAAGACACGCAGCCTTGGAAGCTCAGTGGAGGGTTCCTATGAATGAGCTGTTTGCATTTTATTTCTTGTCAAAAAGTGCACAGGCCATACCCCAGAGGAACGCCCCTAACCAGGATCAGGACCGTGACGGGAATGAGGGCATTTGATCCCACCCTTGCAGTTTGTGAGATGTTACTACAAATCTTCTGCATCGTCACATACATGATAATCATCGTAGCAAAACAAACAAAACCCATCGCCATGGACTTGATTCTGATTCACACTGACCCTATAAGACAGAACAGAATGACATTTACAGTTTTCAGGGCAGTGAGTATTGAAGGCTTCCGAGTGGCTGGTGGGTTCTGCCGACTTTTTGGTTAGCATCACGCCACCAGGGCACATTCAGTCCACTATGGTGGATAAGAACATGACTTCTGAACAACAAAACAAAGAGTGGAGACTCTGCATAAACCCAGCAGAATGGCATGGTGCCCAGCGATGGAACATTTCAAGTTTCAAAGGGAAAAAATAATAGACATCTTACTCTATTTGGAAGTTTTTTCTTATCTACAAAGCCAATAGTTTGGGAAGGTGGAGGGACAGCTCAGGAGAGCAAGAACCTCAATGAGATGGATTGATTCAGTGACTGGGATAATGGGGGTAGGTGTGTCAGAGACAGATTGGCACAGGATAGAGCAGGGTTTAGAGCTGTTGTATATAGGGTCTCTGTGAGTTGCAGGCAACCTGATGGCACATAACAACAACAATGACAACACTAAGCCAATATCCACTGCAAGGAAATTCCTGACAAAAGTGAGTCCTTTTGTCATCCTTTTTCAGTGTCCAGTTCTCTGATGCACAGCATGTGATTTATAAGCCCGTGGACTGAATCAGGCACACCTTAGTCTGAAAACTGACATTATTGCTCTTCAGCATTTTGGAGAGGTCTCTGATAGCAGATCTGCCCACTACAATATGTCCCCTAATTTCTTTGCCTGCTGGTACCAAGGATGTTGATTGTTGGTCCAAGGGAGATTAAATCATTGACAGCTTCAGTCCTTCATCTATCATAATGTTGACGGTTGATCTTGTGTTGAGGACCTTTGTTTTCTTGATGTTGAGACGTAATCCATACCAGAGGCTGTAGTCTTTGACCTTCCCCAAGCATTTCATATCCCTCTCATTTTCAGCAAGTAAAGTTGTATGTATATGAGGCAACTGAAGATACCATAGCTTGAGGCAGGCACAGTGTGGTCCTCAGAGAGAATGTCTGCTTTTGAACAGAGAGGGGCGGCAGTTCATCCTCAGAGCTCCACTATTCCTCCTTTCCGTCACAGAGAACCAGCGAAATTGTTTGAGCATGTCCTTAACGATTCCCAGGTATCATAGCTCAGTCCACCACATAGCCACACATAGCAGGAGTCCCAGAATGCATCCAGTAAAATTTAAATTGGAAATTGTGTACATATCCAATCATGGTGTGTGGCTTACTACTGTAGTTCCACTTCTGACAGTGATGGGTTGTAACTGCCACCAATTACCAGATGGTGATAACTGAAAACAAAGCCATGGTTCAGTGAATCCAAATGAACAATGTAGCCATGATTCAGTGGGCCATCTACAGCACCACACTGATAGTTTCCCTTATTCCACAATGAGTTGTCTTCGTCTTGTTTCTATCTTAATACAAGTGTTTCTATAGACTGTACTTGAACCTATAGTATCTTTTCCCCACTAAAAAGTAGCTATAGTGGTGTAGTGTGTTACACGTTGTACTGCTAAGAAAAGGTCACCAGCTGTTCTATAGAATTAGGGAGGATTATCTCCTCCTGTATAGACCCACAGCCTCAGAAACCTGAAGCAGGGTTGCTATAAATCAGAATTGACTCAGTGGCAGAGGTTGGGCTTGATTTCTGGAGACTTGCCAAGTTCAGCATGGCTGCATGATAGGTTTACTTGTCAGAACGAAACATCAATGACATCTGAACTTTGTCAAGAATGGGAGGTGAGTTGGAGGATGTTGTGGACTTCTGCCTTGCACAAGCCAAATGCTGCAGAGTTTAAGCTCTGCTACAGTCTTCCTGGTGGAATCTTGGCTTTTGAAGATTTGAAAGAGGTCACATGCAAGAAAAAAAGTTTGCTGAAGAGAATAAAAAAAATAAAATTGCCAAAACAACTATGAGATATCATCTTACCCCAGTAAGAATAGCAAAACTTAACAGAACAGCAAACATCAAAAATGCTGGCGAGGTTGTGGAGAAACTGGAACCCTTATTCATTGTTGGTGGGAGTGTGAAAACGGTGCAACCACTGTGGAAAGTGGTGTGGCACTTTCTCAAAAAGTTGCAAATAGATATACCATTTGATCCAGCAATTCCACTACTGGGAATATACCCTAAAGAAACCATTTATTGCAGCTTTATTCACAATAGCAAAGAGCTAGAAACAACCCAAGTGTCCAGCAACAAATGAACGGAGAGAGAAGCTCTGGTATATACACACAATGGAATATTATGCAGCATTGAAAAACAAGGAACTCATGAAATATTATGCAAAATGGGTGACCCTGGAAGACAATATGCTGAGTGAAATATCTCAGTCACAAAAGGACAAATATTGCATAGGACCACTGTTACAAAATGGGACTGACATCAGGGTTGAGGGAACACAGAGGAGGGGAGGAATGATTGTGTATTATTGTTATGACAGGAGTCCAGAATGAAGGCTGCATAGTGGTGTAGACTTGGAGCAAGGGATTGTATAACAATGAAAGAGTTTTTCTTTAGCTTTTCAAAGAAAAGAGAGAATGGAAGGGGAGGGGTGGGCAGGGAGAAAAGTGCAACAGTGAGTGACTGGAAACCCTAAGTCTCTGTGAACTTTCATTAAAGTTAAAAAAGGGGGGGGTGGAATTGCGTGAAATTCAAGGTGGATTTGGAAGAGAACAGAGAATGAGGAATATAATTTGCTGACATCTTCTGGATCTTGGATGCAAGAAGAGACAACCAAAAAAATGTTTACCTGTGTTTTATTGTCCATGCAAAGGCCTTGACATAAAAACCAGACTTACAGGACAGAATCTGTCCCCAGATGCCCTGCCCTGAGGTAAACTTTAAGCCTTAAGTGGAAAACTATCCTACGAGGTCATCTTTAAACAGCAAGTTAGTTTTACCAGGAAAGAGTGTGCACCATGAGCAGTGATTTCTTGTTAAAAAGTTACCGATGTGAGATCAAATTGTGAAACTCTGAAGCACTGAGGAAAGGCTAGAAGAGAGACAGAGAGAAAGAGAGAGAGAGACACCAAGTTTATGGTGGTGAAACAGTATGGATGGAGACAGCGAGAATGATGACACAATGTCAAGAACATGACCGACATCATTAAACTGTACGAGTAGAAAATGCTGCATGTCTGTATGGGTTTGCTCTGCCTATTTTCACCCTAAACTAATGAACAAAACAATGTGGGCTAATGAGCAGAATTTGGTTTGCTGTGTTCAAATCCTGGCATTTACTAGCTGTGTAGCCTTGAAGAGGAGTTCTGGTAGCTTAGAGTGTTACATGTTGGACTACTAACGGAAAAGTCAGTGGTTCAAATCCACCAGCCACTCTGAAAGGAGAAAGATAAGATGGTCTCTTCTCATAAAAACTTACAGCCTCAGAAACGTGGCAGAGGGTCGCCATGAATCAGAAACCACTGGACAGCAGTGAGTTTGGGTTTTCCTGATTTCATGATCTTCTGTTTATTTGGTTTGAATTTTATGACTTAAGTTGCCTAACTTCTCTGTGCCTCTCTGTAAGAGAGGAAGTAGCACGCTCACAGCCTTACTGTATAGTGTTTAATGTGATGATTGGATGGCTTAAAATTACAAAATGGCAAAAAAAAAATTAAAAAATGGCTTAGGACAAGTCTGACATATAAAAAGTGCTTGGTGGCAGTTAGTAGTTATCATCTCTCACGTTACTGTCTTGGTTAAAACTTAATAGAAGGGAGCGCTCAAGGTCTGGGTCATACAAACTTAGACGCTTAGGACTGTCAGTGCATCTGAAGTTGACCAGAAGCCTGGGAATCCAACACATTCATCACATTACTGGAGACTCATCAATTGGAATTCCACATGCACATTCTTGGAAAGCCTCCTGGAAAAATCAAACTGTTGCCTGAAGTTTCCTTAGGGAGTGTGGAATAAGAAGCAGCGAGTCAGGGAATTGTAAATACTAGTGGCATTAGGGTCTGGTGACTCAGGTCCAGTCTGCTGCTGGACACAATTCAGGGCACCTTCTCCCTGAGATCTGTCACTGGTGATCACACCTACTGGTGTTTGCTCTTTTTTCCCCAAATTCCACACATCTGGTCCACACGGTCATAGGATGTTCTTTCTCCAGCCAAGGTAAAAACCTGTCTTGGTTAAATTAACTCCAACTCATTGCAACCCAGTGTGTCAGAGGAGACCTAAACTCCAGAGTCTTTTTTAAAATATCATTTATTTTGTTGTTGCTGAGACTATATACAGCAAAGCATATGCGAATTCAACATCTCTACACATACAATTATATGACATTCACGACATTCCTCAAGTTGTACAACCATTCTTACCCTCCTTCTGAGTGGTTCCTCCCTCATTAACATAAATTAACTGCCCCCCCCCCAGCATTCTGTGTCTATTTGATTCCATACAGATAGTTCTTTAAAAAGAATAATGCTCAAGGTAAAAGTATCCTTTTACATTAATTAAACTCAATTACTAATTGATTTTAAGAAAATTTCCAGAGGTAGTTTTGCTTTACCATTTAAAGATTGTCTCATGGTAATGGCTCCAGGAGTCCGTCCACCTTCCAGGGCTCCAGAAATCCTAGAGTCCATGAGAATTTTAAATTCTGCTCCACATATTCCCCATCTTGACCAAGATTCTTCTATGAATCTTTGCTCAAAATAATCAGTTGTAAAATTTTGATGGCTGCTCCCCCTGCCCCCAGTAGATCACCATGCCTTTCTTCAGGAGGTCTTTGGACACACTTGAAACTTCCCAGGGAGTTAACCATGTGCATCACCCAAGGAACTCTTTGGACAAGTTAAGCAATCATTAATTCACTTGTAAACCTTTCAGTCTTAGATCTGACCATACGCTTTTAAATGGTCTTGAGGAGTTCCCACATCATCTTCAACGACACCCACTAGGGGCCAAGCTATTAGTTGTTTGGAGTAGATTTAGCTTTCAGAAGATTAAAAGGCATTCAGAGTTACAGCTGGCAAAATACTTTGTGGGATGTAACTGTTGTTGCTAGGTGGCATCAAATCATCTACACCGCATAGTGACCTTCTGTACAGCACATCGGAGCCTTGTCCAGTCCTGTGTCGTCCTCATCTTTTACATGCGTGAGTCCATTGTTACACTGGGTAAATCTATCTTGTGGGGGTCTTCTTTTCTTTCTAAGTCAGGACATTTGGGGAAGAAAGAAAATAGTCCTTTCTAGAAACCAGTTCTTGTCTTGCTCACAAACTGTCTCTGAAGGCATTTCCAAAACTGGGAGGCGAGAACATTTTGAAGCACGATAGCTTCCCGGCTTAGCTTTCTTGGACATGAACTTCATTCAGGTTGCATGACCAGGTTGGTACTCCCTACCTTTGAATTTCTTGAGAGGCCATGGTTCTAAAGTAAAAAGCTAGTTTATTACTTCATAGCTATAAATTCCAGAAGGAGAAAAGGGTCTTGGACCCGTGACTTCTCAATCCTCTTTTTTGATCTTTCATCATATGTGAGGGGCAGTGTAGCAGGATGACTGGCACAATTTCAGGTGGCTGCCTCTGTCCCTCCCTCCCTGTGACCTGCGATAAGCCTTTTTTTTTTATAATATTTTTTATTGGGAAAAACATATTGTGGGTACAAGGAGGTGAGGGTTGGGGGCAGAAGGGTGAGGATGGGCCAGGATGCAGTTGCAGAGCTGCACAGTTTGGTC
>NW_006399805.1:313983-334783 GCF_000299155.1 Elephantulus edwardii | reverse complement strand
CGGGGCCTGGGTTTCAGCTGTCCACACCACAGCAGTGGGCAACAAGCTTAAAGCCCCTGATGGCTCTGGGTGCTGACTCTCACCAGTGGCTATGAATGAAGTCACAGGCGATTTTCAGCCAGCGCCGGTGCGATAAGCCTTTTTAAAAAATGACTCAGCCTCTCTATGCCTCATTTTCCTCCCCTTTAGAATAGGAACAATGATGATCGTAGCCTCCTCCTGAAGCAGTTGTGAAGGCTAAATGAACTGGAAAACTCCAAGGTATTGAAGCCAGTGTCTGGCACAGGATGTGGATTTGTAGTTTTCCAGCTGCATTTTTCACTCCCCAGGAGCAAGGACCAGGATCACATAGACATCTTCTATTTCCCTTGGTACCTGGTGTGAAGCTATAGACAGGGAAAAGCCTCAATAAAAAGCCATCCAGGATAAAATTTGTGCACACAACCCCCCTTTTCAAAGCTCTGTGTCCTGAAACACACACAAACCCCCCTCCCCCATGCACCTAAGACCCACCCAGGCCCCCCTCTGGGGTGCTTGCCCTGTGATGAGGACTCTTCTTACCCCTTGTTTCCCCACGGTCAAGACATAGGCTGTCCCCAGAGGAAGACAGGAAGGGGTCTCCAGGAGTCTGGTAGAGAGAGGGAGCAGGAAAGTGGGCCTCTGCTTTGAGCAGCTGCTCCAGCTCTCCCAACAGGATCACCTCAGATTTAAAGTAGCGCCCTTCTGGTGGCTGGGGCAGGGCAGCAAAGACCAGCTCAGCAGCGCGGCAGATTTTGCAGGGCTGCCTGGGTGCCTGGGAGCAGAGTGGCTTCGTTTTGGGTAAAGTTTTATAGTGACCTGGCGCTGTGGGAGGGTCTAGTTGCCAGAAGAGATGTTGAAAAAGGAAGCTGAAGTTCCCAGAGGGCAGGAGGACCTCTGAGAGCTCCCTGTGACTGGGGAGGGCCTCCTGGTTGTGACCAGCTGGCTGTGTGCTGGCTGGCTCTATTTTTAGATACCTGTGGTAGGTTGAATTACCTACAGTTCTCAACAGACTCTTCAGCCACCAGGCAGAATAATCAGCAACACAGGCCATGGCTGCCCCTTCCTTAGAACTGGCCAAAAAGTCCAAAGGGTAAAAAGGTGGACAGTCAAATGGCCAACTGGCACAAGAGGAGGCAGGACTTGGCCCGAAGTGACCACCTGCTGTTCATGTCAGATCCGATCCAGAGAGTTCCACAGCCTGGCCACCAATGGCTCTCCACAGGTCTTAACAGATCTTCCTTCCCCAGCCTCTCTCAGATCAGCCCTGCCTTCAGCACTTCTATCCTGTGGCTTTTTGCCTTAGGCAGTCAGTCGACTTACACCACAGATGGTTAGAAACACAGGTGCCTGGGCCCCATTTTCAGCCCATTAAATCAGAGTCCATGAGGCGTGGCGAGGCGTTTGAATGATTTAACTAGATTTTAGGTGACTCTGATTCAACACCAAACCCTGAGCATCAATGCCCTCCTCGGTCATGTTCTCTTTTATCCTTACTCCTGTGTTTTGTTGATATGGGAAACCTCTGAAGCTCGGATTAGAGTCATACTCGGGTGGGCTAGTAGGCAAGGAGTTGCACTGACAACCCAAAGGCAAACAGTTTGAATTCACCAGCTGTTCCCTGGGAGAAAAATGAACAATCTCCTTATGTGCAATTACAACCTCTGAAAACCTGCTGGAGGGTCACCTGTGAGTTGGTTCCAACTTGATAACACCTAACAGAAACAACAACAACTAACAATTCAGTTGATGGCATAGTCTGTAGTAGAATCTTTCTTGAACCAAATAGACCCAACAGCTCTGACAGTAAATGATGAGCTATCTCCTCTCTTCATGATGATGACCCCTCTCTTCTCTGTTTGGTTTACAGCCTTGGAGGCATGATGGGGTGTCTGTAGGAATCAGAACTGATTCTATGGCAGTGACAACAAGTAATGTTTCTGTTGTGATTATGGAGACACTTGATATCTGCATAATTAAGAAGATGCTTAATGCCCAAAGGAAAAAAAATCACAATCATTGTCATAAATTCCCATTCATGGTGACCTCATGGGCTACAGAGCACAGACCTTTGCAGAATTTTCTTGACCTTAATTCTTAGCAAAGCTGATCTTCAGACCATTCTTCTGCAGTGCTTCTGGGTGAGCTTGAAGCATCAATCACTCAGTTAGCAGTCAAGTGCATATTATATGCATCACTCAGGAACTTCTCCAAAGATAAGGCCTTCCTGTTCGCCTAGAGATTAGCACTTCTTTCACATGAGATTCTGCTATTTTTTTGGTAAGATATCTATTTAGTCCAAAATACTGAAGGACCACTTGAACCTCAACTCAACTCCCACCACTCTGAGATCAGAGAACTAGATGGCACCTGGCTACTCCCACTGCTGGGATCACAGTAGAAGGTCTGACCACAGTACAGGGAAATGTAGAATAAGATATCCAGAAGAGATTGGCGGAACTCCCTCATTCACCCTTGAAACCTGAAACAAAGGTCATTCCCATGGCTCAACTTTCAGTCAAACAATAGACAGGCCTGCAAGGTGGACAGTAACACCAGGGAGACGCTCACTCCTTAGAATAGCCAACCACATATGGTCACAAGGGAAGCAAGGAAGAAGGTACACTAGAAGGGTGAATGGAACTAAGAACCACAGGAAGGAAGAGGGACGGGCTCAGCTCCAGGGTTGTTGTGTGCCATCGAGTCAGAACTGACTCACAGCTGACCCTCCAGTGGGTTTTCTAAGCAGTAAGTTGCCCATCATTCTGTCACAGACCAGCTGATGGATTGAACCATGTGCCTTTGGGGATTGCAGCACTAGGCCACCAGAGTAGAAAACAAATTGTGTGTGAATTGTTGAATGGAAAACTGGTTTGCTTGGTAGAGTGTCATTCAAAGCACAATCAAATTTAAAAACACACACACACACAAAACACACCTCTTCTTTTTCAGAGCAGATTTACCAAAGTACAGAGTTTCCATGTATTTCCTCTCCTGGCACTGTGTGTCTAGACTCTGCTTGTCAAATGTAAAATACAAGAGTTAATAGCAAGAAAAGCAGGTCAGGAGAGGTGGCAAGATGTCATTCATTTATGCAAGATATTCATCTTAAGCCTCTATTCTAAGCCAGGTGCTAATCTAGGCATTACAGATACAGCCATGAACAGGCCAGGCTGGGTCCCTGTACACAAAGAATGGGCAGTCTGGTGAGAGGAACAGCCAACAAATGATTTCTTTTCCCCCCTCAACAAATAATTTAATGTGAGGCCAATATTATCTTGATTTCAAAGCTCGATAAAGATAAGGGGGGAAAAAAGATATGACAAGCAAAGAAAAAGAAAATATATACCCATAACCCCCATGAATATAGACACAAAAGTCTCAACAAAATGTTAGCAAACCAAATCCAACAAGATATTAATAGATTATATACTATGTCCAGATGGGATTTATTTCAGAAATTTAAGAAAATAATTCAACATAACATTAATAGAATGAAACAAAACAAAACAAAACAAAAGAACTAGATGATAATCTCAATTGATGCAGAAAATAAATTTGATACCCCAAATAGGCACAGCACAACTAGGGGGCCTCAGTACCACGAAGAAGAATCCCTCTGTGCTAGGAAGCTCCTGGACACTGGGGAAGTATTCATACACAGAGAACTCCAAGAAATGAGGGCTCTAGAGACGCCAAAGGAGACAGGGACCTTCCTCCAGGACCAACAGAGAGAGGGCCTTCCCCCAGAGCTGGCACCCCTCAACAAGGGCTTCCAGTTTCCCAAACTGTGAGGGAATAAATACCTGTCTGTTAAAGCAAATTTAAAGTTCTGTTAAATGACTGAAATGGACAACAAATCTTTCATGGAAGAAGTTCAATGAGAATACTCTTTAGAAGCAGGGTGAGATGAGGTTGCAAATGGCTTTGAGCAGCAGGAGAGGGAGGGTTTTATTCTGTAGACCATGGGAGGCCCCTCTGTGTTTATTTAGCAGGGAGATGGAAGGTTCCAATGTTTTCTTGAATCAGCTTCCACATTACACAGGGAAGTAGCACTTCCTACCCTGTTCTGCTTTGGCTTTTATATATGAAGGTCACAGTAGCAGACTCAGAAGTGGTGAGGGGGAAAGATGAGATGGGGTGAGAAATGGAGAGCAGTATCGGTAACACTCACTACTAGTGGAGTTTTGCTATAAAGGGCATCTGAGAAGTATAGTTGAAGCTGGAAAATAACTTTTCATTTGATTTCTTTTGTTTCAAGATAAAATAACTTGCCATCATTTTTATGATGATGGAATGACCCAGGAGAGGTGAGAAAATGGATGGTGGTAAGTGAAGATGCTGCAGAGGTTTGAATATAAAAGAGAAAAGGGGTCTTAGGTAGGAACAAGGAAGGGGCCCATCCTTTGTTCAGGAGGGGGAGAGACAGGGAGAGGGAGGGAGAGACAGGGAGAGGGAGAGGGAGAGAAATATCACTTGTAGAAAAGAGGAATCATATTGGGATTTTTCAGCAGAATAAAATTTAATATAGCATCCTGAAGGGGACAAACTCACTGACAAGTTTTTAAATAACAACCAGACTGACCTGCCAGGGTTGGGACTCCCCCTGTGGTTGTTACAATTGTCATCAAGTTGGCTCCTCACCGTGCAACCCCACGTGTACAAAACAGAACCGCTCCATTAGGTTTGCAAGGCTGAGGCCCTGAAGCACATCACCAGATCTCTCTTCTGAGATGTCTCTGGGTGGGGTGAAATTACTACCCTTTCAGCTGGTAGGCAAGCATTTGATGAGAATAGTGTTGCTAATTACTGTCCAGTTGATTCTAACTCATGACAACTCCGTATATACAGAGTTGAATTGGATACAGAGTCGCTCCCCAAAGCTGTAGTCCCAGGTACCTTTGCTGGGTGTGAAATAGTAGTCTGGTTCTTACCATTTGCCCACCCAGGGATTCCAACAGGATAAGCCGCTGCTGTGGAGTCAGCTCCAACTCCAAGGCCATAATCTTTACCAGAGAAAGCTGCCCATCTTTCTCTCTTGGAGAGTCTGGTGAACTTGAACTAATGACCTTTTAGTTAGCAGCTTAACATGTAATGCACAATGGCACCAGAGCTCCTTTCATCAGGATAGTAGGGAACAATTTAGTTCAAGAATATACCATATAATTAGGCAGAGTCCTTATATATCATATAAAAAATACAATCCATAAAAGAAAACATTAAATACCCAGTGGTGGGGCCTCATGTTGGCACTCTGACAGGCAGACTAATGTTTTGTTTGGTTTGGTTTTTCAGGCTAAAATATGAGTAATGCTAACTATGCATCAGAGAGCTGGCCAATGACTAGGGATGATAAAAGGAGAATTGAGTTCTGGTGCTGGAGAAGAGTATTGAGGGTACCATGGACTGCTAGGAGAGCAAATAGGTTTATTCTAGAGAGGGTGAGACCAGGCTGCTCCTTGGAGGCAAGGATTCTGAAGCACCGTCTGACATACTTTGGACATGTGGCAAGGCAGGACAGGCCTTGGAGAGAGAGATGTCATGCTTGGGAGGGTGGAGGGACAATGCAAGAGAGGAAGACCCTTGATGAGATGGATTGACTCAGTGACTGGGGTAATGGGGGTAGGTGTGTCAGAGACAATAAGGTTGGCACAGAATAGGCAGGGTTTAAGGCTGTTGTACACAGGGTTTCTATGAGTCGCCGGCAACTCAATGGCACACAACAACAATTACATCCCAGGCACAGATACACAGACAACGAGATGATCCCAACCCTGACCATTCATTCACTCATACATTTGAGTTTTCCTAGCTGAGTACCCCCAGTCATCATGGAGCAAAGACAAGTCATCCCCATGGATTCTGTCCAAATTCCTGCGCCACTAAATCTACATGTATGCTAAAATGACTAACTTAAATGTATACACTTTGGGTTACTTGGTTATGCAGCAATAGTGACTGTGATAAAAAGCCTGGCAAAGGTTAGAGAGCCTCAGAATAAGTGGTTAAGTGTCCCTACCACCCAGGGTGTACTGATGGTTCGTGGAAATCTGTAGTCATAGGTCAAACTCAAAGTGAGTCTAATCAGTGTGATTTACTTTCACTGCGTTAGACTGAGCAGATACAAGGTCCTTGAACATTTGAATTCCAGCTAGAGTTGGGTTTTGCTAGATGAACAAGATGAGTGAAGAGAGATTAAGGGAATGATGAAACAGGAAAGGTAATCACTATGGTGATGGAATATGGAATCTCTGATAGAGAGGAACACGGGACATGAAGAGGCTGTGCAGTGACATTGTACTGAGGATCAGTGGACATAATAGAAGGTTCTTGATAAAGGGAGGTTTAAAAGAATAAAAAAAGTCCATGCTTATTGGCTATGTAGAGGCTGGTGGAACCTGGGAGACTATATTCTGCAATTCAACTTTCAGCCAAATAGTGTTGATGTTATGTGCTGTCGTGTTACCTGCGACTCACAGTGACCCTGTGTACAACACCTCTGAAGCCTGCTTGTATTCAGCCAGTCTTAACTGACTCTGACACACTTACCCCCATTGTCCTAGTTACTGTATCAATCCATCTTATCCAGGGTCTTCCACACCGGAGTTGTCCCTCCACCCTTTCAAGCATGACTTCCTTCTCCAAGGACTGATCTTTCCTGGCCATTTACCCAAAGTAATGTAAGATGGAGCTTCAAAATCCTAGCCTCCAAGGAGAAACTTGGTGTCACCCTCTCTAAGACAGACCTACTTGTTTTCTTGGCAGTCCATGATATGTTCAAGACTCTTCGGTAGCACCACAACTCAAAGGCATCAATTCTTCCTCTATCATCCTTAGTCATTGTCCAGCTTTCTGATGCTCAGCAAGTGATTGCAAATATTATGGCCTGGATCAAGGGCATCTTAATCTCCAGAGTGACTTTGTTACTTCTCAATACTCTGGAGAGGTCCCTGACAGCAAATTTTTCCAGTGCAATTCATCTTTTGGTTTCTTGACTGCTGGTGCCAAGAGTGTTGATTGTGGACCCAAGCAAGCTGAAATTGTTAATAATCTCAATTTCCAAAATTACTGCAATAGTACGTCGATAGAGAACTACCAGAAATACAAGCCGGGTTTAGAAGAGGTAGTGGCACTAAAGACATCATCACCAATGTCAAATGGATCTTGACAGAAAGCAAAGAGTGCCAGAGGAATGTGTATTTGTTTTTATTGACTATGCAAAGGCATTTGACTGTGTGGATCACAAAAAATTGAAGGTAACCTTGAGGAGAATGGGAATCCCAGAACACTTGATGATGATCATGCAAAATATATACTTGGACCAGGAAGCAGTCCTCAGAACAGAGCCAAACAGTAGACAGGCCTGTAAGATGGACAGTAACATCAAGGGGGAACACATTCTTCAGAATTACCAACCCCACAAGATCAAAAGGGAAGCATTTATCTAAGAATAAAGTTCTGAAGGTAGGAAGGGATAGAGAAGGACAAATAGAAACAGCATCCCAAGGAGGAAGGGGGAAGAACGCTATTGCAATATGGGGCTTGTCATCAACGTCACCAAACATTATCGGTAGCAATTGTTGAATGGAAACCCAATTTGCTCTGTAAATTTTCATTCAAATCACAATGAATTTTTTTTAAATCAGTGGAGTGGGAGTTTTAGAGTGAATGAGCTGGAAAAGTAGGAGGTGATGGGCAATGAGAAGGACTGTCCAACACCCTTGATGAGCAAGCTTGTCCCTCACCTCCCTTCCGAGATGTCTCCAGAATGGTTGGTCCTGTTCAGGAGTCACATGCAGACTTAATAGCATCTCGCAGAAGAGGAGGGACACAGTCTTCCTGTGGATTTCTTTTTTAGAACAAAAACATCTTTCCTGGGAGACTGGCAGGAATCTTCGATTTATGCCTCAGTGGTCAGAACTGCATCGTAATTCCCTTCTCAGACACACATCTAGCAAGATGAACGAGGCTGATTTCATGAAGCACATGTCAGCGTGGAGAATAAATTTCCCACACAAATTGGGGTTTTTCTTCCTTATCTAGGACTGCTGTGACAGAAATATTGCAAGCGAGTGGGTTTAACAAACAAATTTTTCTCTCATAATTTAGAAGTCCCAATTTAGCGTGCCAGGTCTTTCATCTGTTTGCTTCCTCTCCCTCTCTGTTGACTCACAGATTACGATGAAAATCCTTGTCGACTCATAACTGTAGTGTGTCCAGCATTCTTTGGAGATCTCAGTATGTTTTGGCATCAATTCTCTGCTAAATCTAGTAATTTCCTAGCACAGGGGCCTGGAGACAAAGGATACACTTCTTTATTGGGTCCTTCTTTCTCTGCTTGTGTTTAAATTCTTAAGAAAAGAGTCTTCTCAGGGAAACCCCCTTTACATAAAATCAGGGCTGTGATTCATATGGTATTCCATCCTTAACCCTTTACAACTGATAAGTTTATCAGTGATCACGGGAGATAATTACATATACTGCCAAACCACTGAGCATCCTGGCGCAGGAAAATGTACACATATATTTAGGGATCCAGGAGAAGGATGGACAATCTCCTCCCATGTGATTAACTGCCTCTGAAAGCCCGCCAGAGGGTCAGCTATGGGTCAGCTCGACTCTATGACACACAACAACAGCATTTAGGGATTCAATTCAATGCCTGACAGAGTCATTCTACGCTTGCATCAAAGATTCCATAGAAGCATTCTAATCAAAAGGGAGAACAAGCAGAACAGAATTTCAGATTCTTACAGAATTCTGTCTTTCTGGAGCCCCAGAGGACTGGACGAATCCCCTACAACCAGTGCCCTAAAATAATCTTTAAACCTTATAAGATTCCCTGGAATATTTTTTTTAATTAATTTGACTGAACATTTACAGAGATTTCGGATTTCCACTCATTCATTATTGCATTTTTTCTCCCTGCCCCATGCCTCCCCCACCGAGGTCACTCTTCTCTTTGAAAAGAAAAAGAAAAATTCCTTCATTGATATACAATGCCCCCCACCCCCACCCCGAGCACGATCCACTATGCAACCTTCATTCTAGATGGACTCTTTTTTAATGACCAAACAATAGTTTTGCATCACTAGTAAAGAATATCTCCCTTGAACATTATGTTGTTTTATGACCTTTTTAGGATCAAACTGACAATAGCAACTGCAAATTAGGAAATTTAATGGGCAGTGAGTTCATGTTAATGGAAGAAATACAATTCAGAAAAGGAGGGCAAAGACAGTTGACAACTCAATTGAACATGCTGGTACTGTGGTATTCGTGCATGTTCTGCTGGGTATATTATCAAGAACAACCACAGACTTTTTTTTTTTAAAAAAAATGCGTTCTTGCAGCCAGCAGTAAGGGGAGACTTTCAAGCCACCATTGTTGGATGGCCTATGCTTTGAAGAGCTTGAGTTTCTGAAGAAGGAAAGTGGGAATGGCCACAAGAGCCAGACCACCTTCAGGTTCTATGTTCTTTTTTTTTAAAAAAAAATTTTATTAGTTTTAATGAACATTTACAGAGATTTTGGGTCTTCATTCATTCATTGTTGCACTGTTTTCTCCACCCTCATCCCCAGTTCATTCTTCTCCCCCCCATGTCTGTTTTAATTGTCCAATTGCCACAGTGCTTGTCAAAGCCAGTTCTGATTAATCTCCTTTGTCAGTGTGTCCCTTGCCATTCCCTATCACTCCTCCCTGAGAGAGACTTCACCCTGAGTCATAAGGAAAAGGGGATGGCGTATTCTCTTAGCTACTTCCTGCTGAAAAGGGATGCTGTGGGTTTCAGGGTGAATGTTTTCTCTCACTACTCCAAAGAGCCCCCTTGGCAGTAGGAAACACATAGACTATTATGGAGATTGATTTTGGAATTTAGATGCACTGTTAAGGTTCTATGTTCTGAAGATGATTCAACTTTCTTTCTCATCTCCCACCTGCTCTGGTATGACCTTTTCAAACCAATGAAGGTACAAATTATGCCACTCAAAACATCTCTCTCCCCTTCCCTTGGCTTAAACTAAATGAAAACTACATGAAGTCTGCACATCTGGTTTGGAGGGAGGTCCAGTATTAACTGTCCTGGGAAAGAATCCTTCCCCTGCATTCCTTACTCATCCTTGAGAAGATCCACCAGGCTCAGAGGCAGATTATCTAGTGCACCAGGTAACCTCAGGTTTATTTGTGCTTACCTGTATTTACTAATCTAGCGGTAGAGATTAGCAAATAAGCACAAAAAAGTCCATGCTTATCTTGCCTACAGGATTGTTCATCCCTGTGATGACTGTAAATGAGAAAAGAGATTCTGATTCTCTTACAGCAGGAAGATGCTGTAGGGTTGGGAGAGAGACAGATGCTAGACAAACCTGGAAGCAGAATCTTTGATGTGGTAAAAAAAAACAAAAACAAACCTGTGAAATTGTTCACTACAGATTAGTAAGTAAGCACAGGTGAGTCCATTATTGGCTTGGTTATTGGGTAATTTGACACTGACTGACTATCAGGCTCCACAGCTCGCCAGCAGCTACTCTGTCAGGCAGAGCTGCGCCCAGTACTCTGCTCCTGGGCCCTGTTCCCACCGTCTCTCCATCAGTGCTGTCCCCATGGGTCCCGAGGCCTCTTTCAAGTTCCCAACTCAGAGCTTGAGCGTTTCCCCCATGGAGGTCAACTCCACAGCATCTCCACCTCTTTTAGACCCCAAGTCTCTACAAACCTCAGTCCTTCCCAGTTCTCAGAGAGTCTGTCTGCCCTTCTCTTTCAGCCCCAAGGGCGGCAATGACATCATCCTACCCTTTTCTTAGACAATAAAATCTAATCTCCCTGAAAGGGGTTTACACGTTAGTCCTCTTGCTCTTACCTTCTGAGGGTAAAGACACCCCAGGAATCAGAACAGAAGTCGGCTTACCATTTTGGAGGGAAAATGCTTCTCATACTTCCCTAAGGTATCTCTAGCAGCAAAAGCAAGCACAAATTAATTCTCAGTAGACTGTTCTGCTACATGTCTACATACACAATGCATTTACATTTTGTCACAAAAAGAAGAAAGGAAAACAGAAAAGGAAAGAGAATTATCTTGCAATGCAATCATGTATGCTTCAGTCTTCCTAACAGACTTAGAAATATATTAAAGATACATACACCATCTTATAATTCAGTCCAGAGATTGGTACTTTATAAATATTGGATGAACAAATGAGCTTCCTGTGAAATTCAGGATTGTCAATGACATATGTGCTTGCTAGTCATAATTACAAGGCTTCGAGATGAAGCTCTCTGTCTGGTGTTCTTGTTTACCAACTCAAAGCTCCTGCTTTTCACAGTATGATGGCATCTCATCCTCAGACTGGGGACATGTTTGTATAAGGTGAAATGTTTGTACTGGAATTTTCTATCACATGTGGCCAAATCTCTGTCAGCTTGTGAAAATCAGCTCCATAGCTGTTTTGAGGCAGCTAGTAAGTACTCAAGTAGTCATAATTTGGCTGGTACGTATTTAAGAAATTGTCACCTAGGGAAACCATTAGAATGTTTGTGTGACTAGATAAGATTGAACAGGTCGGTGGTAGGTATTTTTTTTCTGGTATTATTTTGTGCTTGGTCCACCAAACCTTTATGTCATCTCACAATTCATCTTGTCATTTAATGTGTCAAATCTATTCTTGAGATATTGTCTACACTCAGGTGGGATATATTCAAGATCATAAATTGACCCTGTGGACTTGTTTTAATTTTAGTGGTGTTTTAGCTTGAACTGAGTTATAGGAATATGAGCAACTTAAATATGAGTAAATGAACAAAATCAAAGATGCACAGAAACAATCAGGTTAAAAGCTGGAGGGGCCATATGAACCGTAGCTTCTATGATCTGAGACCAGAAGACTTAGATGGTGGCTGGTGCTTGGCCTCCACTGCTGACTGCTCTGGGTGGGGAAGGGGAGTTTAGCAGTATAGCAAAGAACTGCCAGAAGTGTAAGCTGGATTCGAAAACAGATTGGAATAAGGAATACCAATGTTTTCAGAGAGATCTTTGTTGAAGCAGAGGATACAGTGTCCTATTGATTATACAAAGACATTCGACTGTGGGTCATAACAAATTATGGACAAAATTGCAAAGAATGGAATTCCACAATCTTTAATTATACTCATAAGAACCTGTGTGTAGACAAAGAGGCAGTTACTTGAACAGAAAAAGGGAATATAATGTGGTTTAAAATCAGGATAGCTGCCATTGTAGCATTTCACCTATATTCAAACATATGCCGAGCAAATAAATTATGAAGCTAGACTATATGAAGTAGAACATGACATCGAGATTGGAGGAAGGGTCGTTAATAATCAGCAATATGCAGATTATGCCACAATCTTGCTTGCTGAGAATAAAGAGGATTTGAAGTATTTACTGATGAAGATAAAAAAACTACATCCTTCCAGTATAGATTACATTGCCATGTAAAGAAAACAATATCCTCACAAATGGACCAATAAGCAACATAAAATTAAAAGAAGAAAAGATTACCACACCTTACTCCATATACAAAAACCAACTCAAGGTGGATCACGGACCTAAGACTAAAACCAAGGACTATAAACTTCACTCAAGAAAAGCTTGGAAGAACTTTAGTAGTCCTAATCCACAACATAAAGAGTCTTCCAAGTTTGCTGAAAAATTTACAACCAGAAGATAAAATAGATGAATGGGACCTTCTAATCAAATCCCTATGGCCATCCCAAAAACTTCTCCAACAGGGTAAAAGGGGAAGCCACAGACTGGGAAAAAGTGTTTGGAAATGACATGTCAGATAAGGGACTTATATCTAGAATTTATAAAATACTTGAGCACCACAACAAGATAAAGGTAAATATAATTTTTCCAATAGAAAAATAGGTGCAAGATATGAACAGACACGTCACCAAAGAAGACATTCAGATGGTCAACAAGCACTTGAAGAAATGTTCAAAGTCCCTAGCCCTGAGAGAGATGCAAATCAAGACAACTATGAGATATCATCTCACCCCAGTAAGAATAGCAAAATTTAACAGAACAGCAAGCAACAAATGCTGGCGAGGTTGCGGAGAGACTGAAACCCTTATTCACTGTTGGTGGGAGTGTAAAATGGTGCAACCACTCTGGAAAGCAGTGTGGTGCTTTCTCAAAAAGTTGTAAATAGAGATACCATTGGACCCAGCAATTCCACTACTGGGAATATACCCCAAAGAGACCATAACTGACATCCAAGCAGATATATACCCACCCATGTTTATTGCAGCTTTGTTCACAATAGCAAGGAGTTGGAAAACAACCTAAGTGCCCATTAACACATGAATGGATAGAGAAGCTGTGGTATATTCACACAATGGAATACTATGCTGCATTGAAAAACAAGGAATTCGGGGAGCTCTGGTGGCCTAGTGGCAAGAAACTGCACTGCAATCCCAGAGGAACACGGTTCGAATCCACCAGACACTCTGCCGGAGAAGGAGGCGCAATATCCTCCTGTACCAGTCAGATCTGATTTGACGGTACACGTACACAAAATTAAAAAAAAAGAAAAAAGAAAAACAAGGAATTCATGCAGTATTATTCAAAATGGGTGACCCTGGAGGACATTATGCTGAATGAAATATTTCAGTCACAAAAGGACAAATATTATACGGTGCCACTGTTGTAGAATGAGGCTGACATCTGGGTGGGGTTAAGACTGAGAAAAACGGGATAAATTATGTTTACTGCATTGAAGTCGATGAGGGAGAGAATAGTTTAAAAGTAATATATTTTAGGGCATTATGATTATCATAAGAGTCCAGAATGAGGGTTACAGAGTGGAGAATACTTGGGATGGTGGTGGAGGTGGGCAGGGGGGATTGTGTACCAATGAAGGAGTTTTTCTTTTACTTTTCAAGGAGCGGAGCAAACTGGGGATGGGGTGCGTGGGGGGAAAAGTGCAACAATGAATGAATGGAATTCCAAAATCACTGTAGATGGTCATTGAAATTAATAATAATAAAAAAAGAAAAGAAAAGATTAAAGTTGTCAAGGATTTCTTTTTACTTGGGTCCACAGCCAAAAGCCATGGTAACAGTAATCATGAAACCAAATGACACATTGCAATGAGCAAATCTCCCACAAGAAAACCCTTTGAAAAATTGTAAGAAAACAAAGATGTTGCTTTGATATGTTTGGTGCCTGACCCAAGCCACATTTTGTTTTGTTGGTTGTTTTTTTTTTTCAATCACCACGTGTACATATGAAAGCTGGGAAATGACAGTGAGTAAGAAAATCCAGAGAAGAAAGAATACCTTTGAATTCTGTTGTTGATGAGTAAGACTGAGAATAGCATGGACTGCTAGAAGAATGGACAAATCTGTCTTGGAAAAATACAACCAGAAGGGGAGCTCTGGTGGCCTAGTGGCAAGAAGCTGCACTGCATTTCCAGAGGCACAAGGTTCAAATCCACCAGACGTTGTGCTGGAGAAGGAGGGGCAATCCCCTCCTGTACCAGTCAGATAAGATTTGACGGTACACACACAGACACACAAAATAATAAAATAAAACTTAAAAAATAAAGATACAACCAGAATGTTCCTTAGAAAGGGTGATGGCCAGAGTTCTTCTCATGGACATTCTCCAGTCCCTGAGTAAGGACAGCAGGTTAGGTAAAGAAGAGAGTCAGTGAAAGGACAATCCTCAATGAGATGGATTGACACAGTGATTTCATCAATGGGCTCAAACATAGCAAGGACAGTGAGGATGGCACAGAACTGAGAACTATTCCATCTTGTTGTACATGGGGTTACTGTGAATCTACCCAAATTGACAGTAACTAAACTACCACCACCACCACCAAGTCCCTGGCTTCCCAGTGTTAACAAAACAGACCACATAATAAATAGCTGAATCAGCCCTGCTCTGAAAGCCTCGGTACCATGACATGAATGTTTACACTTGTATCCAAACGATCCTTGTTAGCACAATTGGCCATTGCAAGTGGGGTTATTCCATTCCCGCGGGGCACGCAGCCAGAGGAGGGCTCCTTGGCAAATCTTCTCAGCACTTGTGACTTAAGATCTCCTTCCTTTCCCCTAGAAACAGAGGAGGGCTTGGAAACACACTCCGCTATCTCAATAGCAGACAAATTGTTATCCCTCAGTGAGAGAAATTTAATTCCAGAGATCTGTGTGTGTGAGCTCAGGGGACACCAATCCAAGCCCAGCAGGATTTGAGAGAAGAGTATCTAATAACCACCACACACTTATTTCCACAAAACAAGTTGGACCAAACAGATTTATCAATGCTTCCGCCTCCACACCCGCTTGGCTTAATTACTGACCTGGTAGGTCCCCAGAATGCAGAGGGAAGGAAGTCCTTGGAGAGTCAGAAATACTCCCTTCTGAGTGCTGTATCAGCCCCACAGCCCCGCAGCCACTGTGCAGGAGGTACCGTAGCCCCATGCAGGCTCCTCCGGTGCTTGCTCTTCCACGTCCAACACCAGGCCAGACCCATGGTGGAGGCCTCCCCCAGGATATGTGTAAGAGAAAATAGTTTATGGAGGGACCTCTGTGTCCATCACAGACAGACTATGATCACAGGGGGGACAGAGCGGAAGGGAGAAATGGAATGAGAATGAGCACTAATTCTGATTACTTGAATGCCTCTGGGCCACAAGATGAACAGCAAGGAAGGCTGGGAGAAAATGTCTGCATGGAAACATGCACATTGGACACTTGAAGCTACTCTAGGAAGGGGGCTGTTGTTAGCTGCTGTCCAGTCGGTCCCAGCCTCTTGGTAACCCCACGTACAATGGGGTGAAATCCCACCCTTGTCCTTTTGCTGTCTTCGTGGTTTATGTGGATCAGCCTTGGTTGTCTGGAGGGATTTTTCATTGGTTAAATTTTGGAAAAGAGAGCGCCAGCCCTTTCTTGCTAGTCCATCTGAAAGATCCTCTGAAGCCTGTTCCACATGACAGCAACAGGGCAGCCTTTGCTGACAGGGACTGTGCACAAGGGGCACAGACTTTGAACCTGCTTCCCCCACAGAGCAGCTGAGCACTTCACCCCTGAGCCCCCAATGCTCCAGAAAAGGACCCACTGCCATTGAGCTGCTCCCACTCATGGGCACCTCGAGTGCACAGAGGCAAACGGCTCAACATGGTGTCCTTTCAGAAGCAGAATATACGTGAAACGCTACTGGGCCTCTGGGTGGGTTCAAACCGCCAACCTTTTAGCTGGTCACCAAGTGCTTTACTCTTTATGTCACCAGAACTCCTTGAAAAAGACCTAGTGAAATAGAAAAGAGGTACATTATTAACTCAAAGCATTTCTTAACAAATAATTATTGAGCACTAGGAGAACTGATGTCTTTGAGCTGTGGTGCTGAAGAAGATTGTCTAATATACCAAGGATTGCTAGGAGAACAAACAGGTTCATCCTGGAGAGGGTGAAACCAGGCTGCTCCTTGGAGGCAAGGATTCTGAAGCTTCATCTGACATTCTTTGGGCATGTAGAAAGAAGGGACCATTTCTTGGAGAGGGATGTCATACTTGGGAGGGTGGAGGAACAGGGCAGGAGAGGACCTTGGATGAGATGGATTGACTCAGTGACTGGGGTAATAGGGGTGGATGTGTCAGAGACAATGAGGTTGGCTCAGGATAGATCAGGGTTCAGAGCTATTGCACATAGTGTCACTTTGAGTCTCAAGTGACTTGACAACACACAACAACATCATCATACTACACAGAGCTGTTGTACGTAAAGTCTCTGAGTCACAGGTAACTCAACAGCACATAAAAACAACCTTCTACACAGACGGGACCTCTGGTGGCCTAGTAGATAAGGAGTCGTGCTGCCAACCCAAAGGCACGTGGTTCAAATCCACCATCTTCTCTGCAGGAAAAAGATGAGTAATCTCCTCCTGTGAGATTTACTGTCACTGAAAACCCACCAGGGGATCAGCTATGAACTGGTTCCAAATCACCAGTACATAAGAAAAACAACAACAATGCTACACAGAAGGAGCCCTGGTAACATGGTGTGTTAGTCATTGTGGTGCTAACTGGGAGGTCAGTGGTTCAAATCTAGCAAAGGTTCTATGGGAGTAAGATGGCTTATGTCTTCCAGTGAGGATTTACAGCCTTTAAAACCCAATAGAGAGTCACCATGAGTCAGAATCAATTTGATGGCAATAGATGATTTTATACTATGTAGGTATCACTCTCTCAGGCGCTAGGAATGTATTGTAAGAAAGGCATGTTTTTCACCACCAGGGAATTTATAACATTGTGACAGAGATAGACATTAACTAATTAACTATGCAATGACAATCATCAACTTTGACATTCCTCGAATATCTCAGTCTGGTATGACCCAGAGCTTTGCCTCGGTCCACTTGTATGTTCTCCAGCTAAGAACAAAGACACGTTTGCTCTAAGACAGCGTTGTGTATCATCCTTTTCTCCTTCAACAACTCAGGAGGCAAAGCTACAAAACACCCCATTGTCGTGGAGTCAAGTTCTACTCACAACACGTTTTTAGGACAGAGCAGTGGACTACCCCCACCAAGTTCTTAAGGCTGTAGAGCATTAGGGAGATAGCCGGCCACATCTTCCTCCTGCAGAGCAGCTGGTGGGTTTGAACTACTGATCTTTTGGCTGGCAGCCAACTGCTTAACACTGCACCACCGAGCCTCCCTTCCAGGAACACAATGAAATCCATTAACAGTGAGGCAACCGGGAGAGAGTCAGTGATTTATATTTTTCAGACTGGTATTCTTGGATACTGCTGGTAGCTATGTACATAACCTTTCTGAAAATGAAATGTTGATTGCAGTGGCAATAAACTTTTAACCTAAGAGTTCCACTTTACTTGGAATTTACACTAAGAAAACAGTAAAATGCTTGAGTTTTATGCTCAAACACGTAAGTATTAATTATAACAAGAAAACAAACGGGATGTGAAAGTGTCCACCCACCCATCAACAATCAAATAATGCTATGGCTATGTAATAGGATAGTTTCTAACTGTTAAAAGATGTGAACATGAAAGCCAATAAAAAGTACTTTTTTTTAAAAAAAAAGATGTGGACAGATGTTTATGATATAGTAAGGGGGGGGAAGCTCAATATTGCAGAAACAGACCCAAGGAGCTATGTATGTCGTCCTCCAAACAAAAGAAAAGGACCATCCCTTGGCAGCTCAAAGACAACAGAACTTGCTGGAAGGAGTAAAGGAGGCGGGACCTTTTCGGTTTCAAAGGGTGGGGCCCAGCCTCCTGGCTCTCAAAGGCTGGAGTCGTTTTTAGGTTTCAGAGTTAGATGGTTGTCAGTTCAGGTCTAGGTTGTGAGGCGGCCTTTAAAGTATGCAAGGCGGGCATGAAGCCATTATCAAGACTGAGAAGCTGAGCTGTCACATCCAAGGAACAGAAAAATGAGACCTACCAGGACTGAGGGAGGGGAGTCCTGCTCAGACAGAAGAATGGAAACACACACAACCAAGGACCAGAGGCCTGGAAGGCAAGGCTGAAACCCGAGGCCAAGAACTCACCACTTAGAATCCAGAGACTGTGACCAACAGAGGTTGCAGAGTGATCTAGTTTAGGCTTTATTTTGAGCTCTTCCTCAGTTTCTCTCATTTGTAATGGGAACAAATGCATACTTTGTTCCCCACTGTAATTTGGAAACAGGTAAACTGCAGACTAGGTCTGATCAGTTCATAGATAAAGAATTTTGGCCCAGACCGGAATAAGTATAAAGTCACACTCATATTTTATTTAGAGGATTCAGAAGTTGAGACTTTTGGCCTGGAGTTGATTGATGTAAGAGTTTTCGGACGATATGATGGGGTGAATGTATTTTGCAGGTATGCATCTCAAAGTTGGACAGCGAATAAAGAGAATCAAGGAAGAATTGATGCTTTTGAATTATGGTGCTGGAGAAGAGTAATGAACAGCTCATGGAAAAAGAAAAACACAACAAAAAACAAATCTCTCTTGGAGGAAGTGCAACCAGGCTGTTGCTTAGAAGCAAGGATTGTAAAGCTTTATCTCATATGCTTTGGGCATTTTGTCAGAAGGGACCAGTCCTTGGAAAAGGGCATCATGCTGGTAAAAGTACGTCAGTGAAAGAGATTGACTAATACAGTGACTACGGCAATGGCCCTGAGAATGGTGGATCATGACGATGGCACAGCAGAGGGCAAGGTTTCAATCGATTGTTGACAGGGTCACTGTGAGTTATAGTCAACTTATCAGCGTGTAACAACAAGGGTAAATTGATGTAGACTCAATTTATATCCCTAAAAAGAATGTATTGTAAATCCCAGTTTCCATGCTTGGGCTTATAAACCTGTTTGGGAATGAATTGTCTTTGTTATTTTAATGAGACAAGATTTAGTATTGTTATTGTTGTTGTTATGTGCAACTGAGTTGCTTGTGACTCATAGCGACCCACAGTGACAACAGCTCTGAAGCCTGCCCTATCCTGAGTCAATCTCACTGACTCTGACACACCTTCCCCTATTACCCCAGTTAACTTATCAATCCATCTCATCCAGGATCTTCTTCTGCACTGTCCCTCCACCCTTCCAAGCACTACGTCTTTCTCTAAAGACTCTAAACACTGGTCCCTCCTGGCCACGTGCCCAAAGTATGTGAGACAGAACTTCAAAATCCTTGCTCCAAGGAGAAACTTGGTTTCACCCTCTTTCCAAGACAGAGCTATTTGTTTTCTTGGCAGTCCATGCTATGCACCACAACTCAAAGGCATCGATTCTTCTTCTGTCATCCTAAGTCATTATCCAGATTTCTGATGCATAGCAAGTAATTCCAAAGACCATGGCCTGGATTAGGTGCACCTTAGTCTCTAGACTGACATCGTTGCTTCTGAGTACTCTGGAAAGGTTCCTGACCATAGAAGAGTAATGTAATTTACTCTTTGATTTCCTGACTTCTGGTGCCAAGAGTGTTGACTGTGGAGCCGACCAAGCTGAAATTGTTAACAATCTCAATGTTTTCTCCATCTATCATGGTGCTTTTAATTGGCCCAGTTTTGAGAATCTTTGTTTTCTTGATGTTGCGCTTCAATCCATATTAAAGACTACAGTCCTTGACATTCTGCAGCAAGTGCTTCAGGTCCTCCTCAGTTTCAATAAACAAGGTTGTATCATTTGCATTTGCAGGTTGTTGATGAGTCTTCCTCCAATCCTGATGCCACGTTCCTCCTCATAAAGTCCAGTCTCCCGAATGATCTGTTCTGCATATAGATTTAAAAGATATGGAGACAGGATGCATCCCTGACACACTCCTTCCTAGTTTTGAACCCTGCAGTGTTTCCTTGCTCTAAGTTAATCTCTCCTGAGATAGGAAAAGGGAATAATCAAGTAGTCAAAAGAAGCAGAAGGAGAAGATTGACGTCAAGCCGCATGGAGAGCTCTAGGGAACCGAGAGACCAGTTGAGGAGGCAGACCCTTCCCCAGAGCCATCGGAGAAGGCCTGTCTGTAGAGTAGCAGTCTGAATTCTGACTGCTGGCCTCCTGACCTACAAGACAGCACACTTCTGTTTATTAGAGCCATCGACTTGTGGTAGTTCTGTTTCCGCAGCACTAGATGATCAAGACAGACACAACACACTTGCAACTATATAAAAATATGGGAGGATAAAAATGAAAACACACCAAGCCTTAAAGAAGCTTTTGCAGGGAAGTGGGACCACAGCTGACGTCTTTACATTTTCTAAATTTTCCTCAGAGGGAAACATTGTTGTTATTGTTGTTGTTGTTACCATCAAGACTGAAAG
>NW_006399805.1:238105-313883 GCF_000299155.1 Elephantulus edwardii | reverse complement strand
GGAGGAGACTGCCTTCCTCTCTTTCCTTCTCCCGCAGAGCAGCTGGTGGCCTCGAACCACATACCTTTGGGATTGTAGCACAGCTTCTTGCCACTAGGCCACCAGAGCTCCCTGGGAAGACATTACTGTATTTTAAAATTCAGAAAAGGAGTAAAGTGAAATATAATAACTTTAGGTCTACAAGCATCTGAAGCTGAGCTTTTTATAATTTCAAACCTTAAATGTTTTCCCCATTTTCCTATTTGTCCTTTTGTTTCCTTTGACCCACAGGGATGAGCCATGGAGTCTCTTAGCCTTGAGGAGCACCCTGGCACTCAATAAAATTACTTCCTCTCAGACTGAGCTGCCGCCCCCACGCCTGGCTGCCTGCCAGGCCAACTGAGGGAGTGGCAGGCTCTGAGGGCAGGTGAACTTCACACACCAGAGGCCTGGTTTTAGGCCCTCACTTCTGGAGCCTCAGGAGGAAGTCACTGCTCTGAGGCTGTGTGGGGCCAGACATCCTGGTGGTGAGAGCAGTGAGCAGAAAGGCCTTGGTGGGAGGTCTGCTGTACCTACCCTGCTCTAAAGAGGGGGCTTCTTGATTGCTACAGTGCCCATTGGCTTCTGTTCACAGTGAAGAAGAAATATTTGAGGATGCAAGATAGACCAAGGAGTTGGGGGTTTAACAAGAGAAGCATTAGTGGTTCCAGGTTGGGCCTGGGCTGGTTCATGCCTAGCTGGTAACAACAACCTGCTTGCTGGGTTCTGAGACCTTCAGAAGCACCTGGGTGGAGAATGTGGAAATCAACACCCTCTAACTGGGATTTCTTTGCACTAGGCAAAAATCCCAGGCAAGGGAGCCGACTGGGGTGGCAGATACTGGAATCTTCTGTGTTGCAAGAGCATTTCCTGCCTTTATTCAGAGTCCAAAGATAACAGAAAAAGGTTTCTTTCCTTTTAAAGGGTTTAAAATTCAAGCAGCACAGAGGTCAACCAGGCGCAAACACACACATGTGTTTTTATTTCACACACACACACACACACACACACACACACACGTCCTTCCCACATACACACATTCATACACACACATATATCCTTCTCAAATATGCATATTCACACACATACTCTTCCAAAAAATGCATACTGACACCCACCGCACACATACTCAGGTATACACACATACACGTTCATACATACTCACGTCTCACATACACAAACACACAAAGCCGCATTCTCACACACATACATATTCTCTTTCTGAAGGAGGAGAGTTCGGTGTTACTGAACTAATTACCACGACCTGAAGAACGCCTAAACCTGAGGCTACCTTGTTCTTCACAGAGTTTGGTCCTGTTAATACCCCAAATTCAGACTTCTGGGCAACACACTATAAGACGACACTTTTCTGTTCTTATCATCAGCCACTCTGTGTAATGGTAGCCCTTGGTCACTAGGACAGCTGTGCATCAAAAATGGCCAGGGCCTCCCCTGGAGAACATTATGCTGAGTGATATATCTCAGTCACAAAAGGACAAATATTGCATAACACCAATAATATAAAGCAGGACTGACATGGGCAGGGTTGGGAGGAGAATAGGAAAAGAGTAGCTAGATAATAAATACTATATTGGAATAGGTGAAGCAAAGAAATTTTTAAAAGGAATGTATGATTTTGCATTATATGTGAGATAAGAGTCCAGAATAAGAGGTACATTGCAAAGAGGACTGGAGGAAGGGTGGGGGAGGAGAGAGACAGAGAAAATTGTGCAACAGTGAATGAATATTTTTTTTAAAAAAAAGGAACACCACCACAAGATAAAGGTAAATAACCCAATTGAAAAATGGGCACAGGATCCAGTCACTCAGATGGCAAACAAACATGAGGAAACGTTTAAAATCTCTAGCTCTAAGAGAGTTGCAAATCAAAACAACTATAAGATGTCATCTCACCCCAGTCAGAATAGCAAAATTTAACAAATCCTGTGTCATGCCCACAGGCACTGCTGGGCTTCTTTGCCACAGCCACTGCATCAGCCCACCTCACTGACAGTTGTCTTCTTGCTGACGACCCTTCACTATACCAAGCATGATGTTCTCTAAGGACTCGCCCTCCTGACATACCCAAAGTACATGAAAAATTCTCAGCACCCTCATGTCTCAGGCCCATTCTGATTATACTTCGCTCAGAACAGATTTGTTTGTTCGGTGGCTGTCCCTGGTGTATTTGATATTTTCCACCAACATCACAATTCACAGCCATCAATTCTTTTTTCCTTTTTCATTGTTTCATTGGCCAACTTTCACATGCCAATGACTCACTCACTCGTTGCTGTTGAGTCAGAGTCGATTCATGTTTGACCCTCCAGCGGGTTTTCAGAGGCTGTATGTGGCACGGGAGGAGACTGCCCATCTTTTTCCCTCAGAGCAGCTGGTGGATTCAGACTACTAGAGAAGCCCTGCCTTTGGGTTAGCAGTGTGATTCCCTTGAAGATGCCAAGGCTTGGGTCAGGAGCACCTTAGTGCTCAATGGGACAGACAACCTTGCTCTTTAGCACTTGAAAGTTGTTACACTGATTAAAAAAAGAAAGAAAGGACGATGTGAACTGAGGGAATTTCTTGTGATCTCACCTGGTGCAGCGATGATGCAATTGTGTACCAGGACCTTGCAAGTTGGGGCTGGGCCTGTGACGACGTAGAGGGCCCTGGTCTCCCACGTGAGCACAGACCAGGCAGCTAGAAACACCTTATTGGAAAAATGCGACTTCTGACCAATAAGAGTGTGACACCCTGTGCTAAAACCAATCCTCACACAGTCTGGTGACCATCCTAACCCTTCCCCTTCCTCCACAGCTGAGGACACGTGCCTGGACCAGTGACCATGAGACCACTGGAAGAAGGCTAAGGCTGTCCTAAGTCAAGGCGTCCAGTGTCCCTGGGGGAGCCAAGAGCTCAGAGACACCAGGAGAACCAAAGGGGCCTCAGTGAGGAGCCTGGGGACTCCCTCCTGCTTGCTTTCAATTTAGTCAACTAAATGAAAAGGAGCTCTGGTAGCCTCCTGGGAAGCCGCTGTACTGCAATCCTAAAGGCAAGTTCAAACCCACCAGCTGCTCCTGGGGAGGAAGTAGGGCCATTTACTGCCTCTGAAAAACCTGTTGAAAGGTCAGCTATGAGTCAGGTCCAGCACACAACAAGCAGCAAAACATACCTCCCACTCTCCTTCTTTAATGCACCTCTGGTTCCCCTCCAGCAGAATTAGCAGGTGGGGCTTGACTGACTAGGAGAAGAGGAATTTAGTGGCATCTTTTCAGATGGTGATGTAGTTGGTTAAGCAGTGGGCTGCTACTGGAAAGGTTGGTGGTTTGAATTCAACGGCCCCTCCTCCAGAGAAAGAGGAGGCAATCTGCTCCTGTCAATGTTACCACCTTGGGTGCTGCGGGGGCAGGCTGCCTCACGCATTGTGCTGTTAACAGGAAGGTCAGTTTCAAAAACAGTGGTTCAAATCCACTGGCCAATCTGAGGAAGAAACAGGGGCAGTCTCCTTTTGTGGACCTTGTACCTCCAAAAACCCAGGGTCAGTCAGCTAGGAGTCAGTTCTGACTTGACGGTACTCAACCTAACAACATATAGTAGATCCGGGTGTGTTTTCCAGATTTAACCTATAAAATAACAAAATCTTAGTATTACCAACCTATTAAAAACAAAGTCCTGATATTGCCTGTATTTCTACAGAGTCTGTGGGGGTGAGCAAATGGACATCCCCGGTCTCCCAGGTTGCCTAGACAGAACTGGGTCGGATTTAATAATCTAGGTCTTTGTGGGCTCCCTCAGCAGTAGAGGCTCCGCAGGTGTCTGCCTTGGAGCACTGATGTGGAAGGCTTTCTACCTTTGAAGTGAATGTGAGTTTTAGACACAGAAAACGCAAAGAAGAGTGAAGATTTTACTCACGGTGTGAAGAAGCAGGACCAGCAACAAGTAGCCCCCCAAAGGACCAAGGCCCATGACGATATGAAAGACCCTCCTAGAGGTGGCTGGGCCCTAGCAGGTGGGCTCAGGCCGGCAGCTGGTAGCCCTTTCAGGGGCTTTGATTTGCAGCAGCCTCCAGGCTGGGAGGAAAGGGCTAGCCTCACACTTGAGGGGACAAAAGAGGACTTAGCTCCAGAGAGAGTGAAGTCGTGCATTTATGGAAAAGGAAAATTCCAGTCAGCAGACAGGAGGATAAAAGGCCTCTCTCCAGGGACACAAGGGAAACACAACCAACCACGCATTGTGCCAAGGCTTTTTTCTCCCACCCCTCAACACCTCTGTCTAAAGGGGATAGTGGGGGCTGGGGAATGGAGAGGAAGGGAGGAGGGCAGGGAGTGAGGGAGGGAGAGGTGGAGATGAGAGAACTGAGGGGAAGAGGGAGGGAGGGAGGAGGAGGAAAGAGGTGAAGGGAAAAGGAGTTAGAGAGGGAAGAGACAGGAAGGGAAAATGTGAGGGGCACGGAGAAGGGGAAGGGAGGAGAGGATTTGGTCAACATTTGTTTCTGTTGTGACCCAGACCATCAAGAAAAATAGATTCTTTTTTTCAATAACAGCTTTCTTTTTCCTTTCTCTCTCTCTTTTTTTAAAATTTTATTTTATTATTTTTTGTGCATGTACCGTCAAATCAGATGTGACTGGAACAGGAGGAAATTGGCCCTCCTTCTCCGGCAGAGCATCTGGTGGATTCGAACCATGTACCTTTGGGATCGCAGTGCAGCTTCTTGCCACTAGGCCACCAGAGCTCCCCAGTAACAGCTTTCAAGTAAAAAAAGTCACTGCAGTGGAGTGAGAATGACTCATAGCCGATCTCTCAGGTAGTTTTTTTCAGAGGGTATAAACAGCTTGGGAGGAGACTGTCCATTTTTCTCCTGTGAAGCACCTGCTAGATTTGAACTGTGTGCCTTTGGGTTGCCAGCACAATTCCTTACCCACTAGGCCACTAGTAACCTAATGGGTATCCTTTTACAGAGATATGATTCACATAGCAGTGTATATTTCAATGGTTTTTAGCATATTCTTAAATAAGTATACACATCACCACAATCGCTCTTAGCACTCTATCATCCCTGGAAAAGGAGCCTCAGCCTCGCAGTCAGTCACTACTTATGGTACCTCACCCTGGGAAACCACTGTGGAATCTGTTTTGTGAATTTGCCTCTTCTGGAGATTTCAGAGACAAGGGATCTGACGACATGTTTTCCCATGACTGGCTTCTTTCATGTAGCACAATGTTATCAAGGGCTACCCATGTTGTAGCTGGTATCAGTGCTATTTTCCCTTTTCTTCCTTAATAATATTCCACTGTGTGTCAGAGCAATGGTGTCAGTTTGAAGATTAAGGTGTGTCTGAGTCAGTCTATGGTCTTTCCAATCACCTGCTGTACATCTGAGAACTGGATAATGAATGAAGATGAGAAGAAGAATTGATGCCTTTGAGCTGCGGTGGTGGAGAAGAGTCCTGAGTAGCCCATGGAGTGCCAAAAACCAAACAGATATGTCTTGGAGAAAGTGCAACCAGAGTGCTTCTTAGAGGCAAGGATGGCAAAACTTTGTATCACTACTTTGGGCGTGTTGTTAAGAGGAGGCTCTTCCTTGGAATAGGTGCTTGGAAAGGTGGAGAGTCAGTGAAAGAGAGGAAGACACTTAATGAAGTGGATTGACACAGTAACGGCAGCAATGGGCTCAAGCATGTCAGAGATGATGAAGATGGCGCCGGATCAGACAGGGTTCAGATCTGTTGTTCACAGGGTCACCATGAGTCATACTTGACTCCACATACCTAACAACCACAACCGCATCTTACTTATTCATTAGTTAGCTAATAATCATGTGTTCTTTCCACTCCTTGACTATTGTGAATGTAGCTTATGAACATTCCTGTACAGGTGTTTGTGTGGAGAGCATTTCCTTAGTCATGAACAAGCATTCATTAAGCTTATTGTGCACAAGGCATGAAGGTAGGTTGGAGGAGAGGACGTAGGACAGAGACTTAAAAGAACTCACAATGAAAGACACAATTCCTGTTCTCTGACTAGATGAGGAAAGCAAACCAAGCTTTCAAGAACCATTTAACTAACTTACAATGATCAGAATTAACATGTATTGAGGGCTCACTTCATAGTGCAGGAGAAACTAAAACACACAAAGGTTAAGCCCTTGAGCAGAACCCACAACAGCAAGTGAGAAACTCACCCAGGATTCAAATCAAGACAGCTTTGCCCTTGTATCTATTCCTTAAAAAAAAAAAAAAAAAGCAAAAGCAATGGAAAATTTCTATTCCACATAAAACTAAAGAGAACAGCATAGTAAATGGAATGTAATTATCACACAGCTTCAACAATTATCAAGAAATGGTTAAGCAAAACCACTAAGCTTACGAGATCTGGTGGCCTAGAGGCAAGAAGCTGCACTGCAATCCCAGAGGTGCATGGTTCAAATCACCAGATGCCCTGCTGGAGAAGGAGGGGCAATCTCCCCCTGTACCAGTCAGATCCAATTTGACGGTACACATACAAAAATAATTTAAAAAAATAAATAAGAACCACTAAGCTGCACTGGCCTCTGTAGGCAATCAAACGCTCATAGCCATCTCAAACTCAGACTCATTGCTGTCACCTGGAAATTTACTCATAGCTGACCCTCCTCCAGCAGATCTTCAGAGGCTATAAATTGCACGGGTGAGCGTCTGTTCATTTTTCTCCTGAGGAGTGGCTGATGGAGAGGAATTCTCAGAGAGGAGCTGCCCTTGGGGTTAGCATTGGACTCTGCCACCAGAGCTCCCTACAGCGGCCAGGTTGTTGTTACGCGCCCTCAAATCAGAATTCCTAACTGACCCTGCAGCGTGTTCTCAGAGGCAGTAAATTGCGTGAGAGGAGCTGACCCTTCTTCCTCCCATGGAGTAGCTGGTGGGTACCAACTGGCTGCCTTTGGGTTGACAGCACCGCGTCTTACCACTGGGCCACCAGTGCTGCAGAGAGCCAGAGTTCAGCTTATTTCTTTAAGATGCAGTTGAGGGGCCCCAGCTCAACGTCAGGAACTGTTCTAGATGCCAAGGATTAACAGTGAACAGGGCAGGTAACAGGGTTACATAGCAGATTAAGTACTGCACTGTTAAGTGAATGGCTGGCGATTCAGGGTTGGTGTGCTGGAATTGGTGAGACTAGCTCAGGACTCGGTAGGGTTCACAGCTGCTGGGTCACAGGTGACTTGATGGCACATAACAACAACAACAACAATAACAATCACTTTGTAGCAGAAAGATGAGCAGTCACTTATCATCAAGATGTACAGCTTTAGAAGCCCGATGGGAGGAACTGGAGTTACCATGTTGTTATGTGCTCTGGGTTCCACTCTGACTCATAGTGACACTATGAACAATGGCTCTTAATCTTCCCGGTCCTGAGCCAACCTCACCATCTCTGACACACCTGACCCCACTGCTACAGTCGCTGTGTCATCTCATCCAGGGTCTTCCTCTCCTGTGCTGTCCCTCCACCCTTCCAAGCATGATGTTCCTCCCCAAGGAATAGTCTCTCCTGACAATATGCCCAAAGCATGTGAGATGGAGCTTCAAAATCCTTGCTTCCAAAGAGCAACCTGGTTCACCCTCTCCAGGACAAACCTCTTTGTTCCCTTAGCAGTCCATGGTATGTTTAATACTCTGCTCAAGCATCACAGCTCAAAGGCACTGACTCTTATTCTGTCATCCTTAGTTATTGCTCTCAGATGCATAGCAAGTAAGTATAAAGACTATGGTCAGAGTCAGGCACATCTTAGTCTCTCCAGACTGACATTGTTGCTCTTTATTTAGCACTCTGGAGAGGTCCCTGACAGCAGGCTTTCCCAACATAATTTGTCTTTTGATTTCTTGACATAATGCCAACTGTGTTGATTGTGGATCTGAGCAAGGTGAGATTATTAACAACTTCAATCTTTTCTCTATCAGAATGCTGCCTTTTGGCCTGGTAGTGAGGATCTTTTGGGGGTTTTTTTTGTTGTTTTTTTTTTAATGTTGACATGTAATCTATCTTGTAGGCTGCAGTCCTGGACCTTCTGTAGCAAGTGCTTCTAGTTCTCCTCATCTTCAGCAAGCAAGGTTGGATCACCTGCACAATGCAGATTATGAGTTTTCTTCCAATACTGATGTTGCATTCTTCTTCATAAAGTCCAGCCTCCCGAATGATCTGCTCAGCAAGCATATAGATGGAAAAGGTATGGAGGAAGGATACAACCCTGATGTACACACTCCCATATCAATATTTTCCATATCTTATTTGTATGCTCTCATGCAAAACATGCTTTTTACATTATTTAAAATATTAGCAAGCCACGCTTTCCCTTAGATGGGCCACAAATCTCTAACATTTGAACAGTCCTCGCCAGCCATGCTGGTCTGATACACTACAGCCAACATGACAGTTTGAATGCAGCGGGTTGTCCGTGGAAGGAAGATGATTCTCTGATTAAGATTTACAGCTTTGGAAATCTGACAAAAGGTCTCAATGAGCTGGAATACACTCAACCACAGTGGGTTTTGGTTGTTTGGTAACAACAACAACAACATAGACGAGTACACACAACATCAGGTGGTAAAGTCGATAGTCATTGGGTTGATGATTTCAGAAACAGAACAGTTCTTGGGCTGAGTTCTTCTGCTTACTCCCTCTGAAAACCCTTCTCAGCATATTTATATTCTCTTGAAACTTATTTTCTTGTCTTTGAGAGTCTGCTCCTGTGATGGGAGGCCCCACTGGTCAGATGTGATCCTGCCCTGGAGATAAACAGGACCCAAACACACTTCCCAGAATGCAGCTCTTCGAGTTGGGCCAGATTGGACAGCTGTTCACTCACTGATGCCCCTGGGTTATACCTGATAAGGAGAACACGGCTCATTCCAGCGCACAGTGTCCAGGCACACACACATAAACAGGCACTCCCTGGCCCCAGTGTTGTCTTAGAGTAAATTATTGACATTCTGAAGGCTTGAAACACTGGGGGAAAGTCAGAGCCAGCTCCTTCTGCTAAGAGAGTGCCCCAGATCCTGGAGCTGACAGATGGCTTTGAAGCAATTTTTTAAACTTATCTGGTCAAAGGCAGGTTCAGAGAACTTTCTGAAGCTCTGGAAATGGGAGGAGAGAGGAGTATGAGGGATGGGGTCGGGGGTCGGTACAGAGTTGAGGGAGCTTCTGGGGGCATGGAAGATGTGCTCAGAATACGGAAACTGGATTTATGAGGGGACAGATGGCAAAACATTCAGAGAGAAAAGGTGTGTTATGGAAACATGAGTGTACTTTCAGTTCAAAGAGGAAATTGATGTTGTGACATCTTTTAAAAGGGTAAAAAAACAAGTGCTCTTCTCTCTGCTAAATGATAAAGGGTAGATGAAGCGTAAATAAGACATTGATGTTAGTCACACACCACCACCATCACTTGGAGCTCCAGTGGTGTAAACAGTGGAGAGCTTGGCTGCTGACCTAAGGTTGGCAGTTCACACCCACCCTGTGCCCTGAGGGAGAGAAGCCTGGCAGTCGGCTTCAAAAGGTCACAGCCACAAAAGCAGCTTCTCTGAATCACAGGGGTCAACAGGAGCTGGAATCCCCTCAACTTACTTGCTACCATCAACACCCTGCAATCAGCACCTCACCAGCATTGTTAGAAAAGGCAATTTCTAGTTTACCAAGGACTTTCACACCTGTTTTTTCATTTCCTGCAGCGGCCCACTGGAGTGGGCAGGGCGTTATGACTACATTTTACAGATGAGAAAATTGAGGCATAATGTAGAGACAGGGAGGGGCAGGTTTATCCTAAGCATCTTTGTGTCAACTCAAAGGGAAGACTCTTTAACTAGGCACAGTTCAGGCGCATTGTGTTTTATTGGGGTCTGTGGATGCGGCATTTTTCACTAATTGAAGAATTAGTCCAGTCCGGGAATGAACAAGTCATTTTTATGACTACATGTAATCACTTCTTGCCTCTGCATCAAGTCACGTTTTGGTCTTTTTGGCAATATTTAAAACTTTTTCCTCATTCTGTTACACACTGAAGAGATAAACTACCCACTGCCATCAAGTCGATTCTGACTCACAGTGATGCTACAGGAGATTTCTGGGGTGTTAGGGGAGAAAGTTACCCCTTTTTCCTCAGAGTGGCTGATGAGTTAAAATTGTCAACCTTTTGGCTCACAGGCCAACGCTTAATCCATGGTACCACTCAAACCCAAATGAAATCATTGCTGTTGAGTCAGTTCCAACTTACAGGACCCGTCCATCCAGTTTCTGAGTCTGTCAATCTTTATAGGAAGAGATTGCCCATCCTTCTCCTGAAGAATCTCTGGTGGATCCAAACCATCAATGTTTCAGTCAGTAGCCCAACACATTCCACATGACACCAGGGCTCCTATAAGAGTGTAAGCTTAACTTTCTATACATGTACCAGGAAACAAAACAATTCATGTTATTCGACTTATGCCATAACGTTTACCCATGGTGGGCAGTGTTTGGTGGAGCCCCCAGGAGTGGCATCCACTTCCTAAACAACTTGCCTCCAGAAACTCTATGAACTTTGATAAATGTCAATAGTTATTGAAAGGCTTCAGGCCTTTTGTTCATTGGCTTACTATGAGTCGTGCTCGACTTGAAGGCAATCAAAAACAACAACAACAACAACAACAACAACTTATTGAAAAGTGAGATTTGTTGTGGCGGCCTAGGAGGAAACCCGCAAAGTCTGAGATGGATCTGTTGATATTCCTCATAAAAGTTAGCTCTTTCCCACTATCGCTGTGAGTCCTGGCTTCCCACTCATCTTCCACCAAAGTGTGGTTGGAACAAGATTTTCCACCTCCCGGGATTGTCTCTGCTCAGTTGGCCAAAGAGAAGAGTTTCAGAGAAAATGTCCTTTCCTAGGCCTGCTCCCCTCCTCTCTGTGGCTCTGGAAACAGAATCCTTGGCTTTCTAAGTCTACCACTCTCAGATGACAAAGGTACTGAGAGCAGAAAGCCCCCAAACACACACAGGACTAGTATTTGCATAGGATATTATAGAAGCGCAGGGCCGACCTTGGGGACTATGGACTGTCCAGACAAGTGCTCTCCAACCTTGAGGCAAAGACTATAAACTTTGGGCCTGCATCCAGATTATTATTTGGACTTTCCAAATCCAAATCCCCAAGGGTGCAGTCTGGACACTTGTAAGTTTAACAAGCTCCCTAGGTGATCCTGAAGTACATCTAAGCTTGAGAACTGTGGTCTTTGGGGGTGGGGGTGGGGGTGAGAATTGGTTCAGGTGGTGGGGAGTGGACTGCCAGGATGGGGAATTGAGTAGTAGCAACAGAAACCCTGAAAACTGAGGGGAGAAGCAGCCAGGAAGAGAATCCTCTGCTCTGTTCTTGAACACCTTCAACAAGGTGGACCAGTAAAAGGTTTTAGAAATCCCATTCAGACGTGGCCTCGTGGTTAACTTGTGCTGCCACCCAAAGGATGGTAGTTTGAATCTTTGCAGGAGAAAGGGGCCCAGTATCTTCCTCCTGTGACACATATCGCTTCTAAAATCCTGCTGGTGGGTCAGCTATGAGTCAATTTCAACTTAGGCAAGAAGTAGTTTTGTGTGTTGTTGCTATGTGCCGTAGGAATGAGCACTGCTCTCTTTTTAAAATCCATTATATGAGCTGGACTTTGTGGAGTAAAGCTCAAAAACCTGAAAAAGGCCAAGTTTACTGGATTGGTAGAAACCCAGAGACTATGGCCCTGGGGCTCAACTTTCAGTCAATATGCAGGCCTAGAAGGTGACCACCACCAGGGAGGCACCCACTCCTCAGAATAACCAGTCAGCCAAGGTCCATAGAGCAGCATTTCCTCAAATGTACAGCTCAGAAGGCTGTGGGTGTAGGGTGGAAGGAATAATGGAAGTGAGAACCACCAGGAAGAGGATAATTACATTATGCGTACTGTCATAAATGCTATAAAACAAAATGCATATGGGGGTTGAATGCAAAATCAATTTGCTTTGTAACCTTCCATTCAGATCACATAAAATAAATGAAAAAAAAACTGGGCTTTCTGAGGGACTGAATGATAGGATCAAACAAAGTTCAACTAAGCACTGCTGTCCAGGTGTGTGTATGTTCATAGTTATGTAATGGGCTCAATCCCCAACACATGGACTGGCAAGTACAGATGGTGAAAGGTTATAGATACCTTTTTATTTAAAAAAAAAAAAGGATGGCGAAAAGTGGATGTGAATATAGGGAGCACTCTTTCCTGAACCTTTCTGCCTGGCTTGATTGATACCACTTCCTCTACTGGGCCTTATAGGGTTCAAATTCATGGTTGCAGCCAATGTGCCAATAAAAAAAAAAATGAGGAAAATATCAATAAGATGAACTGACATGGTGGCTGTGACCATGGGCTTTAACACGGTAATGACTGTGATCTCTAAAGATTTATAGCTTTGGAAACCCTACAATGGGGCAGTGTGACTGTGTCCTGTGGACTTGTTGGCAGTGGGTTTCCTCAGACTTCAGTGTGTCTGGGAATCACCTGGGGACCTTGTTAAATGGTGTTTCTAATTCTGTACGTCTGAGGGGGAGCTCTAGTCTGCACTTTTAACAAGTTCCCAGGTGAGACTGACACAGATCTACAGAACACACAGGGAAATGTGCTGGAGAAAAAGACCCCAGGTTGAAATATATTCTATGGAGACCTTTTTATTAAGACTTTAACAGGACAAAGAAAGAACAAATATACTCACTGCATATGGGGGACCCTCCAGCATCCGGTATCCAGTACAAGAGGCTGATGGAATGTGCTGTAACACAGGTGTTTATTACATATGATAGAGAACAAAAGAAATCATCACAAGATGGTGCTAAGTGGCAGATCAATTCATCACTGTTGCAGGTGGGACTACAATAGCATGACTAGAACACTCATGTAACAGCAGGTTAAGTGAGGTTTTTGGGAATGGTTGGAGGTTTTGATTACCTGGCTATGTGGTAGTCAGGTATTGTGCATAATCATGCAGCTCTGAGTCATAATACCAAGACCCCAACCATTAAGTTCAATTAGATGTGTCTGATTTTGTATGTTAAGTAAAAGCCCAGTCAAGTTCCCTAATTTTGTTCTGCATAATCTACTTTCAACCGTCCTCTTACTGAGGGCAAACTGCCTCTCCCAGGGCTCACTCTGGTCTTGTCTCAACTTACTGCTGTGGAGTGTGGAGTCAGAACCAACTCATAGGGGACTCTCCAATGGTTTTGCAGAGGCTGTAAATGGTATGGGAGGAGAATGCCCATTTTTCTCCCCCAGAACAGCTGAACTCTCTGCTTTTGGGTTGACAGTGCAACTCCTTACCCGCTCGACTGCCAGCTCATTTAAACACATTGCTAGTTTAATGGTCAGCAAGCACTGGAGAAGTAGCTTAAATAATTAAATATCTGAGCTATGCTAAAACTCACATGGACTTGGGATTCCCTTGTAGACTGCAGCCTTCCAAAAAACAAATGCTTTAGGTTATAAGCTCTATTGCAAAAGGCAGTGTAAATCTAGACCGTTCTCAGCTCCTGATGTCCAGCAAAGTGATTAGTGCCCAGTAGGTACTAAGAAATTTTTTTCTTGGACAAATGAATATGTGCATGAAGTTGGCACAGGAATTTGGAGGCTGAACAGTCTTTGTTCTGAATTGCAGCAGGTTTGGGATATATTTGCTTACATCAGTCCTTTACTTTTTGAAAATATTTACTACTCTGTAGACTTCAAGATTGTAAGTACTAATTTATTCATCTCTTTGCCAACTTTGTGCTTTAACCCTAATCTTTGAAAGAGTGGTGCCCTATGTAGAAGGAAGGAAACGTGTGGCCTATGTAGAAGGAAGGAACCCTCGAGGCCCAATGGTTACAAGCTTAGGTGTTTAACGGAAAAGTCAGCAATGCTAATCTAATGCTTAACAGTTCAAACCCACCTCCAGCTTCCGCAGAGAAAGATCTGCTCCAGTGAAGTTTTACAGCCTTGGAAACCCTGTGAGGCAGTGAGGTCAGAATCAGCTTCAGGGCTGGGGGTTTGGGTTATTTTTGTTTACATATGAAGGGTATTGGGCCTTGGCTTGCAAATTGAGAAGTTCTCACTAAAGTGAACAAATGCTGTAAACATCTCAAGAGAGAGCAGAGGGCACCAAATGCCCAGATTCCAGCACCCACCTGAATATTCATTACCTTGGCCTCCTAAACATGGAAAAAAAAATCACCTTTATAACAAAGTATGTGCAAAGAGGCTCACTACTTTAAAATATAAGAGTGTAATAACGTTGTCATTATTTGCTACTATTATTTATGATGAAGATAATGACGCTGATACGTGAGTGATTAGGTGTGCCAGGGAGTTGGGGAAGGGAGTTGAGGTCAGAGGGCGGTGAGCAGGCAGGAGAAACTACAACTCCCAGAACCGCCCGGGAGAAGCTACGCCACGGCGCCGGCGCCCCGCCCCTTTCGCCGGCGGGCCCGCCCCGCGGGTGACGTCACAGAGGTGACGTCACGGCGCCCAGAGCGAGGCTGGGGTAGAGAGGCCGACGGAGCGGGAGTCGTCCGCTTGTCGTGGAGGCTGCGAGGGAGCCGGGAGAGGGTGAGCGGCGAGCAGGCGAGCGAGCCGGAGCAGGCAGGAGGGAGCGTCGCGCGGCGCAGCGTAGCGCCGGGGCCGGGCCGCGGCTGACCCACCGCCGGAGAGGGGCAGCCCAAGCCGGGCGCCGCGGGTCCCCACCCCCACCCGGCCGGACAGTGCCCGGTGTCCCCCGTGCGAGGGGCGGCGGCGGCGGAGCGGACCCGACAGGACCGTGGGGTGTTGCCATCTCCGCCGAGGCGCCGGCGCGGCCGCGGGCCCCTCAGAGCCGGGCCCGGGGCCCGTGACAGACGGGCCGAGGAGGGAAGAGAGGCGGCGGCGCAGGCGACGGGGAGGCAGCGGCGGCGACACCATGTCATCTCCCAGTCCGGGCAAGAGGCGGATGGACACGGACGTGGTCAAGCTGTATCCTTCGTGGAGGGGGATCCGGGCAGGGTGTGGGGGGCGGGGTGGGGGTGCCCAGGACACCCCTCGAAGCCCCGCCGGGCCCCTGGGGCACTCCAGGCTACTGTCCGAGACACTCCGCCCTCCGCCAGTGCCTACGGCGGCCCCTTGGCACCGCCTGCAGCTGGAGCCCTTTCCGCTCCCCCTTTATCTGCTGCACCCCGAGATCTGCGTCGTTCCGCGCTTCTCCTGCACCCCAGATGCTCGCGACTTTCCTCCACGACGTTGCGACTCCTAAGACGGCCTTTCACATTTTTTTTATTTTTTTGCAAGATTGGTCACTTTACCCTCTGTCCCTTCCCCCCGGGGTGGGAAGGGGGGAAATCCTGCCTTGAAGCTCTCTCTTTCCTGCTGCTCTGGATTTAGGGACTCCAGGTAGAAATTCCCAAGAGTGAAGTCTTTTTCCCGTCCAGAGACGCCCCTCCCCTCCCAGGGCTTCCGGACCTGGAGTCCCTCAGGTGACCTCCTTTATCCCTAATTCTCTTCTATATTAGGAAGCGAGCAGCCTGCCCAGTGCCCCCTCCTCGCTGTCCAGCAGCCCTGAGTGCTTTGAGACCCCCGAGGAGCTTCCTGGTCCCTGGAAGGGGCTTGAGGCTCCACTGCCTGCCCTTCCACTGACAAAGCCTGTCCCATCCATGGTGGTGTGGGGTGGGGACCCCCCAGGACCTCCAGCTTGTCACCCTCCCTATTGTGACTGTGACAGCTGTGGGGGGCGCGGGTAGAAAGCCACCTAAGCAGACTCCCTGGGTGAGAGCAAGGTTCTTTGGGGAGCCATTGATCTGGCTAAGGGACATCCTTTAATTTCTGGCCCTCTCCCCAACTCTTGACAGTCTTTCCCCGTGTCTGTAATTGACCATTTCGAGAATGGTTTGGGTGGGATCGTGGATTGATAATTTATTTGGTGGCTAGGAAGATTTTTGTGATAGTAGCATTCCTGAGAGGGTGGGGGAGAGGGAAGGATCCCAGTGCTCTGAACCATTTACTCCTGGGTGGGGGATCGAGGTGGAGGTGGGAGTGTGTGAGATATAGTTTAAAAAGTCCTGTCTGCCCCCCTGCTTCTCTTTCTCACCCAGGAGTCCCTTCCACCCCCCATTTCCCCTGTTGCAGGGTTTTGTTTATATAACTCAAGTTGTTTGGCTAGATTCTTCAGGTGAATTCCTTCCTCCTTCCTTTAATTTGTTACTATTATTGGTTGGGTGTTTTACTTCTTTGGAGCGATCTGTGGTTATTGTCAAAATATTTCTGTTCTGGAATTTGCTGAAGTTTTAAAAAAGTAGTGTTTGTGTTTGCTTTGGAAGTGGGGGATGGGAGGGAAGTTGCCTGGGCAAGTGTTATTATGTTTTTGTTGTTCGTCCCCCCAACCCCAGTAATTTTTAAAGTCATAAGCGGTGTCTTTTTTTTCTTGCTCAGGAGAACTTGATTAGAAATTGGGAACAGTAGATAAACTTTTTTAAGAGGAGGGATTGGGTTTTAGAATTTTGGGGGGATGAGAAGAGGGGTCAGAGAGAAGCAAGTAGTATATACTTCCTGCCAAATATATGTCTAGGCGCAGATGAAATCAAGCCTTTATGAGCTGTTTGTGGCTGTGATTGAGTTTTGTAAATGTGAAAATGATACCAGCAGCACTGGCTTTTCATACAGTCGGAGGCAAACTTAGAACTATGGCTGTGTGTGTATATTCTACACAAAGCAGTGTTGGGTTTTATTTTTGTTTAGAAACGAGGAAATGGCACAGTGGCAGAATTTTGAGTTATTTTTATCCTGATAGAGTTACAGTCACAACTAATGCAAATTTCTACCTAGTGTTTAATTGGCGGGGGTTGTGAGGGGAGAGAATTCCAGCTGTTTTTGATCAGTGTCAGGTTTTCCAATCATGAACACAGATATTTTTGAAAGATCGAGGCAGAAGGGTGAGGCCTAACTTGACCTGATGCCTTTTCAATACAGTGTCTTTTGTTCATTTAGTAGTTGTGGCATCTAGAATGATGACCGCATTTAGGGCTGTGGGGGGGTGGAGAGAAGAGGAAACAGACAAAGAACAGCAGGGTGTCTTATTTTTCCCCTCTTCTTTTTTTCCGCTAAGTGCCTTATTTCATAGATTATTTTTAGTAGAAAAATGAAGACAGGCAAAGATGGCTTGGCTGTGTGTGCTCCCCACCTTCCTCCTCTCTGACAAAAGAAAGCAGAGGCTTTCAAACCATAGATCTCAGAGGAGGCTTGCAGGCTCGGAATTTGCAAGCCAAAGGTTATCCTCGGTTTGTGTTTGTAATTTTCCGATCTCCTGTAGTTTGGAAGTTAAAATTTTCAGATTACTCTGTGTGTGTGTGTGTGTGTGTGTTTATATATGTATTTGTCTGTCGGTCATTCTGTCTGTTGAAATGAAGGGAGACAGTGGCTTGCTACCCCAGCAGAATTCCTGTCAGTAGGCCCATGTGGAGCAGGCAGTTTTTGAGCCAGGTATACTGTGCAAAAAAAAGGAAAAATCAAGGAAAACCACCAGCAGCTTACTACTGAAATGAGTAAGATTGTGTGAAAGGGCCCTACATTGAAAATGAAACATGGTGGAGAGGAAGTAGAAAGAAAAGGTCTGAAGGAATGTATTGCTTCTTGCCCCTCAGAACCCCTGGCTGATTTCTCCAGCCGGCTTGGAGCAGGCTTCAGGGCTATCTCCAGGCTCAGCCCATTCCTGGCTGCCTCCTAATAATCACGCCGTGGCGATTTACAGCCTGGCAGGGAACCCACCTCGAATTCAAGTAGCCCTGTGGGGGTAGGGAGACCAGAGGAAGGCAGGCAACTAATTGGCCGCTGCCTTCCACCACGTCCGTGGGCTCTTCGCGGACCCTGGGGCCAGGCGGTTGTCTGGAGCCTGTGAGCTTTCTTTTGTGACGGGCGGGTTGGTAGGAGGGGAGCTGACTCCCAAGTTATGCAGGGAGTGAGTGTTTTGCACTGATGCACTTAATCTGCTGGGCGATTATGTTCTGAAACTCTGACTCATTCATTGTTTCTCTTCTGATCCTCTGCTCAGGGTTGTGCAAACCTCCCTAGAAACCTAGAAACCAATTTACCTGACTTGGGCCTCATTTAAGTGTGTCCCAATCAGAAACCCCACCATTTACCCGATGTGTAACATGGTCTTAAATAGTGTGGCCTTTTGTGGGTAGAGTCTGGTAGGTGGAGGAGGCAGGGCTGGCCCCAGGCTGACCACCTTCCAGGTTTGCATCTCTAACCCAGTTGATTATTTAGATCTCCTGACAACTGGGACCTTCCAGTGTGATTTGCCCTAAAGGAATACTGGTTTAAGTTTTCCCTAGTGGAGGGCCAGGCAGCTCAGATTACACCTCTTTCCTTGTCTGGGGGTGGGGTCGGGTGGGCAGTTCGTCTCACCCTGTTGCACAGCTCCAGTGGTGATCCTTTTATCAGTGAGCAAGTGGCCCCTGCTAGAGGCTGGAGCTGCTTGTTTTGGAAAAGCTTTTGCAGGCAAAAGGCCGCAGACAGAGCTCCTCACAGCTCATTGGCTGCTCTGTTACTACCCGGAAACGGAGGAGAGGTGGAGCCACCAAACAGCTGATGGAGTGTGTGACAAGACAGTGTGTTTATATACAAAAGAGGTGGGGGCAGGGGAGGCCTGTGAGGGGATCGGGTGTATTTTCAGGGGATGAGAGAGGAATACCTGATTGGTTAGAGTACAAGAATGCTCAGGACTATTAAGATTGGAAAAGGTAGATATGATAAAAGACTGAGCGTAGACTGTATTTGTCATTGGTGTTGAGGTTTTGACAATAATACCAAGAGTTTGAGAAGATACAGCACTCAAAATACAGCACTCGAAACATCAGGCACAGTTTGCAGGATGATGGTAGAAAGTTTGCTAACGTTTCCACCGAGGTCACCAGAGGCTCCTTAGACCAAATCCAACAATAGTCTACAGAACTTTACAGACACGTTGGTGCCTGTGTTGGGATTTCAGAAGCTGTAACAAGTTGATCTTGCTCACTGCTCAGCACCCTTCTTGAGCCAGGCCTGGTGCTGGGGCTTCAGAAACATTAAGTGTGGGTGGTCATGGTGCTTATGTAATTGGTTGTTTTTTTCCTGAATTCCTTTTTAGCCAAGAAAGGACAGGCTGTGCTTAACACTAGGTCAGCAGTGCACGTATCAATCACCTTGCTTTTGAATAACTTGTATTTGCTTTCAGAATCTGAATAGGAAGGTTAAGAAATGTTTTTAAAAGTTTAAATAATGAGATGTACTTGTGCTCATTCTCTTTATTTAAAAGGATGCAAAGATATTAAGGTTTGTAGCTATTTATCTTGGTATTTTGCACTTAATTTTAGCTTTTTGTGCTGCTAACCTAAAAGTCAGTGGTTCAAATCCACTTGCTGCTCTGTGTGAGAAGTGGGTAGTCTCCTCCCCATAAAGATTTGCAGCCTCACAGCCTGGCTGAAGTGCTGTGGTTTTAGGTTTTTGTGGGATTATTTTTTCCAAGTTAGGCTTTTGTCACTCTGGTGTGTGGTCAATTCTGTATTCTTTTCACCAGTTCCAGTATCAATTGGGAAGGTGGTTTTGCTTTTTAAAAAATTTCCCGAGAACTCTATTATTTAGTGAGATGGGATGGAGGGTGGAATCATAGTTTGATGTTTTTAGACTAAAAATTAAAGATTTGGCAACTCCTGGCATTTCCAAATTTGTCTTCTCAGCCTAGATTTTGGTGATAAATATAACATCCTGATACTTATCTTGGTGAAGCAGGAACCCCGTGAGTAAGCAACATTCACAGCTTCAGAACATCTGATTCCGGTAGTGCAGGTCTAGTAAATAACACACAAGCCAAAAAGTTCAACTTTCAGGGGAAATACAAATATCATTTGCAGATATGATCCATAAGAATCTGTATAGATGTATTTGGACAATTTAAAAATGTTCACTTTTAAGGGATTGCAGTTTTCACAAACAATGATTGCCTTCATAAATATTTTAAATTTAGGATCTTGCTCAATTTTAACAAATTTGTTGGTTCCAATGATTATCAGATTATTAGGCAGGCAATTCAGACCTGCTTTTTAAGTATCAAAAACTCAAACTCATGTGTTTGAGTTAGAAGCAGCCAGTTGCTAATCTTCTGGTGGATTTTCCGAAGTTGTAAATTGCCTGGGAGGAGATGGCCCATCTCTCTCTGGGAGCCGCTGATGGATTTAAACTACAAGAGGGGCACATCCTAGGTTAGCAGAGCAGCTCCCTGCAGGCTAGGCCACCAGAGCTCCATATTTACTTTGTGGTTCTTGAGTGTCATCAAGTGAACTATGACTCATAGTGACCCTGTGAATAATACATTGGAACCCTGTCCTGTCCTGTGCCATTTTCATGATCTCTGCCCTGCTTAATTAAGCCCATTGTTGGTAGTTCCTGTGTCAGTCCACCTTGTTGAGGGTTTCCTCTTCTTCACCGACCCACTACTTTTCCTAGCATGATGGCTCTTTCCAAGAACTAGTTCCTCCTGAAAATATGCCCAGAATAAGGAAGATGAAGTCTGGTAGTATTTCCTGCAAGACAGACTTGTTTGTTCTTTTGGCAGTCCATAGGATGGGTATTCAGTATTCTTCATCGGCGCTACAATTCACAGGCAGCAATTCTGTCATCCTTATTCATTGTCTAACTCTCAGATGCATAAGAAGCAATTGGAAAGACCACAGCTTGGATCAGGCACACCTTAGTCTTTAAGAGGAGATCTTTTCTCTTTAGCACTTTGGAGAGGACTTTTCCATACATGAATGTGTATGTGTGTGTGGGGGGTGTGTGTTTCAGCTTAATTGGTGATAATTGCATGCATCTTTTTTATGTGTAAACTTGTTGTAGTTTTTACCTCCTAGGGTGAATATAATACATGTGGCTGTGCCATGGGTAGACTTCATTATCATTTCACTGACAGGGCGATTTTCTTGTATTTTGAGTTATTTCTATTTCCCAGAAATTTAATCTTGGTCAAAGAATATAAGTACTTGATTTAAAAGATTTAAGTGAAAATTGTGGAACCTTTATTCAGGGGGTTCTCAGGTTGCTTTCGTTTATTTAGTAGCCTGGTGTAGAAATGAAAAGTGAACTTTTTGTTTCTTTAAATTTATATATAATTGGTGATCCTCAAGTTATGCCAGCACATCATTTTCCAGTGGAAACACTTGCTCTGTAAAGTCTGCCTTCATTCCTGTAATCTTATTTTTAATTGATACTTTAACGAAAGTTTACAGAAAATCTGGATTTCCATTCATTCATTTTTGCACATTTTCCTTCCTCTCCCCCGCCCCCCAGTTCCCTTTGCTATGCACCTCTTATTCTGGACTTTTGTCATGCATATAATACCTAATTATTTATTCCTTTTAAACAGTTCCAATGTAGTGTTCCTTATTTATCTCTTCTTAGTTTCCTCCCAACCCCAATGTCAGTCCTGTTTTGTAAGCAGCATCATGCAGTATTTGTCCTTTTGTGACTGAGATATTTCACTCATCATAATGTCCTCCAGGGCCACTCGTTTTGTATAATATTTTATTAATTCTTTGTTTTTCAGTGCTGCATAGTATTGCATTGTATGAATATACCAGTTTCTCTATCCATTCATTTGTTGAAGGGTCATTTTTGTAATCTTGACTGAAGGCAATTGCATCTTTCTCCCATGGAGCCAGTGGGTAGATTCAAACTGCCGACCTTTCAGATAGCTGCTCAACCCCAGTACCATTAGGGCTCTTTGATCTTTAAATTTGGAGATACTTTAACTTTTTTCCTTGTATCTGTGTTGAATTGATAAATGAAATAATTCATGAGCAGATTTGACTCGTAAGAGCTACAGAGGTAGTTTTAATAGTGTGAATTGGTGTCCCCCTCCCCGCTTCTTGTTGATTCGGGTAGTATATGGTAAAATCTGCATATTTTTGTTGTGATTTAAATGAAAATTTATGAAATTTGTTTTCCATTAATACATTCAAAACATTTTATGACATTAAACTGCCTATTTAAGGTGCTAAATTTGCTGTTTTGGTGTAACTCTTGTGTGTCATCAAATCTAAACAGATGCATAGCTGACCCAGCAGTGGATTTTCAGAGGCCATAGATTCGTGAGAGGAGATTGCCTGTCCTTCTGATGAGGAACAGTTAGTGGATTCAAACCTGTGTCTTCGGCTTGCAGTGCAGCTTCTTAACCCTAGACTACTAGAGCTCCCTCTGCTATAACTACCACCCACCTAGTCAAGAGAGTCAACGGAATTGTTTTTCCACAAATTTTTTGTGTCACTTTGTAATCTTTCTCATTCTCTCCCAGCCATTTTTTTTTATTTCTGTCATTATAGCATAGTTTGCAATTTATACTTACATCTCTATAAATGGAATCATATATAGTATATACTTGTCCCATGTGAATTCCTTCTTTTTGTGTCATTATTTTGAGATTCATCTGTACTGCCAATAGGTAGTTCATTTCCTTCTACCTACTGCCAAGTAATATTCCATTATATGGGTCGACCACAGTTTGTGTATTTATTCACCTGTTGATGGACACTTGTTCCTTTCAGTTGCAAGCTATTATAGATAAAGCTACTATGAACATTTGTATGGACATATGCTTTCTCTTCTCTTGGGTAAACATGTAGGAGTAGAATGGTTGTATCCTGTGGTAGGTGTATGTTTAAATTTTAAAAGGTAGCTTGAATTTAATTTTTTCCAGCTGATCTAAATTTCATACGGATTGTGACATTAAATTGTCATGTGTGGATTTTAAAGCAATCCCACTAAATAGCACAATCCTGATTTTTAGTCTGCAAACTCTTAAAGCTAGTTTTGTCGCCATCTTCCTCTCTCTCATTTGTATTATTGTTGCTGTTGTGTACTGTCAGGTCAGAACCAACCTATCGCCTACCGACCAGCAGGTTTTTGGAGGCAGTTTATCACACAAGAGGAGATTGCTCCTCCTTCTCTTGTGGAACAGCTGGTGGATTTGCATGGCATTCTTTAGGGTTGGCAGTGCAACTCCTTCCCACTAAGCCACCAGAGCTCCCCTGTTTGAATTTAGTGAGCTGTATTTTCAGTATGAAATTCTTTTATGATGAAGGGAAAGGCAGTATCTATTAAAAACATGATCAGCACAGTATTGCTACAGACAGACTCAGGAGAATGGAAGGAAGAGTTAATGGATATCAGAATTATAGGGGAGAAGTGGGAAAAGTATGATAATTATGCATGAATGAAATATTAATTTGCTTGGTAAACCTTCACGCAACACACACATTTTTGTCTTTTGTGACTTTCAAGTGGCACCTCAGGAATTATGCTCACAAATAATTGTGTTTGCGTTTGAGTAAATCTCAGTTTACCTCACTAAAGGTAAGCATGTTTCTTTTTGATGGTATTTTCTTGCTTTTAGTATGGATAGCTTTTTTTTTTTAAATAAAATTTTATTTTATACTGGTTTACTTACAAAGTTTGTATACATTGTTTTTCACACTGGATCTTTCTTATTTACCCACCCATCATTTAACCAACCCCACCCCCATCCTCTCTTCTCTGTTTCCACCCTTCCCCTTTTGGATCCTCATAAACATTCAACAATAACGGGTTTTTTTTTGTTTTTTTTTACAATAACGGTTTTAACACAGTATTTGTCCTTATGGGACTGAGTTAGTTCACCTAGCATAATGCTCTCCAGTTTCTCTCAAGTTAGTCATTTACAAAATCATTGCTCCTGCATGCTGTGTAGTATTGCATCGTGTGAATATACCATAATTTTTCAACCCATTTGACTGTGGTTGGACATTTGGGCTGTTTCCATGTTCTTGTGATGGTGAGTAACACTGCTATGAACACTGGTGTACAAGTCTCTGTGTCTCAGTTCTCATTTTCTCAGGGTATATTGCGAGCAGTATGGAAATTTCTATGTTTAGCTTTCTAAGGATACACCAAACTGCCTTCCAGAGTAGTTGTACCATTTTACAGTCCCACCAACAGTGTATGAGAGGATCTTGCCATATCATCTCCAGAGAATAGAAAGCTCTTAAAGACATAATTTGGTTTTACTTAGCACCTTCAGTGAAGATGAGGTCGTTTCATATGTCCTGAACTCAGGTGACATGAATCAGCCTAACCAACAATACAGCTCAGTGGCAGAGCCATGAACAGAACCTGAGTGTTAATGTGCTTCTTAATAACATTCTTTCCTGGAGCATTTATTTAAAAAAAGATAATGAGAGATTCCCCCTTCCCCATCCTTGGCATGTCCTATGACTTACTTGGCTGATTAATTGACATTAACATACTAAATCAGATATTGTTTGTAATAGTTGTTACTGTCACATTCTTTCTGATAAAGCCATTTAAATTGTTGCAGGTGTTTACATGTATGTTTACAAAATTGTTTAAAAAAATAACATTTCCTGACAGCTGAGATTTTTAGCTTGACTTTAAGCACGACAGAGGTCATGAGGCTGATGCGGGAATGACTGACCGGGGTCTTGTTCTGTTGCACGTAGGCCAGCACTTGATGGCACCAACAGTGCCTGATACAGGTTACTGGCAAAGTCATTGTTGGCTAGACTTTATTTCAGTAGTCAGAGGCCGAAAGGTGGCCTGAGCATGAGGTGGTGGTAGTGTTGTTGTTGGTACTGTTGTTGATTGCTGTCTAGTTGAGCACGACTCATAGCGACCCTATGAACAAAATGCCTGAAGCCTTTCTGTTGTTGTTGTTATGTGCCGTCGAGTCGCCTGCGACCCTGTGTACAGCATCCCTAAACCCTGCTCTGTCCTGTGCCAGTCTCACTGTCTCCGACACACCCACCCCATTACTCCTGTCACTGAATCAATCCATCTCATCCAGGGTCTTCCTCTTATGCGCTGTCCCTCCACCCTCCCAAGCATTACATCCCTCTCCAAGGACTGGTCCCTCCTCGCAGTATGTCCAAAGTATGTCAGATGAAGCTTCAGAATCTTTACCTCCAAGGATGAACCTGTTTGTTTTCTTAGCAATCCATGGTATATTCAATACTCTTCTCCAGCATCGCAGTTCAAAGGCATCAATTCTCCTTCTGTCCTCCCTAGTCATTGTCCATCTCTCTGTTGCATAGCAAGTGATTGCAAAGACCATGGCCTTTCTGTAACTATTGTCATTTATCAAAGCTCATAAAGTTTCCAGAGGCAAGTTGTTTAGGAAGTGGATGCCACTCCTGCCTGAGCGTTATTTTATTTTGTGGTTAATTGTGTATGTTAACAGAGCACTTATCATTTAAGTACATTTTGCATATATGATTCAATGACTTTAATTGTGTGTATTGGGTTATTCAACCGTCAACCATTATTCATGTCCAAATTTTTCTGTCACCTCTTTTCTGAGCCTGTGTTTTAAATATATTCTAATTGCCAGAGTCTAATTTAATTGGGATGTAGAAGTCTATGAAATGTTAGTGCACACTGAGGCAGTTGTATTAGTGGTTCTCACTTAGGATATAAAAATTAAGAAAAAATTATTTTCTGGGCCAGGTGGGTACCACATGGTTATTAGAAGGCATGGTTATGGCTGGACTGGAATTCTCACAGTCCTTGCGAGAGACATAGACACCTGGTTAAGGCCCTCCATGTGCAGTTGGCACCTCTCTTGTGGAGGCATGTTTGTTGCTGTGAGCTGAACTGACTTCAGTTTCCAGACGAAGTTGGACTAGAAAGAAAGCCCTCAGGTGATCGACTCCCCAGATTAAATCAGTGTTAAAAAAACCCCCTCTGGGTCCCAGTTGTCTGCATTTTATCAGGCATGAGGTGGCCAGGGTCAGGAGGCAGCGGGATGACAACAGTACTGTGGCTGTTGAAATTTTTCCTGTTTACCTTCCTTGGATACTGTGGAAGGTGGCTGAGGGGTTTGCAGGCTGGTGGTTGGGTCTGCCCGTGCTCCGCAGAACCCAGAGCCTTAAGAATCAGGGGAAATTTGCCTGCTTGGGAGTCAGGGAGGCAGTTATGCTCAGGAGAGATGAAGGGCCTTACATAGGTGAGTGGAAGGTGAGATGAGCTGATCTTCTGATTGGACAAGGAGGTGGCCCTTGTGCAGAAGGAGGACTTTGGCTCTCTCAGGAAGTTGATATTGTGGATCTGCCTCTGCATTCAAAAATACTGCCTGGGAACCATACTTCGAGATGTTAGAATTTATTTAATTAACTGAGCTAGAGTCTTAAGTCTTTTGCTCAACTTTCTGTTTCTAATTTTCAAAGCACTTTTAGGGAGGCATTATTTATCAAAGTAGGAAATTCTCTGCGTAGGAAATTACATTTTAATGCTGTAAATTCTGTTTTCTCTTTCTAACACAAAGCAGTACATGTCATGTTTTGTTTTGTTTTTTTTTTTTGGTTGTAAAGTCTTTGTTGAGGTAAAATAAACAGAAACCCAGGGACAGAGTGTGTCTGGTCCATGTTTGCCTCAGAACCAATTGGGCTACCACTCAGCTGAGTGAAAATGAACTTTATTTTCTCCGGATAGTACCACTATAAGTTTGGCTGTCAGATTTTGTGTCTCAGCCACCTCATTTTATATTGCATAGGTGGTTTTTGCTAGGTTGATTAATTCAGATACTCAAAATTCAGGTTAAACTTTGCCATTAGAAGGTTTGTATGTGGGAGGTTAATTTGGTTAGAGTCATTTCCCTTAGGAATTGCCAGCTGTAATATATTGTTTTATGGTCTTATTTTAGACTGCTGGATGTTTAGTGCCCCTTTGCTAATCTCCGAATCTAAAGCTGTAAATAAATTAGTAAATCTCCTTGGCAACAAAGCCTGAAACTACATGACTCTTTTTATTTCTCTGGGACAGAAAGAAGCTAGGTTTGCCTTTTCCCCCCTTTTCATTAACAAATGGTCACTTTTATGGCCCTGTGAACTGGTTCTTGGTTAGATCACTAGTCCCCACTATTAGAGTCTGGTGTGAAACCTTCCATGATGAAACCGTGAAACCTTCCTAGGTATTTTAGGTTTTCATAACAGATGATGTTTATATTCAAAAGGATGAATGCAGAAAAATGCCTCTTAAGTGGTTGTAGCACTTTGTGAGTTCTTGTAGTTTATCTTACTTTGGTGGCTGACTGATACTAATGTTGCTTTTAAACATACTTAAATAAGTTGAGTATAGCACACTGCATGTTTGATAACAGAATTATTAGGTAAATTGATAGAAACTCTGAGCTTGACAACACACAAATTGATGTCATTAGCCTCCGTTAACTTTACCAACAAATCCATGAAATTCTCCATAGCCACTATCCCCATCAAGAAAAACTCCTATTTGGCCTTTCTATTTTGCTTTATCTTTTAAGATTTAAAAACGGCAGCAGCTGCTGCTGCAGGAGAATACTTTTATGTTAGGTTTGCTTTCTGAGAGGAAGGAAAGCGCTTTGCATGTGCTGGCTGGTCTAAAGACTAGTAAAGATGGCTCTTGAATGCTGTGTCTTTTGATTATCACACACAGACATGCATTTGAGTAATGTCTGTATTGAGTCTTTCATGCTCTTGTGAACACTTAGGTGCTTTTATCTTTTCTTTCTATAGACTTGTGGGCTAGAATAGATACTAGACTAGATAGGTTCTTTACGATTCTGAGTGGTTTTACCCTTGCTTGAGATTTAGTTCAAATGTAAAGCCATGCTATAGCAGAAAGCCTAGAGTCTTGTAAAGACTATCATTGCATTTTTATTTTCGTATTAATGTTTTTATATATGTATATAAATATATATGTTTGTTTTCTGTTAATGCTCATAATGCTTTAGCTCATTTCTAGGAATCAATCAAGAAAGAGCTGAATTCACTGAAAGTACTTTTAGCCTGGTTAGAGACCTACAGATTCACAAGTAAATAACCTCCGTGGAGAGACGGTCTCTGCAGATCCTTTACAGGGTCTTACATTTAGGTTAAACTAAAAAGCAGCAGCAGAGGCAGGTCCTTTTTCTTAAGCGTTTGAACACTGAAGTATGGCCTTTTTTTTTTTTTTTTTGGAAGTATGGCCTTTTTGACTTTGTAAAGGTTAGCAGTTGTTTCTCAAGCTTCAGATTTACTTAAGCTCAGGGGGTGTCTCTCTGGTGAATCCACTAGCAGCTTGCAGGAGAAAGATGGGTAATCTCTGAAAACCCACAGAGGGTCAATTGTGAGTTGGTTTCCACTGAAGACCAGTGAGTTTTAAAAAATTGTGTAGTAGTTCACAGCTTTGTTGTTGTTATTTGTCGTTAAGTCGCCTGTGACTTGTAGCAACACTATGCACAGTAGCTCTGAACCCTGTCCTATCCTGAGCCAATCTCATTGTCTCCGACACACCTTGCTCTGTTACCGCAGTCACTGTGTCAGTCCATCTCGTCAAAGGTCTTCCTCTCCTGCATTGTCCCTCCACCCTTCCAAGGATGATGTTCTTCTCCAAGGGCTGGTCTCTTCTGCCAGGTAGCTGACTACACTTAACACAGTTAGGTTTGCTAGAACTGAGTTTAGGGAAGTCAGACAGTGGAACTGGATACCTGAATTATGCGTTCTTTAGACTCTAGTTTTGCCTTGCCTGTTAAGAATTCATTTAGAGCTTGAAAGAACCCAGCTAGCATGATGCGTTAAGTGTGACTTGTTAACCTCAAGGCTGTCAGTTTGAGTTCACTACTCTGAAAGGGAGCTCTCGTGGCAAGAAGCTGAGCTACACTCTCAGATTTATCAGCTGCTCCATGGAGAAGGCTGGGCAGTCTCCTGCCGTGGGATTTAGAGCCTCTGAAAACCTGCTGAAGGGTCAGCTGTGAGTCGGTTCTGACTTGATGGCACACCACAGCAACAGCAGTTGCTCCAAGGGAGAAAGATGAGCATTCTGCTTCTTTTTGGATAGTCATCCTCTAAAACCTGGTAGGACAGTTCTGCTTTGTCCTGAGATCACTCTGCGTCAGAATTGACTGGAAGGCAGTGAGTGAAGCTGGGTTTATTTAGCTTGGTCTATCTCTGATATCCAGAAGCTACTGGCTGGCTATGTTTTCCCCCAAGTCCCCGGGGCAGAAGTCTCCGGTCTCTGTTACCCAGCATCCTCTTGTGCTCCTCAGGCAGGTAACTAGGCTTGTCCCTGCCCCCATGTCAGCTTAGTCACAGAAATTCAGTTTGAACTCCTTTGTTTCTTGTTTTAAAAATGAGTACTAACATACCATGTAGTCAGCTGCGTGTAATTTGAAACATATAGTCAAGCCTATGAACTAGGTTTTGAAATTAACAAGATATACACCGTCATATGTTTGCTTGATAGGAACTAGAATTTGAAATTCCGGTTTTTATAGAATCTGAAATTAATGTGTAATTTGTGTCCTTTTTAATTAAGACTTGTTTCTCATTTGAACGAATTGCATGAAATGAAATGATTGTAGTGTGTCTCTGAATGTTTTCTTTCTTAAGTGTCGCTCTTAGAGTATTTTGTCAGTTCTAATGAAGTTCTGATGACATCTTACTGAGTTAGGGTTCAATAGGTATGGCGTGCGTAGATTCAGCATGGCTTTGTGGTGATCTGAGGAAACCTATAATGGAAGTGATCATGCTACCTTCAAGGTTGCCTTTGAAGAGAGTTCTTTAGCATAAAATCAATAATTTTCCATACATGCAAAACACCCAAGAATATTAAAATAGTTACTCTTTTTAGGCAGCATTGGATGTGGCCTTCAGTAACAGGCTGAGAAAAATCTAGTCTCACTGTACAGCTTCAGATTAGGAAAGCAACTTTGTTTTTATTACTGATACAGAAAAGAGGCCAAGGTTGAATCCAGAAGACCCTAGGCTGTGACTGCTACGATCGCTGTGACTGCTACGATCTTCTCTTTACTTAGTTAGCAGTCACATTTCTTAACATGAACAACAAAATTAACCTGTAGTCTAATAATGTCTTAATTAATCCTAGAAAAGCTTAATAAAAATGGGGGGTGGGGTGTGGTAGGGAGTAGATTTAGGTTTTACTATAAGGAGGCTTGCTAGTGCGGTGGTTAATTACCAAAGGTCAGCCTCCTCATTATCCTGTAGGACAGTCTGCTTTCATAAGGTTTAACTGACTTGGAAATCTTATGCAGCGATTCTTCCCTGCCCAGAGTTGCTGTGAGGCAGAATTGAGTGGACAGCACAAGGCCACACACAGGTTTTAATACACGTGTTCTATTATCTTTCTTCACCAACAGATGACAGTGCATTTTATCTTTTTAAGGTGTCTGAATTAAATACGCCCTGTTGATTTCAAAAGTAGAATAAACTTCAGAAGAATGCTTGATTCTGGAAGCTTTTAGCAGGATAGAAAGGCAGCATTTTGTTCTTTCCAAATCTTGAGTATCACCTAAGTTGTATTTGTTGTGGTTCCTATGATTTGGAATTGACTAACAAAAGCAACAACATATTGTGTTGTTATTTAGAAGGTAAACTAGGGAGTGGAGGTGTAAAGTGAGTGAAAGAATATACCTAGACTCATCCTGGCAGAGTTTGATGCAGTACAGTTACTTATTTTGAAGGATATCTTTTAGAGAAAATGTATTTGCTAAAATTTTTATTTATGTTTATGCTCTTGAATGTCTAGTGGTTCAATTTTGCTTTGTGTTAAAAGCAGTCTTAATTTGGTTTAAGCATGCATAAAGAAGTCAGATGCTTAATTTTGTAAATGTTAGTATGATTTTTGGGGAAAATGTCTTGGGAGAAAATGATCTCTTGGGCTCTTGGGTTTGTTTGTTTTTGCCTTACTGTTTGATAGCTTTCAACCTTTCAAAAACATTTTATATGGACTCACTTAAGCTTTACAGAAAGTATATGAAAATAGTACAGAGAGTTCTGTGCCTCTCCCAGTTTTTGTTACCTCTGATGTTATCATTCTGTATTACCATAATACATGCATTGAAACTAAGAAATCAACACTGGTCTGTAACTGTAAGTGAAACACCAACTTCTTTCTAGATTTCTTCACTTTTTCATGAATGTCTTTTTTCCCCCTGCTCTAAGATGGCAGTCCAGAATTTACTTCATTGCATTTCATTTAGTCACAGTAGAAGTTTTAGTTCCTATCCTGTATTTACACATCATTTATACATTTTGAATGGTATGTAAAATGATGCTGTCATTTTGGAAACAAGGGTAGGCAAGATGTGGTCTAGAGATTCTCATTCAACTCATAGTTGACCCTCCAGTGGGGTTTCAGAAGCTAATCCGCACAAGAGGAGATAGTCCATCTTTCTCCTGAGGTGTAACTTGTAGGTTTGAACCGCTTATCTTTGGATTGGCAGCACAACTTCTTATCCACCTTGGTGGATATTTTATTTAGCTGTATAGAAAACTAAGGTTTCTAAATTTGGTGGTTTTAGATATAGAATGATACCTGTATGTGTAAAAAGAGACTTTGGATGAGTTGCAAAGAAAGATATTAAGAGCCTTATAACTCAAGGAATTGTATAATTTGAAGAGAGATTAGAAGAGAACCTAGAGATATGTGATAATAAAATATTTATATATTCAGAGATGTATAGCTATTTGATTTTAACTAGTTATATAATTAACTTGTTACCTGGAAAGGCTTATTTTTTTGACTCATAAAACCATTGTATTACAGGGCATTATTTTTTACTATTTGCTTTTTCCTTTTTAGTAGTTCTATTTGTAGTCTTAACAAAAGTCTTTTCAACTTGTTGGCAACTTTTTCAAGAAAGTCAGTTATAGTTTTATAAAATGATTAGCTGTGTTAGGTATTTGAGTTGAACTTGATCTTCACTTGGAATTTTCTGAGTAATTGAAGCTTACTTTCTTAGAGAAAATGTATTTACTGTGACTGATTTTGGTGTGTATGTTTGGTTTGGCTAATGTTTCACCATTTCCTTAGGAATAATACCAGCTGATTATCATAGGTGAAGTCTTAACAGTATATATAGAACATTGTTTTCTGGAGTAGAGTATGATGGTAATTGAGGCTATTGGACAAGCGACCTCTAATGATGTGTTAAAATTTGGTCAAATCCATTTGAGGCTAAAACTCTACAAAGTATTTCTCTCTTACAGACTTCCTTGAAAATACTACAGAAGAAAAGTAGACACTACTCGTGGAAGATAACACAGTAGTTACAACAGTGGGAAATCCTTGAATTTGCGACTTTAGAGGATAATTCGATTTTATATGTCAGTTCTTGAGGACTGCCAGGTTTTTGTGTGGTATATAGGTTAGAAGTGCTAGTAACCAGCTATTTATTGGTTTAGTAACTCGAGTGGTACATTTTTAGCCTTTTGACTTTGAGTACTGCCAACACCTGGGTGTCATGTAGGTTCTCAGAGTCAATAGTTGTGACACTTAAAGCCGTCTTACTGGCTTGATGACTCTGGGCAGGTGTTCAACTGGTTTCTCCATCAACTCGAGTTTCCTTTGCTCACACTCTTAAATTGGACAGCTCAGTAGGTGACTTTTAGTGAATAAAGGCTGTATCCTCACATCTGTACTTAAACCTTTTCCAAGTAGCTAAATTCTCTGGTGCCACTCTGTTTTGTTAGTGGGCTCTGGTGGCCTAGTAAGTAAGTGCCAACCCAAAGACTGGAGGTTCAAATCCTCTAGCTGCTTCTTGGGAGAAAGAAGGGCAGTCTCTTCTCATGTGATTTATAGCCTCTGAAAACCTGCTGAAGGGTCAGCTATGAGTCAGTTCTAACTCTACGACAGCACTTTGAGTTTATTCTTTAAGTCTGCCTTTCATATTCTCTCTGATATTTGGACTAACATGCTGTTTTTCATTCTACTATGTTATACATTTATTCTTGAAAACATTCCTGCTTTAATTTAGGGCTCACTTTTATGGCCTACATTATAGTTCACAGTGCTGAGTTTGTGGAGGAAATCCTTGTGATGCGGAATCTGGAACTGAGTAAGGTTTCCTAGGCCCTTCTCCTTTGTAGAACACGTTTACGTTTGTATATGTAGTATACTCAAGAATGACCCAAGAAATTGGTTTAGGAAAAATAATATACAGGTAGTTCCTGGATTAGGAGCAGATACCATGCCTAAGTCTGCCTTTAATTTGAATGGAGGTTGAACAGTTAGATACAGCTCTTATTTAAAGTCAGTCAAATGTTGTGGCGTTTCTTCACATAGTACATTTCTGAGAGGGAGCCTTGCTCACACAGTCCGTAGAGACTTGTGCTGCTCATCCAAAGGCATGCTCTCTGGCAGTTCACATCTACTCTGTGGGCAAAAGATGGGCATTCTCCTCCACTGCCAGTTACAGCCTCTGAAAACCTGCTGGAGTCGAATCTGACTCCACAGCATTGAGTTTGAGCTCTGTGGAGGGAGCTTTGGTGACCTAATGTGTAGGGGACATGCACTGGAACCCAAAGGTGCATCTGAATTGCAAGAGATCGAAACAAGGGATTTCTGGTTTGTACCTCTGATTTATTTAAACTATGGATAACATAAATATAGTTGAGGTTTTCTTAAAACAATGTAATTGCAAAACAGGTTAACAAGAAACAGATTTTTTTTTCTTAGGATATTGGGACATTTTTTAATATTTGAACCTTCTAGCATGAGGAGGACCTCATGTACTTACTGCAGAGGGTCAAGGACTGCAGCCTTCAGTATAGACTGGGGCTCAATGTCAAGAAGACAAAGATTCTCATCACTGGACCAATTGGTAGCATCAGGATGGATGGCAAAGAGATTTAGATTGTTCACAGCTTCAGTTTGCTTGGCTCCACAGTCAACACTTTTGGCATCAGTAGCCAGGAAATTAAAAGGTGCATTGCCATGGGAAAGTCTGCTGTTAGGGACCTCTCCAGAGTACTGAAGAGCAATGGTGTCTCTCTGGAGACTAAGGTGCACCTGATACAGGCCATGATCTTTGCAGCCACTTGTTATGCATCAGAGAGTTGGACAATGACTAGGGAGGATAGAAGGAGAATTGATGCCTTTGAGCTGTGGTGCTGGAGAAGAGTATTGAATGTACCATGGACTGCCAAGAAAACAAATAGATTCATCCTGTTGTTGTTATGTGCCGTCGAGTCATTTCCGACTCATAGCGACCCTATGCACAACAGCCCTAAACCCTGCTCTATCCTGCGCCAACCGCACCGCCTCTGACACACCCATCCCGATTACCCCAGTCACCAAATCAATCCATCTCATAGAGGGTCTTCCCCTCCTGCGCTGTCCCTCCACCCTCCCAAGCATGATGTCCCTCTCCAAGGACCCGTCCCTCCTGGCAACATGTCCAAAGTATGTCAGACGAAGCCCCAGAATCCTTGCCTCCAAGGAGCAGCTTGGTTTAATCCTCTCCAAGATGAATCTGTTTGTTTTCCTGGCAGTCCATGGTACATTCAGTACCCTTCTCCAGCACCACACCTCAAAAGCATCCACTCTCCTTCTGTCCTCCCTAGTCATTGTCCAACTCTCTGATGCATAACAAGTGATTGCAAATACCATGACCTGTATCAGGCGCACCTTAGTCTCCAGAGAGACACTGTTGCTCCTGAGTACCTTTGAGAGGTCCCTAACAGCAGACTTTCCCATCGTGATATGCTTTTTGATTTCCTGACTGCTGGTACCAAGAGTGTTGACTGTGGAGCCGAGCAAACTGAAGCTGTGAACACTCTCAATCTCTTCGTCATCCATCCTGACGCTGCTAATTGGTCCAGTGGCGAGAATCTTTGTCTTCTTGACATTGAGCCTTAGTCCATACTGAAGGCTGCAGTCCTTGACCCTTCGCAGCAAGTGCATGAGGTCCTCCTCAGTTTCAGCAAGCAGGGTTGTGTCATCTGCATAACGGAGATTGTTAATAGATCTTCATCCTAGAGAGGGTTAAACCAGACTACCCCTTGGAGGCAAAGATTCTGGGGCTTCGTTTGACATACTTTGGACATGTTGCAAGGAGAGACAGGTCTTTGGAGAGGGACATCATGCTGGGTAGAGTAGAGGGACAGTACAGGAGGGGAAGATCCTCTATGAGGTGGATTGATTCAGTGACTGGGGTAATCGGGATGGGTGTGTCAGAGGCAATGCGATTGGCACAGGATAGAGCAGGGTTTAGGGCTGTTGTACATAGGGTTGCTATGAGTCGTAAACGACTCGATGGCACACAGCAACAACATAGTTTCCATAGAGGTGACCTACAGACTCTGAGGATTCCGCAGGATGTAAAATTAGTATCATGACAGTAATTTATTACTCACCTGCTTTGCCATGTTGATGTTTATACTGTTGGTCCAAAAGCAGTGGTAGGTAAAATTGTTAATACCTAGATGTGGATCAGAGTAGTAACGATGAAAATAGATTATTTCCTGTATTTTTTTGTTAAAAAAAAAAAAACAAACCAAAAAACAAAACAGCCCACTATGTACATAAATATGTATAATTTTTGTAACTACATGGTAGTGATTATGTATCTGTCTGTATCTGTACCTACCTACATGTCTAATCTGTATCTGGAGAGAGGGAGAAGGGTTCCATTTGGGAGTGTCCTAGATGATAAAGGAGTAAAGATAATTGACTTGTGAAGTCTGTCCCTCAGGTCAATATCTTTGTGGTGGACAGGGATGTGCATGCATGTAAAGGGCCTATGCTACATACTGAAATGTTTATTTCCAGGAAGTTGTTGTTCGTGTGATTTTGAGTTGCTAGTTACTAGCTGCTGGTTTTCTGGAATGTCATTTGTACTTGAAAGTAAAACTGAAAGATATTCTGTTATCAGACTAGGATGTTTGACAGACACTTTCACAAGAATGAACAGTGTGAGAACACCACTTCAAGGAAAAGATCTGACAGAATCTTTTCCAGTGTTAAAATCTGAGATTTAAGGTGAACTTTGGGATTTTAGGAAAATTTGTATTTGCTACTGTGGTCTTGCCACTTGTCTGCATAAAGACATTTCTTGAAAGATGATAATGTAATTTTTAAAAATTTTTGATGAAATGTATCAGATTTTAAAGAGTTGGTAAGTCAGTGAAAATCATATTTTCAAAACTACTAGAACACGATAAAAAATATGCTTAGTTTAAAAAAAATGCAAAAAGCAAGGCAATATGCAGTGTTCATTGGTAGGATTTCAGAATCTGTATTGTAGTTAGCCTTTGGGAAGCTACTTCTTTGTCATATTTTAGTGCAGTGTTCTTGCAAAGTGTCCATTCCACAGTTACCTGAAAAGATTACTAACTCTTAGCTGATTCAGAACAATAGTCCAGCTGACTGAATGCATACACAGATAGGAGAACCCTACTGTCTTTTGTAAGGCAGGTGTTAAGGATTTGAAAAGTGATAAAAACACAAAAGAGTCCACAATTAAGGTTGCATAGTGGAATGTACTTGGGGCGGTGGGAGGGAGTCTTTCTTTTACTTTTGTAAGAAAGGAGCGAACTGGGGGGGGCGGGGGGGGGGAGAGGGCTGGGCGGGGAGAGATGTGCAGCAATGAATGAATGGAAATCCAAATTCTCTGTAAATGTTCATTAAAATTATTAAAAAAAATAAAGTAATAAAAAGATGGTTTTACTGAATTGTGTTTTATTATTTTTCAGAAAAATTATTTAACTTGTCATGTTATTTTTTTTCCCCCATCTTTGTTATGGTATGCATAACTCTAATCCATGTAGATAAAAACTCTTTGGAAAGAGAGCCTTAATTTTTTTTTAAATCTTCGACAGTACCATTTCTTTTTCTTTCTTTTTTTTTTTAACTTTTATTGTATTGTTTTTACGTGTACTGTCAAATCAGATCTGACTGGTACAGGAGGAGACTGCCCCCTCCTTCTCCAGCAGAGCATCTGGTAGATTTGAACCCCATACCTCTGGGATTGCAGTGCACCGTCTTGCCACTAGGCTACCAGAGCTCCCTGAGAGCCTTAATTTTTAAACTTGTTTGAACATCACTGTTCTAACAGATATAAGTTGGAAAAGATGTACTGTTGTTAACAAGTCTAGAAAAGGCTTTATTTTTACCTGACATAGTAGTAAGTTCTTTATTAAAATTAGATTAAATTATATCGTAAGCCATAGAAATACATATTTAACCTCAAGGAAAATTATTATATGATGATGACAAGCATTGTCAGGTTTATAACTTTTTATAAATGTTAAGATAGATATTTTTTTCTTAGGTCTTGACATGAGATGTCTTGAGGTGTGAGTGACTTTGACAGTTTTTTTTCCTTGGTGGTACTTATAATAGTGATCTTCCATGGAATTGGTGAAACAGGAGTGTCATATCCCCTTTTGTGGAGAAGAGGAAACACATTGGATAGCAGTTCAGTTCTTGGGCCTCAGGATATTCTACATTGACTGTTTTTCTTATCAGGCACTAAGCTGGTTCCAGGCAGTTGACAATGGGCCTATTGTTGGAATATTCCATTCATACAGCAGATATCTTAATGGCAGGCCAGAAGACTCCAGTGTAAGTCCTTTTTATGTAAAGTTTTGTTTGCTTTTTTAAATTCATAGCCTTTTGTTTTTTATATCAGATTGTTTAATGGGAACATAACAGTAAGTGTTGAATTATTTCCACAGCCTTTGACATGACAATTAGATTTTCAGAAGTTTCCCTGGGTAGCCCTTGGAAGAGAGGTGAAGAGTGGCAGAGTTAGATTTTGTTGCTCTGCTGCACAGTAATGGGGACTTTGGTGCGTCAGCTTCTGTCTGGGATCTGTTAGCTCACCAGCCTAAATGAGAAGTTGGCTGAGATGTTCCAGAAGTAATTTCCAACTTGAATATTCTTACTGAAACTATAGGCATTTTGCAAATAACAATAATATGTTTTATGCAAATAACCCACGTTAGGTTTTTTACAAACCATTCATTCCCTCTTGTGTTTAGTTTCCCATGCATACAAACATGTTATATGCACAAAATAGATCTTCACAGCCATATACATACCTAGTAATTTCTAGGGAATTTTATTGTCACTCGCTGCTGTCGAGTATGAGCCTGTAAACAGCACACACATCTGAAACCTTGCCCTATCCTGTGCCATCCTCAAATAGCTCTTTATAAGATAAATGTAAAATCTATATGTGAACTTTCTCTTTGAAGATAGGTGCTAAAAAGAAATGAGTATTGCCATTTATAAGTTCTTAGTATGAATTTTTACCAGCCCTTTGAACTCAACAACTCATTGCCATCAAGTCAGAACTGATTTATAGCTGACCCTCCATTGAGTTTTCAGAAGCTGTGAATAGCACAGAGGAGATAGTTCTTTCTCTTGCAGCTGGTGGATTCAGACCTTTGGCTTTGGGTTGGCAGTGCATCACCTTATGCATTAGGCCACCAAAACTCTTTAGGTTCTTCAGAAGTACAAAATAAAAAGGTCTCAGCATCTTAATTTCTGGTTTTGAAATATGGCGATAAAATTGTTTCTTTGTATTTAGAAACTTACATTGTTAACTCTGAGCAGTAAAAACCCGTATTCGACTGCAGTAGTTCTGAGTCATCATTAATGTTTCATTTCTAGAAATAGATCGTTGGAAATAGTTGACTGTGACAGTGCAGACAGGGCAGTTACTAAAATACTATCAGTTAACCTCTGCTAAGAACTCATTGGCTTCAGGTCCATTCCGATTGAAAACAACCCTTCAGGTAGAGTACGGCTGCTCCGTGCTAATAGATCTTTCTTCTTTGGAGCACCTGGTGTGTTCCAGCCTTTGACTTTTTGGTTGGCAGATGAATTGTTTTTATTACTGCATCTCTAGGGCTTCTAGTGTAGTGTTAACACATCAGCTGCATGGTTAACAGTTCAGATGTTTTTTTTTTTTACCATATTCAAGTCAAACTCTGACCAACTCTGGTAGTGAAAAAAGTTGTTGCCATTATGACAGATTGTGGAATTATGGCAAGATGTATGGACTGTGGTAATGTGGACCAACTGAGTTAAAAATACCTTCTGATTTTGTCTAGGATTGTGTCTTCACTTTTTGTTTCAGAAGAGGGAAGCTGTGTGTCTTGTTTCTATTCTGTTTTTCATAGAAAGTACATTTAGAAGAAGTAGTATGGTTTAGTAGGTGGGACAAGATCCCTTGTTAGGACTCTGAAATATTTGTGTAACTTTGAGTCCGTGCCTTTCTCCTTCATTTTTATTCCTTGATCCTTGATGTTAAAAACAGTGGGTTTCAGAATGCTTGCATGTTTCAGAACCAGTTCTTTCACCCATCCCCCACATTGCTGCTGTTTATTGTCATCCAGTCATTTCTAATGCATGACGGTGTCATTCACAACACAGTGAAAAGTCCAATAGTGTCCTGTCCAGTCTTCGTGATTGTTGGTGTGCTTGAGTCCATGAATGACATCAGAGGTGCTGTTATGCCTAAAGTTGTCCTATGAGCTGAAAGTTATGATTGATGATGTTGGTATCAGTTTCATGATTTTCTAAATTACTACAGAATTTCTAATTGTATAAGAAATTTCTGAGTTGGTCGGGCCTGGTTAGTACTTTGGATGGAAGGAATGTCTCAGCTTATTCAGCAAACAGGGAAGGCTGCTTTATATTGTGATTAGTCGTACTGTAGCACTAATTTTAGTTTGTCAACAATTATTTCCTGGTTAAAACATCCTGATAAGCCTTTGACAGTGTTGCTGGTCTTTTCTTTCAGATGCCACGTTTTTATGAGTATAATCGAACTGGAAGTGCCAGTACAATGACTCCTTTTTCCCTCCCTTGTAAGCTAGTTTATACACCAATATGCAAACAATAGTGTAAATCAACTCAATAATAAATGTCTTTCCATATCTGTTGTATCCTATATATTTTTAGTTGAACTGCTTGTGTGTTGCAAATATCATGAGATTTCACCCTAATGCTTCAGTATGCATCATAGAGAAATATTTTTCCTACGTAACTACAATACCATTACTATAATGAATATTCAGAATCATTCAATTTAATTATGTAAAGATTATGTATTGGTTATTCAAATGGTGAAGTAAGTTTAGCCATTTTTGGAAGGAAAGAGGCTTTTGTTCCTACTTTTTAAACAATATTAGAAGAGTAAAGTAAGACTCACTTATTAAAGTAAGATTTAAATTTGCTGTTATTTTTTTTTTTTAGGTTTCAGCTATGTTGTTGTTGTTATGTGCTGTCGAGTCACTTGCAACTCATAGCGACCCTATGTACAACAGCCCTAAACTCTGCTCCTGTGCCAATTGTCCTGTGCCAGTCGCAGTGTCTCTGACACTCCCATCCCTATTACCCCATCAATCTACCTCATAGAGGGTCTTCCCCTCCTGCGCTGTCCCTCCACCCTACCAAGCATAATGTCCCTCTCCAAGGATGGGTCCCTCCTTAGAACATGTCCAAAGTATGTTAGACGGAGCCTCAGAATCCGTGCCTTCAGGGAGCCGCCCGGTTCAACCCTTTCCAGGATGAATCTGATTTCCTAGCAGTCCATGGTACATTCAATACTCTTCTCCAGCACCACAGCTCAAAGGCATCAATTCTCTTTCTATCCTCCTTGGTCATTGTCCAACTCTCTGATGCATAACAAGTGATTGCAAAGACCATGGCCTGTATCAGATGCACCTTAGTCTCCACAGAGACACCAGCTATACTTTTTTAAAAAGATCCAGCAGTTTATGTGGATTGTACTTGAAAAGTTCATCCATATTCTTGGAAAGGATTTTTTACTTTGACCTTTTATTTCTTCTTTGTTGTGTACTGTTGAGTCTGATCTAACTGGCACAGGAGGAGATTGTCCCTCCTTCTCCAGCAGTGGATTCGAACTGCACACCTTTAGGATTGCAGTGCAGCTTCTTGCCATAAGGCCACTAGAACTCCCTTGAAATAATTTTTAAACTTGACCACATGGTGTCTGGATTGACATTCCTTGTGTTTATTTAAAAAACAAAACAAAACAACTGCTACATTTTAGAAAAACTGTAGTTGGTTGTAATTTTTGGGGTAGGAGAAATACCTTTGATTCAGTTCCTTTTTACAGTTTTTCTCATATAAATGATCACATTTCTGCAGTTGGTGGGTGCTGGACAGAGACAGGATGCAGTTAGGGGGATACAGTGATATTAGTGGTATCTACCTCAGGGTCATTGCACTAGGAAAGTGAGATTGTTGAACACAGTGTCTGAAATGTAAGAACTCAGATTTAGCTTTTTGGGGAATAAATACCATTGTGGAATTGATTTGGAGTTAACAGAGAATAGGACATATTTTAAAATTATCTTTTTTTGTCTTGTATTTGTCTTCTAGTAATTTGTTTAAAGATGTTTTTGAAATGATGAAATATTTTGAGCACAACAGATCACATAATGAAAGTGAAAAGTATCCATTACCCAGGTTGGTCAGATTCTTAACATTTTGTGTTAATTGTTTGAGAATTTGTTTTTCCAAATAAGACCTGAAATTTTATAGAAGCCCCCTGTGAAATCCTCCCTTACTCTCTTGAATTTTTTCTTCACTTTCATACATATAGATGCACACATAAATACTATATAGTATGATAATTACTGCTGTTTGTAGTCAAGTCAGAACCGACCTATAGCTGACCCTCCAGCGGGTTTTCAGAGACAGTAAATCACATGAAAAGAGATTGTCCATCCTTCTCCCACTTATAATATTGTTTTGCATATTTTCTCTTTCATACTACTTTTTTATTTAGTATTGTTTCAAGATTTATTGATGTTGATTTGTTTTTTTTTCTATAATTATATTTTATTAATTTTCATAAACATTTACAGAGATTTTGGGCTTCCACTCATTCATTGTTGCACTATTCTCTCTACCCTCCTCCCAGTTTGTTCTTGTCCAAATGCCACAGTGCTTGTCAAAGCCAGTTCTGATTAATCTTCTTTGTCAGTGTGTCCTTTGCCATTCCCTATCACTCCTCCCTGAGAGAGACTTCACCCTGAGTCATAAGGAAAAGGGGACGGCGTATTCTCTTAGCTACTTCCTGCTGAAAAGGGACGCTGTGGGTTTCAGGGTGAAGATCTTCTCTCACTACTCTAAAGGGCCCCTTTGGCAGTAGGAAACACATTGATGTTGATTTGTTGATTCAAGTAGCTCTACTTCATTTTAAACACATTTATAAAAAGCTACTTGCATGTACCACCATATTTTACTTTTCCATTCGGTCCTTGGTTATTTAGATTTTCATTTTGTCTCCATAATGCATAATGCAGTAATGAAGTAAACACTCATGAATATGTGGTAATTGGATTTTTTTAGCATATTTCTGTAGGGCATTCTTTTCCAAGGTTTTGCTTATTAATCATAGTAATGTACTTTATGTTGAGTCCCAGTACACATATATTGTGGATATTCGTGACTATACGGTTTTTTTTTTAATTTTTAAAATTATTTTTATGTGTACCGTCAAATCAGATCTGACTAGTACAGGAGGAGATTGCCCCCTCCTCCAGCAGAGCATCTGGTGGATTTGAACCGCATACGATTGCAGTGCAGCGTCTTGCCACTAGGCCACAAGAGCTCCCTTGTGACTATAGTTTTGTGAAAAAACATTTACTCATAGAATATGAGATGTAAATGTCCTTCATCTTTATCATATGAAGCAAAATTCTTAATCTTTTAAAAAAGTTTATGTTGGTTTGCATACAAAATTAATATGCATTGTGTTTCATAAAATCATTCTTATTGTATTTCATAAAACTTAATCTCCATTGAACGGTACACATGTTGAGAGAGCACCATTAAGTCTAGTGGATAGGGAGTTGCGCTGCCAGGTGACTCAAATCCTCCAGCTGCTTCTTTGGAGATAGATGGACAGTTTTCCTCTTGTATAGTTTGCAGTCTCTGGAAATTCACTGGAGGGTCAGTTATGAGTCAGTTCCAGCAGCAATAAATGAGTGAGAAGTGAAAACATCACTCTTGAGAGTGATTGTACCAAGTGTCCACTCCTGTCAGCACCACAGGAAAGTTGCTCTTCTATCTGCACCAACACTTGTGTAGCTTTTTAATATTTGCCAATCTGATGGTTCTGAAATGTTGTTTCAGTATTTGTTTATATTTTATAATAAAACATTTTTGAGTGTCTTTTCTCTCTAGACTCTTTTTTATTCTTTTCTGGTTGTGTACCGTGAAATCAGATCTGACTGGCACAGGAAGAGATTGCCCCTCCTTTGCACACCTTTGGGATTGCAATGCAGTTTCTTGCCACTAGGCCACCAGAGCTCCCTTTCTCTGTAGACTCTTTAAAGCCGTGAAGATGCTGCTGCCAGGAGACGAGAGATATGCCTTCTCTATTTTAACAACCTTGCATTTTAGGAGAAAGAGGTGAACCATGTGTGGCAAAGGGACACAGAAGAGGGAGTGATGTGCAGCCCACTTGGGGAATGGGGACTCTTGGGAGAGATGAAACTTGCTTGGATTTGAAAACAAAAAGTGGATCTTTTTTTTAAAAGAAAGTGGGTATTTTTAGACATCAGTGGAGTTGAATGTTCTGGATGGTGAGGGGTGGAGTAGACCAAAGCATAGAGCTGGAAAACCGCATCTTTCAAGGAACTGGATTACTGTTTATAACTGTACATAGGGTCCTAGGGCCAGGAGTTGAACAGACAAAGTATGTAGGCAGGTTGAGTCACTGCTGAAGGACTTCCTGGTAAGCAGGGTATTAACAGGAAGTTGTTTTGTTATTGGTTGTGTTTTTTTTTTGTCTAGGCATAGATTCTGGTGTTTTAGAGATTATGGCTACTCAAATGTTTTGTTTTGGTTTCAGGCTTATTTGTTTGACACTTCTTATTGTCCTTTTTTAACTTGTTAATTACAGACTTTTATTAAAATGCTTTCTTTTTCTTCCTTACATTTTCAATACATAGAAATGGGTATACTCCCAAGTCAAAGATTAAAGAACTCATCCACAGCGCAGTAGATAATACAGGAGGAGTCGAAAATTGTTACTTTGACGTCTTTTCTATTATTGTGTTTCTGAAATAGAAAATTTTATTTTGCCCTTGAACTGCAGTTGGTATTTGCTTCCTAAAATAGAATCATCATAGGCTAGCATGTGACACATTTGATGTCATCTATGCTCCTTGGTTTTAAGTAGGTCAGCAGATAGTCTTCACAGGTATTTTCTTTGTGTCATCAAGCAAGAATAAAACTAAGTTTGTTGTACAGAGGTGACCATTTAAGAATTTGTATTTTGGGGCATTTCTTAGAATATTTCCAGTCATTGTTACCTTTTCCACCTTGTAGGAAGTATAAATCTAATGGAAAGAACTTCTTTAGGAACTTAGAGTGCCTCCTGTTAGTTGTCTGTTTTGATGATGCTACAGAGTAATCCCGTTGGAGTTCTGGCTGATTCTTGAGCCGCCAGTCCTTTTTAATGAAAGATTTTTTTTTGTCTTGTGAAAGGTATGAAAAGTTGAAGTCTGCCAGCATTTCGTTTCATACATGCAGTTTTCCACAGTTGGAAAGAGTTGTATTTGGGAATTCTTAATGCTTTAAAACCTTAACAAATACTGAAGGCATACATAGACCCAGACCAAGCGCTTGGTGTATGTAAGCTTGGTGTTCGCTCTTGGCAGTAATCTACCCCTGTAAATTATGTTCGGAGGTGTGCTGTTAGATGTTGGACAGCATTAAGGCCTTCGATTGCAGTTGCACAGATGCTATTTGGAGTTTTAGAAAATCCTATATGGGTAGATTGCTAGATATTAGTTTCCTAGCTACTTGATATTTTAAAAATATACATGCTCTTTGATTATACCTTGGAAATAGAGGCTTTTTGTTAGTTTGCGAGCATGCTTGGTAACTGGATGGCTGTGTAGAACAGATTGCTGAACCGCAGGCACCTCTGCGTAGACGTGAATCTCCATGCATTTTGACTCTTCAGCGGCCCTGTGGAAGGAACCAGCAGCCTTTTTTTGGTTTGTGGTTACTTTATTTATTTCCTTTCTTTGCATGCTGTATTGTCTTTTAGGTGTAAGTGCACACAACAAATTAGGTTTATTCTTTTAAAAATTTGTGAACAAATTGTTATGTGAAAGTGGTTATAATTTTCACAACATGTCTGCATTGTCAGTATTTCCATTCTGCTGTTTCCATTGACCTAGCTTCTCTTCCAGTCTTGGCCATCTCTTTACTTGTGGATAAATGTTGACCATTTGGTTTTAATACAGTTATATGATTAACAGTAGTATATAACTTACAGATGATGATACTTCTTTTATAAGCCAGTGTGTTACTTGGCTGATAGAGGACCTGATAGAACTTGGAACAGAAATAGCTTCAGTCCCAAGTTCAAAGGTTATATTAGTGTGATGGTCTTGGGGGTGGGTCTAGTCTTATATTTTGTAGAAATTTGAATTATTTTGTGCTTTTTTCTTGTTCTATCCAGGACTTTCCTTAGCATCTGTAGTGAGAATGGTTGTGGTAGCTGGGTACTGTCTAGTACTTGCCTCGGGATGAGAGTCAGTGTTTTGTGTGGGCCTTCGATTTTCTTCATTTTCTTTTGCTCCATATGCGTAGAGACTAGTAGGTGTATCTTCGATAGCCTCTTGTAAACTTTGATGAGTCCAGGCACTACTTGCCAAACTAGGATGTAGAACATTATCTTTGTGAACAGTATTAGGCTATTGACTAAATTGTTCACTGAAAACTATGAGCTTAACTAGTTTTATCCAGTAAAGTAGTCTTGGGAAGCCTCTGTAACTGTGGCCTTTGTGTGTTTTAAGTATGGAGATAATATGCAGTACCCACAAACAACTGTCATATCTATACATGTATGCCTGGGCTTACAGAAATAACTGTACACCTGTCCATGGATGAATTTCCTTAAATATACATATAGGCATATAGATCTAGATATAAAACCAAGTATATAATTTTTGGTAGCGATTGCAAAAATAGCATTTGCCAAAACTGCCCCTTTTTCTTGCGTCAGAACCGACCCCTAGCTGACACTTGGGTTTTCAGAGGCAGTTGATCACATGGGAGGAAACTGCCCAACCTTCTCCTGTGGAGCAGTTGGTGGATGCAAACCATGCACCTTTAGAATTGCAGCACAACTTTTTGCCACTAGGCCACCAGAGCTCCCTAACTACTTCATGAGTTCTACTTAGTGTCTCCACTTACTTTAGCCAAAGGGGCTGTTTCTACACTTCCTGGATTTAGCAAATGTAATGCACTGTTATTACCTTGGCAGCTGCAGTTCCAAAGGATCGGTTGGATACAAGGTGACTTCTAAAATAAACAAAATGAAACAGTATTATCTTGAATTTGGGCAACATGTGCGGCTGAGCAAATCAGGGTTTTGCAGGTGGTTTTGGCCTTTAGCTTCACGCATGCTTGGACTGTATTTAGGCAGGTGGACAGGATGTTCTTGTGTGCTGTGTAACCTTGAGGCCTTGCGTCCATTTCCACTTGCCCAGGACTGAAGCCTAACACCAACTAACTGCTTTCCTTCCCCTCAACTTTCAAACAAAAGGAAGGCTTATAAATCTGCTAGGAGAATGGCTCTGCTCTTGGACTTGATTTTGTGGTTTTGGTTTTTTTTTTTTTAAGTTCTGTTTGAACTTGAGCATTAGTAAAGGGTTTTTTAAAAAAAAACTGGGGAAGAAAACACAAGGAATGCTAACTGCTTGAGATGCATATTCAATAGCAAATGGTCCAGAAATTAAAAGCAAATATGTTAAAGTCTATGTAAACTTAGCTGCTTGATTACTGTGGTAGGTAAAGCTGATGCTATGTCTGAAGATGGTTTTCCTATTTTTCTTAGATACTCCTTAAATTGAATATGTTTTATGGCAAAGATCTCCTAATATATTTCACAGAAGTTATGCATTAAAACTTTCAGGATCTGGGGAGCTCTGGTGGCCTAGTGGCAAGAAACTGCACTGCAATCCCAGAGGAACACGGTTCGAATCCACCAGACGCTCTGCCGGAGAAGGAGGCGCAATATCCTCCTGTACCAGTCAGATCTGATTTGACGGTACACGTACACAAAATAAAAAAACAAAAACAAACAAAAAAAACCTTTCAGGATCTTAAAATCCTAGTGTAAATGTAATTATGTGTCTTAGAAGAAAAAAAAAGCCGAAGTTATTTGAAGAAAAACTTAACAGGTGCAGGATTATGAGCCAGTTGAAAATGTAAACTGCATCTGCAGATATTCCAGGAGGCGGGGTTGTATAGATTCCTGCAGACCTGTCATTAATAATTTAACTTGGTGTGAAAAGCACATTTTAGCTGATGCAGTTAGGAGGCTGGTAGAGGTCAAGGAATTTTTCTTGTAGGTTGTCTTCGTGTTGCCCTTAGTCTGTTTCTGGGTCCTGGAGTAATAAACGAAGGAACAGAGCTGGTCCTCAAAGGCAGCTGAATGTGGAAGGGTTCTTCTGATAGGCAGATGGATGTGGGGTCTTGGGCCACCAGCCAAGACTGCTTTGTTTCTGGGTTGGGCACAGGTGCAGCAGGCTGTGTTACAGAGTTTTAAGTTCTGCTTCCCAACAGATGTCTTTCTGTTCCTGTGTTTCTTCTCTGAGCTCTGAAAACCATATGGGGGAAAATAGTCCTGTTTTTGTCTCGAGGTGAGGCTGTTGCTTGCTGGCAAGCTTCAGGAACATTATTTAATATTTATTTTAAAGTTGGAAGCAGCTGATGAAGAAAGCTTCCCATCAGGTTTTATCTCGAGGGAAGGTATTTCTAGAAGTTGCACATTCCTGCCACTCCTTTAAAGTCAGGCAAGTTCTTTTTATAGCCTCCAGGGAAATTATGGCTGCCCCTGGGATTGGAAGTTGGGGTGGTGAGTCTGGTTCATGATTTCATCAGATGAAGCTCTTTACTGAGTGATTACCGTGTGCTACACACAGAAGATTAAGAGCAGTTGGTGTTGAGTGCAGTGGTGCCAGGCTCTCGGCTTTAGCCCCTTACATATCTTATTGAATCCCCTTCAGTGGCCTGGAGAGCTGGGTACACTTGACATCATCTTCCTGTTTTTACAGGTGAGAAACCTGAGGCTTAGGCCCCAGTCTCATGCCAGGTGAGCTGCAGAGTTGGGAGATCAACTCAGGCCACCTGAACCTAACCCTCTAAAACACTACAGTGTAGTACTGGTAATTTCCTGAGCCAGGGTGGTCAGGAGGAGGTCGTCCTCTCCCAGGGAGCAAGCTCAGAGAAGAGAAAAATCATGAAGTCAGAATTCAAACTCGAATCCTTTTCCTTTCAGGAAAAAACCTGTCTTCCACTGAGTGGATCATATTAACTCATAAGGTCTGTTACTTTAATAATCTCACTTATAAAGATCATTTTGTACTTCCTGTGCCCTCAGTTTGTAGCAGGTAGTGATTTGGAACCATTTTCTGCTGATGACACCACTGTACTTGGTTGTGGTTGTAGGATCTACTTTGGCTCCTGAAGCCAGTGGCACCAGCCTGGATTCTGAGACCTACATAGAGGGCAGAGGGGAAGCAGTTGTTTCCAGATTACATGTGTCTCTTTACAGATTGCATCTGTAAAGGATGGGATTTTGGTTAAGTATAAAGGCTCTGATGTCAGACCTAGGATCTGATTGTGGCCACATACGTTCTCCTCCCCTTATCTTCTTTCTACCAGGGGACCTGGAGAAGACAGTAAGCCCTCCAAGACTCAGCTGCTTCATGTGTAAAATAGAGAGGATTCACTTTGCCCAGGGACAAAACTTGGAGACAAATGGGTGTTGGTGCTGTGAGCAGTATCTAGACATGGTCGTGTTGGTGGAGGTGGACTCTGCTGTGAGTCAATCTCTTTTGTTACCAAAGCTTTTTGGAGAGTGTGGGCGGAAAATACTTGACCAGATAGAAGGAAAACTTTGAGAGCCTCTATTTTATATTTAGGAAGTCCTGGTGATTCTGTGGTTACATGCTCAACCACTAGCTGAAAGATGAGTGATTTGAACCAGCCAGCCACTCCAGAGGACAAGGATATGGCAGTCTGCTTCCCCAGGTTTACAGCCTAGGAAACCATAGGAGGCAATTCTCTCACAGGGTCACTGCGATTCAGAGTCTACTCAATTGAGAATCCATTCAGTGCAGTTGGCAGTGGTTTATTTTGTATTCACATGTAAATCAGTAAACTGACCTGTAATTTAAATTTCATACCAACAAATTACATGTTGTAAATTTTTACATACTTTCAGACCTTGACTTGGAAATACGCTTGGCTATGTTAGAATTAAAGATTGAGCATAAAATTTGATGACTGCCTTTGAAGTTAAATTAACAGTTTTTAAGAGCCTATTCTCATTGCATTTATAACATGTTTGTATTTTTTGTTTTCTTTTGCTTCTTAGGTGAAAAAAACAGGAAATAGGCATAGCATTGGCCCAAGCCCTGCTGATGGAAGCGGGAGTAAACAAAAGTTTTATCTGTAAAGGCCACATATTAAATATTTTCTGCCTTGTGAGCCATATGGCCTTTGTCCACTGTTTCTTTTAGCCTGCTTCACTTTGCTGTTGTAGCACAAAGACCAGCCGCAGTTCCTAAATGGGTGCTTGGGCTTGGCATGTTCCAATAAATATTTACTAAAACATACAATAGGCCATAGTTTGCAGATCCTGGACTGAAGGAACCTTCTCAGCCCTTTGTCATCTGAAAGACCTATCTTAGTCCTTCTATTTATTAAAGGTTGGTTTTCCCCTGGACCTCATCTTCAGGCTTCTTTTCACATCCTTGAGCGACCTCCTCCTTTCCTGTAAACTGATTCTTACAGAAACTTTTGTTGAGTTGATTCCAAAACTCTGCATTAGGATAACTAACCTTTTGAACATCTCTCCAAGAATATCCCAACAGTCCCTAAAACAAGTCCAGTGCAGATTTCAGTGCTTTATCCTCCTCGCAGCCTGTAGTGTGTATTTTTGGTTTTGTTTACCCGTCTGTTGCCTAAGGAGAAACCTTTGTATCCTCAGACTGCTCTCTACCCTGTATATTCTGCTCCTCTCCCTACTCCTTCACCTCTGCTTTCTTCAGACCCTCTGCATCTCACCTGGAGCGGGGGCTCTTTTCTCCCCTCTAAGGCCTCAGCATCTTTCTCCCCTTCTAGTCTGCTTTTCATTTGCTGTCACGATGACCCTGTTTTTAGTTTATCTGATCATGCTATTCTTGCTCAGAACTCCTCTCTCGTTGGGACCTATGGTTCAAAGCCTAACCTTTATGTCTTGGTATAAAAATTGAGGTCCCAGAGGGCCCTGGTGACCCTGTAGGTTCTGGTGTCATGCTGTGTCCGCACTCCAGTGCACTGGCTTTTCCAAGGTTGACTTCCCAAGTGCTCTGCTAGAGTCCAGGGTCTTCAGGATAACATTTGTTTATTCTTCTGTAATCATCTTAAGTTTTTATTCTTCCCCAAAGCCTTCCTTGACACCAGGTTGTTCACATTTGGCTTAAATGCTTTTCTTGTCTCACTGTATGGGTTGACAGCACCCTTGTTTGCCTTCAGAGAGCAGTTATCACTTCATAATCAGCTGCTTTTGTGATTAAAGAGTTGTACCGCCAACCCAAAGGCACACAGTTCAAATCTGCCAGCTATTCCACATACGATTCTTGTATGCATATATTTATTCCTATTTTCATGTCACATTTTCTCCTTGTTCTTTCTATTTGTTCTTGTCCATTCTTCCTATTTTCCCTTCCTTTGAGGGACAAGGGCTCCACTTTGTTGTAAGGTTTAGGTTGTGAAAGTGTTAGCAGCCCAGTGTTGAGCTCAGCACATTTGTATTTTCTGGTGGAAATAACAGGATAGATGAGGTTAATATTTAAAGTGAGCTAGTGTTCCTCAGGTACAAATGAGGTCAATTGGCTCTTGAACCAAAACCCAAGGCCATCTGACTCATTCATTCCATGTGACAGAGTAGAAGTGCCCCATAGGATTTCCAAGGCTGGGAGTTGACAGGGGCCGACTGCCCTATCCTTTCCCCCCGGAGCAGCAGGTGGGTTCAAATCGCTGACCTTAAGGACTCAGTAGGGTCAGACTTTCTGTAGAGAATATCCTTCAGCACTTCTTGCCACATCCTCCAAGTCCTGTTTCCACCTTTACCCATGATTGAGTCAGGAGGAACCTTACATTTGACCCCAGAGGTGAGATGGAGAATGGGATGGAGGTGCTGACTTGTGTTTCTCTGTAGCTAAATTGGAAGGATCCAAAACAATTACTTGGTGCGTATTTAGAAGTACACGCTGATGAAGTTTGAGACTTAGCCTATGCAAATAGTTAGCTAGAACCTGTTAAAAAAGAAACCTCTTTATTCTTCCCATGACTGCTTAGTAATCTACATGACAAATGAGCCATTTTGCCACAGAGATGTAAAAGAGAAATCTATAAATGAGTAGTTTTTGAAAGTAAGGTTAAGACAAAGTTTGTCTTCTCACAGTAGGGTTTCTCCAGAAAACCCTCTTTACTCTTGAAATGCAGTTACCTTGATCTCAGAAAGCATATTCCGATAATAGACCCATGCAATTAGCCTGTACTGTGCCATAATGGAGTGAATACAGGAATTTTCTGTGCTTTTTCATCACCATTTGGTGTTCATCCCAGGCAAACAGATAATAGCTAGAAAATCTTGACTGAGAGACAAAAAACAGAGGTTTTATCTTCTTTGTAGGCACATTTTAGTTCTTGAAACTAATAAAATGTTGTTTTTTGGAAATCATCCACTTATGATCAGATAAGAAGTGTTGCTTTGGAACTCTTTCTTTATCTTAAGAGTACCTGCCCAGAGACTCCCTAGTATGACGATCTCCTGACTAGTGTGTGTGAAAGTGACACAGCAATGTGCTGGTGACTGGGTGAGTGTCCTGTCCTCTGCACTTGCTGGCCTCCTAGGCTGTGAGTGTCCCCTCCAAAGCTGTGTTCAGATGACCAATGTGATAGCAATAAACCTGACATTGGGAAGAGAGATGCATCATGGGCTGGCTCAGCACATTTCTAAATCAACCCCAGGGTCGCTGTAAGTCAGAATCAGCTTCACAGCCGTGGGTTTAATCAGTGGTCAGGATTTTACTGCCTGTATGTTCCATACTTAGTCCATCTGTGTCTCACCTTGACTTTTTTATAATTGGTCTTAATGAGATATAATTCATACACAATGAAACAAAAAATATTAAAGTGTACAATTTGAGGAGTTTTGACGTGTGTGTATACATGTGTACACATACACACCTCACTGCTGTTAAGATGCAGAACATTACCATGATTTACTACTGTGTGATTGTCACGTCGATTGTTCCATAATATTGCTTTGTCTCTGTCACCTGGGTGGTGCATAACACTGTCTGTACAACTCTGATTTGGCTTTCCCTCAACATCTGGCCGCTTATCTGATTCTTTTGCCTATCTCTCACTTCCTGGCTACATGAAACTCTTATTCCAAGAAGCCGGATCTGCTGGGCCCAGCACTGCCCTGCCCCCATGCTTCACTCTGTCCTGTCTGCAGCGTGCTCTCTTGCTTCTCATTCCTCCTTTTTTGGCTGGCTGGTCTTCCTTTACCAGCTGCCTCAGACCCCATGTTCTTCCATGGTCTAATTATGACTGATCTGACCGATGAGACCACTTCTTTTTTTATTTATCTTTTTTTTTTAAATTTTTCTTAAGAATTTTTTCTTAATTTTTAATTATTATTCATTTTAATGGAAATTTACAGAGATTTTAGATTTCCATTCATTCGTTGTTGCACTTTTCTCCCTGTCCACCCCTCCCCTACAGTTCATTCTTCTCTTTGAAAAGTAAAATTCTTTCATTGTTATACAATCCCTCCCCCCAGGTCCACTCCACTATGCAGCCTTTGTTCTGGACTCCTGCTATGACAATAATACCTAATCATATATCCCTTTTAAACAGTTATCTGTTTGAATGTATTAGTCCTTTTGTGTCTGAGATATTTCACTCAGCATAATGTCCTCCAGGGTCACCCATTTTGAATAATATTTCATGAGTTCCTTGTTTTTCAGTGCAGTGTAGTATTCCATTGTGTGAATATACCACAGCTTCTCTATCCATTCGTTTGTTGATGAGCACTTAGGTTGTTTCCAACTCTTTGCTATTGTGAACAAAGCCGCAGTAAACATGGGTGTGCATATATCTCCTTGGGTGGCAGTTATGGTTTCTTTGGGGTATATTCCCAGTAGTGGAATTGCTGGGTCAAATGGTATTTCTGTTTGCAAATTTTTGAGAAAGTGCCATACCGCCTTCCACAGTGTGTCCTGAAATCCAGGGGTTTTTGGGGGCTTGACCAGTGTACAATATGCTAGAGAAGGCAGTATCTGATTACACTTAGTTAGCTTTGCTTGCAAAATAAACTTTAAATGATTCTTGTTCTTTGAGGGGTTTTTAAATACTATAATTTTTTTTTATCATGGCTTGGATGAAAGTTGCAGAAAATTAGTTTTCCATTTGATCGTTTGTATTTAGTGTTCTGTCACATGACTTACACAATGCGCCATCAATCTCCATTTCTGCCTTAGGTTCTGTTTTCCTTACATCCAAATTTTCTCCTCTTTGCTGCCCCCTTCATCCTTGTTTGTTTTTTTTTTAAATGTCCTTTTGATCTTATATAATTGATTGTTCTAAAGAACACATTCCTCTTGAGGGTTGCTGTTTATTTTATGGGCTTGTCTATTCTTCCACAGAAGAGTGGTCTCAAATGACTTTCATGTCAGACGAGTGTCTTAGGACCGTAGTTTTAGAATTTCCTCCAGTCTTGTCAGACCAGCAAGTCTGATGTTGGAAATAGGACATTTCATTTTGCTTTTCCTCTCATTGAGTCCAACATTTATCAAAGTTCAGAGTTTCTAGTGGCATGTTGTTTAGGAAGTGGGTGCCACTCCTGCTTCCAAACCTGTGTCAAACTGGGAGCTCCACCAAGCACCGTCTACCATAGGGAACCATTATGGAATTTAACACCGCAATGGCACAAGGTTCAGCATCACAGCAACCTCAGTTTACCTCAGTACAGCATATTGACAGAGGAGTGCTATACCGCTAAGAAGAATGTTCAGCATCATTTGTTGTTTGACCATTCTATTCTCCATTTAGTAGATTTTGGTTGCATGTCAAAGATAAGCTCATATGTCCATTTGGATTCTCAATTCTGTGCCATTGGTCTGCATGTCTATCATTGTGCCAGGACAGGCTGTTTTGACTGTGACTAATCCGAGATTCTGAGATCAGGTATTGTGAGCCCTTCTACTTTATTATTCTTAAATATTGCAGTACCTATCAAGGACCTCTTCCCTTTCAATTTAAATTTGGAATTCGTTTTTCCCATCTTTTTAAAGAATGCTATTGTAATTTGGATCAGGATTGCCTTATATCTGTAGAGCATTTTAGGTGTTGTTGGCATTTTTCACTGTCTTCCAATTCATGATGCTGGTATGTTTTCCCATTTATATCAATGTCTTTGATGGCTTTTTACAATAATGCTTTTTGTTTTCTTTGTGTAGGCCTTTTGTGACTTGATTAAGTTGAGAGTACTTAATCTTTAGGGGGATTGGGGTTATTAGAAAGGTTTTTCTGATTTAGAAGTTTCTCTTTGGTAATAGAGGAATCCAACTGTATTTAATGACGATTTCTACTTTGGACAACAGTCTTCCAGTTTGTAGCTTTCTTGTGAAATACTTGGGACTTTCTCTTTACCACATCATTTCTTCTGAGTAGTACTAGTTTTACTCTACTTTACCAATTTGAATGTCCTTTATTTCCTTTTCTTGCCTTACTGCTCTAACTAGAACTTTGAATACAATGTTGAATAACAATGGTAATGAAGGACACTTTCAAAACTATCTTGATTAAGAATAATATTGGCCATACAGGTCTAGTTGTCAGGGTGGCTGGTGGCAAAGGACAGTCTACAGTCTCCAGAAGGAACTACTTGTCCATGCATTCCCAGCATGGGTGGCTGGGGCATAAGAGTGGGCATTGCCATTCCACAGGCCCCCAGTGCAAATGGCTGAATTAAGGGATAGGTCTGTGGGCTACTGGTTCGAGGTGGGGTAGTAATTGTTAACACTGAACCTTGATTGTGTGCAGTGTGGAGACTGGGTTGGATGAGGGAGTGAGGTAGCACTGCAAAGGCAGCGCTCCCCAGAATGGAGTCGGGGAGAGAGCTTTGAGGAAGGTGAGGTGCATGCAGTTCACTTTCCCAGCCCGGGAAGCCTGCCTGGCTTGGGATGTGGGTGCAGTTATAGGAGTACTGCTTTTGTATCAAGCTGCTTGTTTGCTTCAGTGTGACCCTACTTTTCAGGTTTGACTGACAGGGGACCAGTAATCTGTAATCGCAGTCCCAAAAGCACACAGTTAAATCCACCAGCTGCTCTGTGGGAGAAGGATGGGCAGTTTGTCTTCTGTGCGATTAACAGCCTCTGAAAACCTGATGGGTCAGCTATGGGTCTTTGCCAACTCAGTGTACTTAACAAGATCTGGGTTTTGTACCTCCTTTCCAGTCAGTACTCTGCCTACTTTAGGCTTGCCTTTGATGCTCAGAGTTCCAGAGTTGTCATTTATACCCAGTTAACTATCATTTTCAAGTCTTAAAACAAAGGGGGCCATTTGGAAACATTGGCCTCCACCACCATCTTGGATCTCTCTTTTTTTTAAAAAAAAAGTTACTATTTTTTGTGTGTGTACCATCAAATTGGATCTGACTAGTACAGAAGGAGATCCAGCAAAGCATCTGGTGAATTTGAACCACACCCCTCTGGGATTACAATGAAGTTTCTTGCCACTTGGCCACCAGAGCTCCCTTTGGGTTTCTAAGAACTGCTGCTGCTGCTTTTTTTTTTTTTTTAAATTTTATTTTAACACTTTTAATAAACATTTATAGAGTTTGGATTTCCATTCATTCATTGTTGCACTTTTCTCCCTGCCCAGAACTCTCCCCCCCCAAAAAACTTTGTAGAGGCTCTTCAAGTCGGAACCACCCCCCACCCCCCGAACTGCTTCTTGATAAGAGTAAACTTTGTAGAGGCTCTTCAAGTCGGAACCACCAGTTGGGAGCGTATGCTGTGCTTCAGCCTCAGATACACTCAAAGGCTGACATCTATTTTGTCACACTGTGTGCTCTGATGTATTTAAAATCCAGTGTTAGTTGTTAATGTATATTGGAACTTGTATCTGTTTTGAAAATTCATCCAAAGGTGGTGAGCCTCTTGGACTGTGTATTGTTGGCAAGGAATAAACATTTCAACTAAGTTCCATAAGTAAATTCTTTGTTTCCTTCAACCAGGTTGTTTCACTTTTTGGAGTACTGAGAAGTCAGAAGTCTGTATCTTTGGTTTCCTTCCTGTCCCAGGAAGCCACAGTATGGTCTTCTGAAAGAACGTTTGTTAACTGTCTCTAAGTAACTTCAATGTAAGCAAATTGTTTCTATAATTTTCCTTGTTTTTGGTTTGTTTTTTCAGTTGTAGATTAACTTGCAGAAGTTGCATGAGAATTTGAGCAGACAATCCTACATCTGTTTCTCCTCTATCTACCTTGTAGATCTCTCTTCTTGCAGCTTTCAAATATTAGAATTTGTCAGCATTCTATAGTTAAGTCTTCATATCTTGTTAGTTGACACACTTCTCTTGGATGATTAAAATCTATTATCACGAAAGAAGGCTATCGCGCGGGGAGAGGACCTCAAGGTGACCCCGACCTCCCAGGACTCGGGCTCTGCCATGTGAGAGGGGATGGGGAGACCCCGGGGTTAATCTCGTGCCTTTCCTGGGACTGCTGGCCTGGCCCTGGAAGAAGCGACCATTGGTTTCAACTAGAGGACCCTGGCTGTGAGCAGAATTCAGCGGCCGGGTTGCCCTTTTCAATATATATCCGTACCCTGAAGCCTGGCTGGTCAAAGGTCACTTAGGGGCTTAGAGAACGGGAAGAGGGCAAAGGTGTGCTCTGTTAAAAGAAAAAAAAAATAAAATAAAAAGACATCTTCTCCTGCCTATATATATATAAAAAATCTATTATCACCCAAATATAAACACCTGCAAAATTTAAATTTCATATCTTTTAGACTCCAGTCTTGGATGGCTCAATTTTCCTAGTAGCTCTTCTTCACTGTCCTCCAGACACCTCAGGGTCAGCACGTCCTAAACGGAACGTTTCTCTATCTTTCCCCCTCTGTCAGCTCTTCTTTTGCTGAATGGCTTGCTTTACCATCTACCAATTAAATCTTCCTTGGGTTTGGACCTCTTTCCTCATCTTCAGTGTCTATCAGGCCTCCTGTAAACATTTCTCCTATATTTTTTTTCTTTTCTCTTGGTTTCAAATCAGGCCAAACTCATCTTTTGTCTGGGGACAGACATAGGCTGTCTCTTAAGGATTTAATTCATGAACTAAGCACAGATTTACTTCCCTGGTCTCAGGTTAATCAGGGTCATGCGTGTGAAGGATAAAATTGGAAAGGCAATGTCTAATTTTTATTTTGTACCTGTGTCTTCTCCCCACATTGGTGGATATAGCTACCCAGGGCCATGACCAACCCTGTTCCGTAGCTAAAAGATTAATTCAGAAGGAAACAGAACCGAATGAAACAAGTGTTTAAAGATGTGACTTAATAAGGTAAGGTTGTGACCCAAAGACTCACATCTGCAGACAGGGAGTTCCCCCTAACGCAGGGGGCTCCAGTGGCCCCCGCTGCCTTCTTGTTTTTAATTCTTCATGGTACTTACAGACTTAAACTAGACTCTCCGGGTCAAATCCTGTTGGTGTAGCTTGCTGTCTGTGGGAACTGGTCTTTGTCATCCTTTCTCCCTGAGGTGATTTTAAGGGTGATGAGTCACTACATGTTCAGTCTTCGAGAGCGCTCAGAGTGTTAAGCTCCACTCTTCACAGCAGTTAGGGAGAAGGAGTGTTGTTAATAGAAGTCGCAATTTTTAAAAACTGGGAAAGGGCTATATAAGCATTCTTCCGCTGGGATAGTTTATCGGCTAATACTCCTCTCATTAGTAATTAATAACTTGAATATAGTAAGGACCTAGCATATTGAAGATAAGCACGTACCTGTACTTGCCTCTTCTCGGGGTGAAAGATGCATTTTCAGCATGCAGTTTCACTAGCAAAGATGGCGGCTGTTGTCTCCTCTTGGGTCACTGATTCCATGTATAACAACACTGTGTGGTCCTGTGCTGCTTTCATCATTGGTGTAGGGTTGTCACTGGCTCATTTTCAGAAGTAACTCATCACACTTTTCTTTTTAGTTCCTCTAGTTTGAAAGTTATGAAAACCTGTTCAGCAACATGCACGTCTCCACCAACTGTTGGGTAGTGGCTGCACATGAGATTCTTTGGCCTGGAATTGAACTGAGGTCTTCTGCATGGAAAGCAAGAATTCTGCCATTATACCATCAGTGCCTCCTTAGAAATCAAAGTGGATTAGACTGAAAAGAGTGCCTATTTTGGATCAGAGTATATTGTTTGTGGAGTAGTAATGGAACTAGCAAATACTGAGCCTTTCCTTAATCCTGTGATATAGTTACGATTGCTCCCTTTTACAGTGAGGAAACCAAGAGAAATTAAGTGACCTGCCCAAGACCTATGGCAAGTAAATGCTCAAACTGAGAGTCAGATAATAAGCCTGCTCTCCTCACCACTAGAATTCACTTATTTTATTATGAAGTCTCTATTTTGGGGAAGGGAAGCTCTGAAACTGGGTCATTTTCAATGGATATTTTGATAGCAGGAGTTCTCTGATGTCTCTTGTAATCTCCAACATGTGATTTCCTAATTTTAGATTTCATCATTTGTACAATGCCAATACTGCATACTTTTCATATTTTATAATGTTAATGGCTTTTGTATTGGTTTTGGGTAGGAAAAACATACACATCATAAAACTTGCCATATTACCAATTTTTTAGTGACACTAATTACATTCACAAGGTTGTTCACCAGCCTTCATCACTCTCTGCTTCCAAAATGTTTTCATCATCCCAGATGGGAGCCGTCAGTAGTTCTCCATTCCCCTCCTCACTGACTCCAGTCATAGCCTATATGAGTGTCTCATGCAGAATGACCAGCGTCAGTCGATCTTTGTTCATTCCATTTCATTTCTGACAGCTTCCAGGTTTCCTAGAGTCATACTTGTAACATTCCATGTTCCAGTTATTAATGGATGTTTGCAGCTGTTTTGTGTCATTTTGAGTCTTGCCACATCACTGGATTAAACTCTACAGCCTTCAAAATAAATTACATCTCGGTATCAAGAAAACACAAATCATCACAAGTGGATCAATATATATGGAGAGAAGATTGAAGTTGAGAATTTAATTTTATTTGGATCCACAGCAGTCAAGAAATAAGATGTGTTGCATTGGGCTTTGGATTGTGCTGTCATGGACCTCTATAAAGTGCTAACAAGCAAGGCTGTCCGTTTAAAGACATTAAAGACAGTTTAAAGGTGTCCCTAACCCAAGCTGTGATATTTTCATTTGTTTTGTATGCATGCAGATTTGGACAATGAATAAGAAACATCAAAGGAGAATTGCTGCCTTTAAATTGTGATGTTATTGATGAGCCCTGAATATCTCTTCGAGGCAGGGATGGAGAAACTTAGTCTCACATCCTCTGGACATTTTGTCCGGAAGAACTTGTCCGAGAGGTGGATGACACAGAGGCCGCACTGAAGGACTTGAGAGTGGTAGAGATACAGAGGGTGGTGCAGGGTAGGGCACGGTGCATTGGCTTAGCTGTGGGTCATAGTTGACCTGACAGCACCTAATATTAATGAACAGACCCTGGTAACTTCTCTTTTTGTAGATATTTATAAGTGGAATCATGCCATTTCATTTTTGCATCTGGGTTATTTAACCTTTTTAAATGTTTTTATTATTTTGTGTGTGTGTGTGTACTGTCAAATCTGATCTGACTGGTACAGGAGGAGATTGCCCCTACTTCTACAGCAGAACATCTGGTGGATTTGAACCTGTGTACCTCTGGGATTGCAGTGTAGTTTCTTGCCACTAGGCCACCAGAGCTCCCTGGTTATTTCACTTTTGATAATATTTCAAAATTACATGCCAGATATCATAATGATACAAGTTATAACATATTGGTATTTCACCCCTTTTTAATGCCATGTAATGTTCCCTCATGTCAGCATACCTCCTTTTGTTTATCTGTTGATGGACACCACTTGACTCTGATGAACATAGGTATACAAAACACCAGTTTTTATCTGCTTTTAGTGTAGCCTTTTCTTGCCCAGATTCTGGGATTAACTTCTTCCATGTGTTAATGAGATTTGAGATAATGAAAGTGCTCAGTGCTCTGTACATATACAGGCGTTGTATTAGGGAGAGAGGAAGGCAGCAGAGTGGACTCCTATGAAAGACCTGCTTTCCTTTTGGGTGAAACAGCCAGGGCTACAGTTGACCTGCTGAACAGTGTGGAAAAGATAGACAGCCCTTAGGGAGAGACATTTAAAAGGACTGTTTCACTTGAAAGAAATAGCAGTATTGGTGAGAAAAAGAAGGAAGCATGTAAGTGGCTGTAACTAGGTGGTTAGAAAGTAACTAGGTGAGACTTTCTTGAAAGGTATTTAGATACTTTATGTAAAAGTTGAGTTCAAGTTGCCTAGTGGTAAGAGGTTCCATGGCCAACCCAGAGTCAAGACACTTGGAACCCAACAGCTGCTCTGCAGAAGAAAGATGAGCAGAAACCCCCCTGTGCAGTTCACAGCCTCTGAAAACCCACGACAGGTTCAGCAGTGAGGTTGGTTCTAACTTGATGGAACATAACATAATTTATAAAAATTATAAAATTGTCCAACCATAGACAGTGAATTGAGAAATTATGGTACATTTCACACAGTGGAATTCTATGTAGCACACAGGAGCAATGATTTGTAAATTATTACTTCAGAGGGACTGGAGAGCATTATGCTGAGTGAACTAACTCAGTCCCACAAGGACAAATAATGTATAAAACCATTATTGTAGAATGAATATAAGGATCTAATAGAGGGGACTGAAGCAGAGAGATGAAGATGCGCAGGGGCAGGGGATTAGTCATGGAGTTGTACAATTTGATGGGGAGTGTAAGAGAAATTGGAAGAATCTGTTCTGAAAAACAATGTATTTGAATTTTATAAATAAATAGTATAATAAAAAGAAAAAATTATAAATTGCTTGATCCAGAAGTTCCAGAAATGTAAGCAAATACCTGGTATAAATTATTAAAAGATGATTGATTTGAACCCATCAGGAGTCACTGGGGGAGGACAAGTCTGGCAGTCTGTCTCTGAAAGGCTGTAGGTGTGAGAACCCTACAGTGAGTGCAGTTCTGCTCTTCAAGCAGTGGGCCTCCATGAGTTGGCATTGACTCGCTAGCATGTAACAGCACTTGAAGGGTTTACCAGGAGACTGATACTTCAAAACTGTGTGACATTGTAATAGAGAATACTGACACTGTTGACTGGTAATTATGGTACAGTCTAGTTGTGAAAGTATTTTTAAAAGGGGGAGAGCATAGGTTTGTATGAGCCAGCAAAGATGTCCTCCACATAGTAAAGAGAGATTTAAGGAATACTTGGAGAGAGGAAGGCGCTCTCTAGTACATTAGAATTGTGCTCTTAATTGAAAAGTTAGTCCTTGTATCCATCACCTGCTCCCGGGGAGAAGTAAGGCCTGTCTTCTCTGGTAAAAACTTACCATTTCAGAAACCTGCACAGAAGGGGCTGATGGGAGGTCACTCTGACTCGGGATTCACTTGATGGTGCTGAGTTTGGAGAAAGGTCTATGGAATCGTGTGCACCTGAGTGTGTTGCCGCTTCCCACTGTGCTGATCTGCACCCCTCAGAGCTGCAGTGGCACCCTGCCTGCAACATTGGACTTTCTCCCTCCACAGCACTGAACATGTCCCCACGACACAAAACATAAGCTAGGGAAATGTGATCATTTTGTCACCTTTTTGTGCCAGCTTTTCTTGCTATATATACCTTCATTGTTGGGTATATCTTGTTTTATTTTCTCTTGTGTTGCGAAAGAAATTTGTGTTTTTCCCCTTCCCCTCTCTCTGCCCACATTGTTTATTTAGGAAGCACTCCCTGAGAAACTTTTTTTTTCTTCGTTTCCTTCCCATACTTCATAACAACACAATTTCTTATTCTCTCAGTTTATTCAAGTTTAAGTCCACGGCCTCAGCTTAAATTATTAGGCTCACTTTACTGCCTTAATTGTTCCTCACCACCCGTATCTCACACTGTTGTAATCATTTCTCCAGGGCCTGAGCTAGCCGGCTTCTAGCACAGCAAGAAAGCCTGCTCCGAACTCTGCCACCTGTTTACGGTATGATGCTGAAAATAGCTCTAGTCACTCCCTGGCTGTATCACATTGCACATGATCACTTCACTCTCTGCCTCTTGGTACTTTCCAGGGTTTTCTGCCTATTTAATCATGTTGAGGTTATTTGTCTTTATGTCTGATAGGGCCTTTCTTTAAAAGCAGCTTCTCCTCCCCACCCCTACAATTTTGCTGCTTTTGTCTCTTCACTGTGAAATTTTTTAAGAAGCAACACTGGCTTTTGAATGTTTTCAGCCTGGGTGTTTTGTCTTAGTTATTTACTTAGTTAATAATTACTTGGACACAGTATCAGATAAGTTATTTCCTGTAAACCACTTAGCAACACAAATTAACCACCCAACAAAACTGTGTTGAAGAATTTCAATAAAGACACTATGGTTTTCCTTATCACTTTAAATTACTTTGGAATCTTTTCCTTCTCATCCCCCACCTTTTTTTTGCACTGTAGATCCAGGTTTTTTTTTGCACTGTAAATCCAGGCCTTTATTTAACTTCCAGCATATAATTGCTATTGCAAATAAGTCTTCCAAATAGATAACAGAAACTTGGCTCAGTTGCATAGAGACATATTAATTTGTTTGAGAAGCAGTATTTCATATGTAAGCCTAGGTGAGATTTTACCTTTTTTAAAAGTATAAAACTTTGGCAGTGATTTTTGAACCCATTATTTACTTACTTTGCATGTATATTGTTTTTTAAATGACTGAGTTTGTATTTCAACCACTGGGCCAATTGGCAGCACCATGGTAGATGTGAGATGAGATTGAGGTTGTTTGTTAACAATTTCAACTTGTTCGGCTCCATAGTTAACACTCTTGGCACCGGCAGTCAGGAAATCAAAAGGTAAATCACATTGAGGAATTTTGCTTTCAGAAACTGCCCCAAAGTGCTAAAGAGTAGTGATACCCGTCTAGGGACTAAGGTGTGCCTTATCCAGGCCATGGTCTTAACAGTTACTTGTTTTGCATCAGAAAACTGGACAGTGCCTAAAGATGATAGGAGAAGAATCAATCCCTTTTGAGTTTTGGTGCTGGCAAACAGTCTTAAACATACTGTGAACTGCCAGGAGAACAAACGAGTCTCTCATATTGTTGTTATGTGCCATCGAGTTGCTTGTGACTCATAGTGACCCTGTGTACAAGAGCTCTAAACGCTGTTCTATCCTGTGCCAACCTAGTCATCCCAAACACACTTATTCCCACCACTCCAGTCACAGAATTGATCTATTTCATTGAAGGTCTTCCTCTCCTTCGCCACCCCTCCACTCTACCAAACATGATGTCCCTCTCCAAGGACCAGTCCCTCCTTTCAACATGCCCAAAGTATGTCAGGCAAAGCTTCAGAATCCTTGACTCCAAGGAGCATTCCGGCTTCACCTTCTCCAGGGCAAACCTGTTTGTTCTCCTGGCATATTCAATACTCTTCTCCAGCACCACAGCTCAAAGGCATCAATTATCTTTCTATCATCCCAATTCACTTTCCAACTCTCTGATGCATAGCACGTAATTGCGAAGACTATAGCCCGGATCAGGCACACCTTAGTCTCCAGCCTGACATTGTTGCTCCTCAGTACTCTTGAGAGGTCCCTCACAGTGAAATCACGTTTCTCCTTGGAAACAAGGATTTTGAAGCTCTTATCTCACATACTTGGGCATGTGACCAGGAGGGACTGTTCCTTGGAGAAGGATGTCATATTTGGAAGGATTGAGGTACAGTGCAGGAGAGGAAGACCTTGTATGAGATGGATTAACATATAACTGGGGTAATGGGAGTAGATGCGTCAGAGTCAGTGAGACTGGCTTGATATAGGGTAGGGTTCACAGCTGTTGTACATAGGGTCACTATAAGTCACAGGCGACTCGATGGCTTATAACAGCAACATAGTTTATATTACTGCTCCTCTAATTTTTAATCAGTTTGAGTTATCAGTGCCACTTAATTTTTGACACTTGCTGTGCCTAATGAGGGAGCCTTGGTAACCTCATAGGTAAGGAGTTGGTTTGCCAATCCAAACCGAAGTGGATTGAATCCACCAACTGCTCCTTAGGAGAAAGATGTGTCACTTGCCAGCCTCTGAAAACCTGGAGTGTCAGCTGACTGTCAGAACTGACTGAGAGCACTGAGCTGTTTATCAAGCCTAATGAACGTGGTAAAGTAATAAGGAAACATCAGGGGCTATTCATGCTCTGGGGAAGAACCTGGGAGTGAGGAGACATAGCATTTAGCAGGGGTTTCTCACCTATTTATAGTGACAGACTCCTGGGTGGGGGAGAGAGTGCATGCATGCGTGTGTTTCCCCCTTTCCTTCTGGTGGTACAGGCATTCATGTTTTAATTCCCTGGCATTGGGGGCGTTTGTGGGAGAACCTGGATTCATTTCCCAGCCAGTCTGAGGCTTGGTTGCTAATGTGGTGCTGAATGTGCTTCAGAGGAACTTCCAGACTTAGATGGACTAAGGAAGAAAAACCTGGCCATCTACCTCTGGAAAGGAGCCTGATAAGCACTCTGTGGAGCACTGGGGCCTTCTGCACAGTCATGGAGAGGACGGAGGACAGTGCAGCTTCGATGCAGGCTCAGTGGTCACCACCAACAGCAACATACCTGCATTTTCAAGAACTTGTTTTTAAAAAGTTCTTGATATTCTTGGAGTCATAAAATTAAGGTGAGGAATAGCCAGGGTAGGGGGGCCTTGTTCTTGGAAAAAGATATCATACTTGGAAAGATAGGTGGTCAGCAAAGGAGAGGAAAACCCACAAGGTAGTGACTCAGCTCTGTGTCATAATCAGGATGGTGCAGGGTTCAGATCCCTTGTTTATAGGGTTGCTATGAGTTTTAGTCAACTAGATGATGTTCAACAACAACAGGAAGGAAAGTTCTTGCTCTGGGTTGTGGACCTGAGAATTTTGGCAGTTTGCTTCATGACTTGGAGCTGTATTTGTGGTTTTATAAAAAAGCTCAGTTTTTGTCATTGACGGTCATTCTTTGGTAATCTTCATCTGCTTAGTGGGTACTACTACTTGTTTGTTGTTGTTGATTGCTGTCTAGTTGAGCATGACTCACAGCGACCCTATGAACAAAAGGCCTGAAGCCTTTCAATAACTGTCGTCATTTATCAAAGTTCATAGAGTTTCCAGAGTCATGTTGTTTAGGAAGTGGATGTTACACCTTGCAAACCAGCACTTAATACTTAGTAATTTTCAGATGTAGTATGTGTTTTACTATGAAGAATGCTGTTGGAAACATTTCCTTGTAAAGTGGCACTGTTTGCTGTAAATGATTCGGATATACTTTGATTAGACTGTTAGTAGCGATTATTAAACACTTCTTTAACTTCTGTCTTTAGTAGTGCTACTGTCTCTGTGTCCAGTGTTGGTGTGGAAACTTTATTTTTAAAAAGTTGGAGAAAGGAAACATTTCCAGAGAACAACATTGGGAATGTGAGTACCTATTACACAGCATCAGAATGGATGGTGAAGAGATTGAGATTGTTCATAGCTTTAGTTTGCTTGGCTCCACAGTCAACACTCTTGGCACCAGTAGCCAGGAAATTAAAAGACATATTGCTATGGGAAAGTCTGCTGTTAGGGACCTCTCCAAAGTACTGAAGAGCAGTGGTGTCTCTCTGGAGACTAATGTGCATCTGATATAGGCCATGGTCTTTGTGATAACTTGTTACGCATCAGAGAGTTGGACAATGACTAAGGAGGATAGAAGGAGAATTGATGCCTTGGAGCTTTGGTGCTGGAGAAGAGTATTGAGGGTACCATGGACTGCTAGGAAAACAGATTTATCCTGGAAAGGGTTAAACAGGGTGGCTCCTTGGAGGCAAGGATTCTGAGGCTTTGTCCAACATACTTTGGACATGTTGTAAGGAGAGACCAGTCCTTGGAGAGGGACATCAAGCTTGGGATGGTGGAGGGACAGCGCAGGAGGGGAAGGCCCTCTATGAGGTGGATTGATTCAGTGACTGGGGTAATCTGGATGGGTGTATTGGAGACTGTGCGATTGGCACAGGACAGAGGATCGCCATGAGTCGCAAGCGACTTGATGGCACGTAACAACAACAACAACATCAACATTACACTGCATAGGAATGTCATAAAGCCATAATGCCATATTAGCCATATTAAATTTAGCTGCCTATTACTTACTGAGCCTCTCTTTTGTGTGAGCTTTGCACCAGGCACTGTGGGTGGCTCAGCAGAGCAGCACACAGCCTCAAAGGGGAGGTAGGCCCTTTTTAAAATAGATGTTTCTATTAGGATTTTGCAGAGATCCACCCACCTATTTGCATGTTTCTGTATTATTTTTAGAGAGATTACATGTTGCCTGTGACTTGGAAGTTTTCATGATTGGATGCTTGTTGTCTTTCTGAAGGTGGTGATCCTCTCTTTCTTCTCTTCCTTCCTAATGAGGTGGAGTCTCCCCAGGAATGTGCCTTTGGCCTTGGCTTTCTCAGGGTGATAGGATCTGCGCCATCAGTGCTGATACTCCGGGTCATGTCTCTCTTCTGAGGGATGGACAGTAATTTTGTAACTCCTTCAGGGCAGGAAGTTTTAATTAAGTACTAGAACTTTAAAAAGATCCTACTTTCTAAATCTTTGACTTTTATTTTTAAATAATTTTTCAGGTTGTTTTTTTTTTAATTTCCATTTGGATTTAGTCTGATGTGTCTGTAGTCTCTTGCATCTTTAGAATCTTGCATTGTTTTTCAACCCTTTCTCTCTTTTTTTTTAAAAAAATAAACCCTTTCTTTATACAGTTAAGAGTTAAAGTTTGCAGGCTTTAACCTGAGTGTGTGATAGTTGTTATACCTTTGACAGTTTATAGTCTACAACTTTCCGCAGGGTGGAGGGTAGTAAGTGTGACTTTCTATTTAAAAAAGGGGGCTAGAGATTGGAAATTAAAGTGAGTGGTTTAATGTCTTTTTTATTACAAATATTTTACACACAAAATTGGAAATTAATGTAATGACTCTTTATAATTTAGATGCAAGTTCTTTAATCAATTGCATCTGCTCTTCTCTGTTCTTTTCTCTTGCTGAAATATTTTAGGGAAAATCTCTGACACTGTCCTTTAATTCCTACATATATTGATACATACCACTAAAACATTGTGATATTTTTCTTAAATAAACATGAATGCCATTATCACATTGAAGAAAAAAAATTCTCAGACGATGATTTCTTTTTAATAGGCTTTTGGCTTACCTTTGTAACAAGAAACCCCATTATGAAAACAAGTTTGTGATTAACCTTTTATGAGATATTAGAGTAATACATATCCTACTTAATTAGCTTAAAATACTCTGGATTTACCTATGTACATTTGCTAAGCTTTAATTACAAATAAAATAACTAATTGCACTGTAGCAGTTTATTAAAGAGCTATTTTTATTTTGGTTGCCCTCTGACTTGAAATATTTTGGGATGTGTGACTGGAATTTAGACCCCATTGATTATTTCTCTGGTCTCAAGATGGAGTACATATTTTTTTCCGATGTTTGTTTAGCTCTTCTGTCACTTTGTCTGCAGCTGGGTCACCTCTGAGTTAGAGAATCTCACTTTGTTTTTCTAAACATTTCCTTGCTTGAGTGAGACTGCACTTTCTGATATGCTTCCCATGTCTAAAGTCTTTTCAGAAAAAGTGTTTTCTCCTTCAGTTATAACAATTTTTCTTTAGAATTTTAATTTTTTTGGTGGGGGAGGACCAAGTAGTAAGTAAAATAATATCTCTAAAGTTAAATATTGGTGATAATTTTCCCTTTCAAAAATATTTACTTGCATTATGACAAGCTTTATTTGGATTTCTGACATATAAAAGCTTTACATGCAGGAAGAAACTTGACAGGGGGAAAAACTCCACTTCTCAGCTAATTTGATGAGCATGCACTTTATTGTTTAACCTTATTCTTACCTAGTGAAACTCACCTTTTTCACTGTGTTGTGTTGGGCTGCTGAATTAAAGGTCTGTGGTTTGAATCTACCAGTCCTTCCAAGGGATAAAAATGACGAAGACTCTTAAACGTTCAGGATAGTATAAGAAATTGTCAGATTTTTCCTCAGTTTGCTTTTAGGTTATTTATGTTTATTTTGAATAGCTATTTAAATAAGTGATGTTTTCCTTACTTAGAGGTTGAGTTTGACAACTTGTGCTAACTTAGTCATAGACCTACAAACAAACAACATGCTATCTCACTAGATGTATTTAGCTCATGCTTCCTTGTTTAAGTTTCTTGAAGGCAGACTATTTAAAAGTGGTTTTTAAAATTTTCCATATAGTATATGTGTGGGAGGTGTGTAGTTATTTATTAAATGAGAAAACCTCTTGGATTAAGCCCTGGTGGGGTAGTGTGTTACATCATGGCTGTTGAAACCACCATCCTCTTTCGGGGATAAAGATGAAGAGTTCTTCCATCAAGGTTTATAGCCTTGATAGCAGGTTTGAGGAGAGGTCACAGGTGCTGGAATTAACAGCAGGGAAACTGGTTTTCTTGGTTTTGATAGTACTGTATTAAAGAGTTCGGATGGCACTGTGGTTGGAGGCTAAACCTACAGGTTCACAGTTTGAGCCCACCAGCTGCTCTGTGGGGGAGAGATGAGGCTGCTTCTGTAAAGATTAATCTTCTGTGGTCCTTTGGGGTGTGACAGCATCAGGGAAGTTTTTGGGCAGCACTATATTCCTCCCATATAAAAACATAATTTTGCTAACATCAAACGACCAGAAAACCTATTTCCTTGGAATCATTTCCCTAATCATGGCGATCCTCCGTCTGGATCTCAGTGTTGTTGTTAAGGAGCTCAAAATTATTTTCTCAGTAGTTTTTACTCTTCTTTAGACTAATGTACTCCCCTCTTGTAAAAAGAGGAACACAAAACCTTTACTGATTGAACACCTTTCCCTTCAATTTTTTAAATGTAAAATTTTCTTTTCAACTAGGAGTCTTGGATAATGGACCAGAATCCTTTTTCCTTTACTAATTTAAGGAGACATCTCTAATTATTACTTTGTCCAGAGCCTGTCTTTGTTATGGATGCTGTTCTTCCAGCATGCTGGGATTTTTCCTCGACATCGTCATGAAGTCACTTAACATTTGATTCTTCAGATTGTCAACAATCATGGAAGAATAGCGTTGTCTTTCAGTATGAAATCTGTTTTCTAAAATACTGCTCCCCGACAAGAAGACATTGGCTCTTAAAACTCTTTTGAGAGCTTTTTGAATCACCAGAATAAAGAAGCATCGAACTGCAAAAAAAACAAAAAAACAAAACAAAACTCTTTTGAGGGCAATAATAGAATTTAAAATGTTAATGCTAGTTAAATGCTTGTTATAGTGGACATTACATTGTTAATTCTTCAGAGCTTTATCATAATGGAAACTATAAAATATAATTGAAAATAGAATATGACAAAGCCCTATGTACCTACCCTTCAGATTCATAAATTACCAAAGCAGAGCCAAACAGTAATTGTTTCTTCTGTGATACACACACCTGTCTCCAAGAAAAACCCGGAACACTTGTATTACTTTGAAGCAGATTCTAGGCATCATGTATTTTGATTAGTACATATGCCAGTTTGTGCCTTTGAAAGAAAAGATGCTTTATACTGTCTTAAAAAAATCTTTGTGATTTTTAAATTAATAAGTTATGTTAATATAAAAATCCCACATACAATATTAGTTGGGGGTAACATGTTTATTTTATCAGGAACACTAGGTAGTGAGTGTTGAATTTTTTTAACTCTTCCAGTGAGATTAATGTCACAGAGACATAGAGAACTCACAGAGAAGCAGGCATACAACTTGCTTCTACTGTCTTTCCGTCAGAAACACATTTTCCATCCTACTAGCCCACTCCCATTTGAACAGCTCAGGGGAGCCACTTCCTTTTCCTTTTACACGCTCTTCAGTCCTGGATTCTTAACAGTCATGTGGCACAGACTCACCTTCCAGCTCCCTTCGAGGGTGAACTTCTGTGGCTCCTACTTTGTTATATTTACAGGAGCAGATCACCAGGTCTCTTTGCCACAAAGCTGTTGATGGCTTTAAACTGCAGACCATTGAGTTAGCAGCCAGTTTGACTATAATGCCGTCAGGGTGCTTTGTTAAAAGGTGGTGGTTATTTTTAGGTGCCAGTTAACAACCTTATGTATTAAGAATTCATCCCAAGTTCTGAGCTATCTTCATGATCGTTGGCTGTGTTTGAGCCTGTTGTTGGTCATTGTGTCAGTCTGTCTCATTGGGGAGAAATTTTATCTGGTCCATTTCAGTCAGTTCTGACTCATGATGACCATATTTCACAGAGTTTAACTGTACTGAAAAGTTCCCAAGGCTGCAATTACCAGAGCAGATCACTAAGTCGTTCAGTCCTAAGGAGGAACTTTTGGGTTTGAACTGCCAACCTTTAAGCTGGCAGTCAGATACTTAACCATTATGTCACCAGGGCTCCTGGGCCAAAGGTACTCAACTCCAGAAAGACTGAAGAAGTTATCCTCTTGCTTTAATATTTGGGCTTTATGAAAAAGGAATCCTGGTTGTTGCACAGTGGTTTAGTGCTTGGCTGCTGAAAGGTCAGTGGTTCAAGTCTACCAACTGATCCTGCATAGGAAGTTGTGGCAGTCTGTTTCTGTAAAGATTCTCTCAAAATCTCAGTGCTGAGTCATGATGAATCAGAACTGCTTCTAGCTGACCCTCTAGTGGGTTTTCAGAAGTTGTAAATCGTACAGGAGATTACTCATCACCCTCCCTCAGAGCAGATGGCAGATTTGAACCACCCACTTTTGAGTTGGCAGTGCAATGCCTTCCTTTCTTGTTATAGTTGTTAGATGCCTTAGAGCTGTGAACTGGCAACCCTGTGAGCAGATCTGAACCCCTGCCTATCCTGTGCACTCTTTTATCAAATCTGCATACTTGAGCCCACTGGCACATTTTGTCAGTCTGTCCCATTCAGGATTGTCCCCTCTTTCATTGACCCTCCACCTTTCTAGGTATGTTGTCCCTTTGCAGGGACTAGCCCCTCCTAACGATAGTATGTGACACGGAGCTTCACCATCCTTGCCTTTAGGGAGCTCTCTGGCTGCACAGGACAGCACAACTCCCTTCTGTAAAGGTCACAACCTTTGAGACCCTATGGGATCGTACTGCCTGCCCTGCAGGGTGACTGTGAGTTGGGATTGATCAGGTGATAATGGGTTTTATGGAAAGTTTCAAGACTGTTTCAAAATCACTCCTGGGCACATTTTGCCAAAAGTGTCAGTTATTTCCTGATCGTTTGGCATCAACCTTTAAATATTGACTTGTATAATCTTAGTGCTGTTCAGGGAAGATCAGATGGTAGGTAGCTGGCTTTGTGAAAGTGATGTGGACTTGGCTTCCTGGGAATGTTAATCATTATTCTATTGGAAATGCTGATATCCTATAATAGTGAAGTGCTAAGTAGGTAAAAAGTCAGTATTGTGAATAACTTCAATCAGGGTTGATGGAATAAAATGTGATTTATGGTCTTATTTAACTTTTTTTTTTTTTAAACCAGAAGAATATCTGAAAGATGTCTATTTTCAAGCTTTTAAAGGGAAAAGCTAATGAAGAAAGCTTCTGGTTAGTTGCTGTCCCCGTGTTAACCTCCTGGTCTAACCAGCACATCTCAAGACCAGATGGTTATTTTGTCATTTTAGCCTGCCCTCTCATTTTCTTCCCTGCCTTTGACTTCGAAGCACAGAGGAGGAAGATATGTGGCTTCTACCATAAATAAACATGGCAGTGGCAGCAGCCAAGTTGTTTGATATTTTTGTGTCAAGTCATTCATTCACTGGTGGTGGAATGACTTATTTTTAATGCAGTGTTTTTCTTTTGACTAAACCTAAATTATTTTCCCATCTGATTCTGTGTCTGTACCATTTTAAGGCAGCACGTATTTAGCACAGCTTCTCATTTTACCATCATGGTACAAGTTTTATTCATTTTGCTTTTAGCTTTTCATGTGAAGTGGCCTATGTGGACTCTTTAATTTATGGTAGGATGTATATTTAAAGACAGACCTACTGTATCTGGCATGTGAATCATAGTGAGGAACACAGGCAAAGAGCGGGTTTGAAGCCCTGGTTTTTAATCTGATGTCAGTGTGAAGGAGGTTCTTTGGAAAGTAATTCATTATAACTATGGATTGCAGCCTTCAATATGGATTGAAGCTCAGCATCAAGAAAACAAAGCTACTCACCACTGGGCCAATTGACAGCATCCTGATAGAGAAAAGATTGAGATTGTTAACAGCTTCAGCTGGCGTGGTTCCACAATCTACTCTCTTGGTACCAAAGCTAGGAAATCAAAAGATGAATTGCATTAGGGAAAATCAGGAACCTTGCCACAGCACTAAAGAGCAGTGATGTCAGTCTGGAGACTAACGTGTGCCTGATCTAAGCCATGGTCTTTACAATTACTTGCTCAGAGAGCTAGATAGTGACTAAGGATGATAGAAGAATAATTGATGCCTTTCAGTTCTGGAGAAGAGTATTGAACATACTATGAACTGCTAAGAGGACAAATAGGTCAGTCCTGGAGAGAATGAAACCAGACTGCTCCTTGGAAGCAAGGATATTGAAGCTCCATCTGACATACTCTGGGTATGGTGCCAGGAGGGACCAGTCCTTGGAGAAGGACATCATGCTTGAAAGAGTGGAGGGACAGTGCAAGAGAGGAAGACCCTGAATGAGATGGATTGACTCAGTAACTGCAGTAATGGGAGTTAGGTGTATTGGAGACAAAATTGGCTCAAGATAGAGCAGGGCTCAGAGCCGTTGTATGTAGCGTCGCTTTGAGCCAGAGTGGACTTGACAGCGTAACGTCATGGACTAATTTTCAAGGAAATCATTTAAATAGAAGCTTAAGTTTTACTGTACCCTGTGTAAAGGATAGACATGGGTGCTATAAAATTTTTACAGAAATGATCCTCATGTGGATAACTCCTAATTTTAAATTATTAACTCAGAGTCACTGCCAAGGAGCTCTAGTGGTGTGGTGGTTAAAGTGCTTGGCTGCTGACCAGTAGGTTCTAATTTAGAAGTGAGCTGATGGCAGTGGGTTTGGGTTTGACCATATTTGTCACTCATAATAAATTTGTTGTCGACAGATGGAAAACACAATTTCCAAGGTTAAGATGGTATTTCATGTTGTTTATAAAAATCATTGGTGATTTGAAATTTCTTTAGTTGCTAAACCCATTTAATCCTTTACCCTCCTCTTTTCTTGCATTATCCCTGTGTATGACTGAGATATCCTTGTTCTCCTATATCATTTGACTTTAGCAGAGGAATAATATTGATAGGAAATAGTACGCGCACTGGTAGCCTGGGGTACATAAAAATGAATGTTATATGAATATAAATTCATTTGCATAGTTTTCTGCTGATAGCTACTTAGGTCATACCCAGTTTATTTGCATTATCAGATTTACTCATGTTTTTTTAAAAAAAACTTTCAAAGTGGTAAAAACCTTATCCTACTCCTGCCAGCACTGCTTCTTCTTTTTGTTGTTGTTATGTGTTGAGTCGCTTGTGACTCATAGTGACCCTGTGTACAACAACCCTAAACCCTGCTCTGTCCTGTGCCAGCAACACTGTCTCAGACACACCCACCCCGATTACCCCAGTCACTGAATCAATCTACCTCATAGAGGGTCTTCCCCTCCTGCGCTGTCCCTCCACCTTCTCAAGCATGATGTCCCTCTCCAAGGACCAGTCTCTCCTTATAACATGTCCAAAGTATGTCAGACGAAGCCCCAGAATCCTTGCCTCCAAGGAGCAGCCCAGTTTAACCCTCTCCAGGATGAATCTGTTCTTTAAAAAGCAAAGGAAAACTTCAAAGAAATTTAAATAAAAGAGTAAATTTACTTTTAAGATTGGAATATAGTCCTGCACCTCATCACACCCAGATACTGTGCAATCACATACACATCTATGGCCCTTATATATTTGTAGTAGAGTTCAGAAATCTATCAGAGAATGGGATATAGTGGATACAACAGCTTCCCACATACAACATGGATGTCTCCTGTTTCTTGTATACAAATAAACTGCACTGCTATGTGTATATGTATAAAACCTATAATTAAAAAAAATTTTGAAAAACCCTATAATAAAGGTATTGACAGCTTTAATAAGTGTTGATGCTACAGGCTTATGTATGTCCTTTTTTTCTGAAAGGATTACTGCACAGCAGTGTATGCTGAAGGCTAGGCTCATAGGCAGCAGCTTCCAACCTCATGTATCACAAATCTCTCGAGTGTTGTGCTACTGTTTAATTTTCATTAGGAAATATTACCATAAAGTGGATCATAGGTCCCAGAAGCTGCAGAACCAATGCTAATGATAGCAGTAGCAAGAGACACAGGAGAAAAATAGGGATTTGGAAGCAAGACAAAAGCTTGTCAAGCAACAAAAGGTGGAAAATCAGTGAACGTGGTTGCTCATGATAGAAGCGAGCTGCGCTTGACAGTCCTCAAAACAAAGGAAAAATTCCATAAGCTATTAAAGGATGGCTTTACAGAAAGCTTCAGGGCTCCCCAGAGTGCAAGAAAGACCTGTCAGATCTGGGGAATTGCTAATATTGTGGATTGAAAACCAACACAAAAGCAAATCTCTGCACATTGAAGATTACTGTGGGAAATTTTTCTGAGATATTTAATAATAGTTTAAAAAAAAAAAAAAGACCACAACAATATGGTGTTCTCATGGTGTCCAAGTCAGGTAACATGGATATTGCGGGATCGATGCCTGATGCGCTGATTCTCAGATGCACTAATTTACACTGCTGAACATTGGGCTTGACCCAAATATACTATGAATTTAGTGAAAAAGAAATCTTATTTTTAAACACATCTTTAAGCTGATAAATTAAGATACCTTTCTGTCTATTTCCCTTTTCTGGAATTGACCTTTTTGTTGCTGAAGTGTATATAATTTTTTGTTATGTTTTGTAATGATTCCTTAAAGATAAACAGCTATTATTTTCTTGTAGTTTCTCTTTTGTCTTAACCTTTTTCTTTACACTGTGAATATCTTTTCCTTTTAAATTGTGATTTTTTTTTCTTAGTTAAAAGTTTACAGAGCAAATTGGTTCCTACACCTTTTGTTTTAAGACATTAGTTAAAATGTCCACAATGTGTCCACACTCTTCTCACTCCCCTGCCTCCCCCAGTGATTCTCCTTTTCCTCACTCCCCCTCTTTGTCTTCTGAGTTTGATCTTTGGGCAGATGCTACCCTTTTGACCTTATATGATTGATTGATGAAGGAGTGAGTACCTCTGGTGATGGTGTTCACCTGCTAGACCTGTCTGTTATTTGTCTGACACTTGAACCACAAGAGTGAATTTTGTTCAAAAGCTAAGAGCCACAGTGGTTCCTAAGTGCTTTTTTCTTTATTTTTTTTTTAAAAATATATATAATGTGTGTTTGTGTGTATACCATAATCTTACTATGGCTTCTATTCTTGATTTCGTTCTTAGGAATGCCTTCTGTATGCAAGTTTATTTTAAGTGTTATAG
>NW_006399805.1:221156-238005 GCF_000299155.1 Elephantulus edwardii | reverse complement strand
ACCCTCCTCCCCAGTTCGTTTTCCTCCCCCCCCCCCTTGAAAGTCTGTTTTAATTGTCCCATTGCCACAGTGCTTGTCAAAACCAGTTCTGATTAATCTGTAGGAGTTTCTTGGTTTCCTTTCTTAAAGTACTTTGTATTTTATTTGATTTTTTAAACTGTATTGACTTTGATTTCTCCTTAAAACAAAGTTGTATCTGTTTTCATTTTTAAACTCTTATGTGCTGTGCTGCTGTTTATGGAGTATTCTGCAGGGCTTCAGGGAGTAGTTGGTCAGGAAGAGTTTAGCAACCAGAGCCCTCGTGCACAGGCCTGCTGACCCAGCAGGAAATGACGCCAGCTTTCCCACGTGGAGACTATTTGGATCATTTTTGTTTGCTTGATATTGAAGTGTAGTGAGTTTTCAGTTCTAAAGAGTGAGATCAAGTTATCCTGGATCAAATGCTCCTGCTTAACATATCACTTTTGGCCACTCTTCAAGGCTCTTGGAGACCTGGCCTCTTTGTAGTCCATTTCTGTGATGTCCTAGAGAGCCAAATACTTAATCTCATCCCTTTAAAGATATTTCCCCTCTCTTATTTAAGAGTTCATTTAACATTTTTCTTTTGTATAACATAATTTAAATGTGATTTGCACAACTTCTTGAGAAAGATGAGATTTGATTGGGGATGGGGGGTGTCGGGGGGGGGCTTGTTTTTAATGATGCAGTGAGATCTGAGATTTACTGAAGCACCCACACCTAAAATTCTATCAGCATTGCATTGTTGGGATAGAATACAAAGTAGAGCCCAAATGATAATTGACTCTCAGTACCTTAACAGAACAGGAGTCATGGGCGAACCGTTTTTGAGGAAGAGCCCTGACGCTGGAATTGTGGGTGGAAAGAGAGCATAAATGGAAATAAATGCCACAGACTAGATTTTATCTTCTGTCTCGTCTTTCACACTTGGCAGTTTTGCTCGCATCATTAACTATTTTGATTATTCTATAAACCAAGGAGAAATTTGTGGAAGACTTTTCTTAGTAGTAATTTTGAGAATATAGCCTTTCTCTACTTAAGGAGAATCTTTGTTTTGCTGAGTATTTGAATTTGCCTGAAGGGAATAGAATACTGAATTTATATTAAAGGTTCATTGGGGATGGGTTATAGAGGAGAAAAACTAAAATGCATCTTTTTTCTACATGTGTACAGAATACAGCTCCACACCTTTTACATATTCAACCCATTTGATCTTCCCAGGAAAACTGAAGTGAGATTTCCCCTTTTGCAAAGAATGGGCAAAGACTCAGAGTTTAAATGATCATGTGGGTTCACAGACTTAGAAAGTGGCAGCCTTGCGATTCAGTCTCAGCCTCACAAGCTGGTGTGCCTTCTCCTACAAGAGGACATGCTTCCTATTGTCGGTTGCCTTGGGTAGGTTCTGACTCACAGGAACCCCGTGTGCTGCAGAACAAAAGGCCGTGGCATCCTCACAGTGGTTGTTAACTTTGAGCCACAGCTGCAGTCACTCTGTCAGTTTCTCTGACTAAGGATCCTCTCCTTCACCAAGCATGGTGTTCTCCAGAGCCTGGTCCCTCCTGCGAAGTATGTGAGCGGAAGTTCCACTGCCATCCTCAGGAGCATTCTGGCTGACCTTTGTCCAGGATGGAGCGGATGGTTTTGTAGTCCTTGGTATATTGAGTATTTATTAGTGCCTAATCCAAAGATTCGAGGCTGGAGAACAGTATTGAATATACCATGGACTGCCAAGAAAACAAACAGATTTATCCTGGGGAGGGTTAAACCAGGCTGCTCGTTGGAGGCAAGTATTCTGGGGCTTGTCTGACATACTTTGGACATGTTATAAGGAGGGACAGGTCCTTGGAGAGGGACATCATGCTTGGGAGGGTGGAGGGACGGCACAAGAGGGGAAAACCCTCTATGAGGTGGATTGATTCAGTGACTGGGATAATCGGGATGGGTGTGTCAGAGGCAGTGCGATTGGCACAGGGTTTAGGGCTGTTGTACATAGAGTCGCTATGAATCGCAAGTGACTCGATGGCACAGAACAACAACAACAATCCAAAGACATCAGTCTCTGCCGCCTTCCTCATTCATAGTCCAGCTTCGCATGTATATGAGGCAATAGAAAATACTGTGGTTTGGGTCGGACCCACCTTATTCCTCAGGATGGCATCTTTGCTTTTTAACATTGTGAAGAGGTCTTTTGCAGCCAGTAAGGCAAATGTGATGTGTTAATTTTTTGCCTTGCTTCATAAATCATTCAGATTATTCTGTATGTGCTATATTTTATCAATTTCATACCAATTTTTGTTCAACCATTAAGTGACATATTTGGGGATGACACCAGTATTGATTCCACATAATATACGTGTAATTTCCTTGACCTTCCACCTTAGCATTGAGAGTAAGCATGAGGTTACGATCCTGGGAGGACTGAATGAATTTGTAGTGAAGTTTTATGGACCACAAGGAAGTAAGTATATGTGCTATCTTTATATTTGTCTATTACAGTTTTCTATTTCCTTTGTATATAGTGAGAATATCAAGGATAGATGGTGCAGTGGTTTGGGTAGTTTTTTAAAAAATAAGTTTGTAGAACAAATGAAGAAATTTTGCATAATTGTCTTGTAGACTTTTCCTTTATTCCTACATGACAGAATTGAATTCTGAGTTATATGTATTTCTGAGAAGTGGGGATTTGGAGTGGGTGAGGGGTTTTTTGTGTATGTTGGGAAGGGATGATGAGCTTAGATTAGATGGAAGAAAAAGAAATTTGCTTATTTTTACCAAATAATTAGTCTTTAATTCCTTAAAATACTTTTTTTTAAAAGTAAATTTGGGGCTAGCATGAATCTTTGCTTATTCTTTCTGAGTCTTGTAAAGAAAATATTTTGATTTGAATGAAGGGTACTGACAGGGCCATGATGTATCAGAATTGACTGTGAAAATAGATTGGGTTTTTTACAGATTTGTAATATGTCCCTGGCTCTTAAAAGAATTCATTTGCACAGTTCTAAGAAGAAGCTAATGTTTAAAATTTGATTTGCATCCTGATTTATTTTCTGATCTGGAGCTACTATTCTAATACTTAAAATTTTTTAACTTTCATTTCAGCACCCTATGAAGGTGGAGTATGGAAAGTTAGAGTGGATCTTCCAGATAAATACCCTTTCAAATCTCCCTCTATAGGTATGCAACTATGTGATTTCTTCTCCTGGATAAATTTTCATTAAAGGGATAAAGACAAATCTTACACTTTGTGGGAGTAACATGAGAAGGAGTAATACATTTCCAGAAGGAAATGGTTATTTAACTAAATGTTTCTCTTTTCTTGGCTTTGATTAATCATTCAGTAATTTTGGGGATGGGGAAATGGGGACGGAACTTTTTTCTGTTGTGATGTTTAAATCTTTGCATGATTGTATTGACTCTAGATTCCTCTCTATTCCAAGGTCAGATTAAGCCAAGACCTTGAAGACACAATAACCATTCAGACTGTTAGCAGTGAAATGATACATTTCTTAAATCTCTTTGTCAGATGCTGCAGTGTGAAAACTAACATTAAGTAGCATCTATTCTGATTCTCCTTGGAGGAAAGGATTCTGAATCTGTCTGACATACTTTTGAGCATGTTGCAAGGAGGGACCAGTCCTTGGAGAGGAACATCATGCTTGGGATGGTGAAGGGTCAGTGCAAGAGAGGAAGATCCTTGATGAGATGGATTGACTCAGTGACAGGGTAATGGGAATAGATGTGTCAGAGACGATAAGATTGACTTAGGATAGAGCAGGCTTCAGAACTGTTTACATAGGGGTCGCTGTGAGTCAGAGTCGACCCAACAGCACATAGCAGCAACATTCTGATTCTGTCATTTGAAAATTCCCCTAGATCCTGCTTGGTTTTGTTCACTTCACTCTCCACCCCCAGTCTTTTCACCTAGCAGAATAAAGTAGAGTAAAAGCCTTAGTCAAGTCTACCTTTTCTGCCAGTTTCTGCTGCCTTTGCCTTTACTTGGTGATATTATTAACCTATTTCTCCCTTTATGGCACTTGGAGCAGCTGACATCTTTTAGTAATGGTTGCTTAGACAGCTCTGTATAGGTTGGCACCTTTAACTATCTAAGGATTATGGTATGGCGATGATTCCACTAACTTCATTCTGTTGTAGACTGAAGTCATTAATTAGCACCTAGCATCAGTGAACCAGCCTTTTCTACTTCAGTCTGTAGATAGTTTAAAAATACTATAAACTTGACCAATTTAAAGTAAGACCAAGAATAATATTGGAATATACTGAGCAAGGGTAGACTGAACCTCGTGTTCACACATCTTGCATGTCATCTGCCTTCAGAACTCACCACAGACTTCATAGAGTTTAGATTGCCACCACCCCAAACAAAGCAAGGTGTTTTAAGAGCTGCACCTGGATAAATTGTGTATACTGCACTGAAACAGATGAGGGACTGACTAATTTAAAAGCGAGGTATGATAGGGTATTATGGTTATCACAAGAGTCCACCATTAAGGTTGCATAGTGGAATGTACTTGGGGCGGTGGGAGGGGTGCAGGGGGATTGTGTACCAGGGAGGGAGTCTTTCTTTTAATTTTGAAAGAGAGGAGTGAACTGGGGGGCGGGAATAGAGGGCTGGGCGGGTAGAGAAGTGCAGCAATGAATGAATGGAAATCCAAATTCTCTGTAAATGTTCATTAAAATTATGGAAAAAAAAAGAGCTGCCCCAAAGACATTCTGAGCTTGGGCTTTGACCCTAAGCCCCACCTCACCCAAAGGCACCTTGAGTACAGGCCTGCCTGTTTGCTTCTTAAACATGAGAGCCATGAAAACCCTGGGGAGCCGTTTTACCAGCATGTGAGGAAGCTGTGATTCGGAATTGAGTTGATAGCAACTGGTGACAACCATCTTTCTAGGATCAGTACTGCAGAAAAGTTAGAATAGTCAACAGACTGAGTGTCAGTTCAGTGCAGGAGCCTCTCCCTGGACCCATAGCTGTTTTAGACACTTTAAAAGTCTTGATACCAGAAAAATGCTTCAGAGTATCTAATCCTCCTTTCATGGAAGAACACAGTGCTCATTTGAAGATGATCAGATAACGCCTTTGGAAGGAAGTTCTGAGGGGTTGATAGCCACGTTCTGTGGGGGTACAGCCCTTTGCCTCACTCTGGTCCTTGGTGGGAGGGTGCAGATTTCACCCAGATGGGAGGCTTTACTCTCATGGTGATTTCTCCCTCCTCTGTTCAGTCTGTTCACTTAATAGTATTTTTCTTTAAAGGTACTTTAAATTTATGTGTAGTTGAGTGGTATGTAACATCTTTACAAGCAGAACTACCAGGTGATACAGTTCGTTCATATATATTACAGAAATGCCTCTTTAGACCCTAGCAGTTGGCATGTCACATCTACTTTGTTATTCCAGACCTGTGGTCAGAAAGGAAACAATCTAGTTTGTTGAAGATAACAGCGAATCCATAGAAATATAGTTGTATGTCCTGTGGAAATGTAGTTTTGGTCCAGTCTGCCTTACGGTATCTTTCCAGATAGTATGATTGTTTCACTGTTACTTTCAAAGTGAAAATACTTAAACTTTGTTGTTATGTGCTGTTGAGTCAAAACGGACCCATAGCTGACCCCTCCAGCAGGTTTTCCAAGGCTGTAAATCACATGGGATAAGATTGCCCATCTTTCTATTGAAGAGCAGCTGGTGGATTTGAACTGTTGCCTTCAGGATTATGGTACAGCTTGTTACCACTCAGCCACCAGAAGCACTGCATACTTATTACCTAATGATACTGCAGAAGACTGTGTACTTCCTAAATGAATGATGTAAAATACAAAATTGACTGAGACAAATGACTTGGCTAATTGATTCTTTTGCCTTTCTGTATGCTTTAAAACGTGAGAATGCCTGCAAATGTGGACCATGGTCTCTTAGGGAAGTAGATCTAGCGGAAATATTTATACAAGCTGTCCTTATTTCCTTGGGAGGAAGATTGCATAAGAGTGTTTTAATCAGTTTTGTGGCATGACTCGTTTTCAGGTAGTCAGCAGCGTGATTACTGCTGGGATCTGCAGCATGTGGAGATGTAGTGGCTCACTACACGTTTCCTTTCAGAATTGTAAGGAAGTGGAGATAAGAAAACCCCACACGTGCCATTCTTTCCCAGTCCTACCCTTGAAGGATCCTGGGAGGCATGCTTTTCTTCCTGAGCTGCATTTTGAGCTCTTCAGCAGAATTTGACATAACTGATTTTGTCTCTCTCCTCAATTTATGTTGTTGTTGTTGTTGTTGTTGTTATGTGCCGTGAAGTCGCTTGCGACTCATAGCGACCCTGTGTACAACAGCCCTAAACTCTGCTCTGTCCTGTGCCAATCTCATCGTCTCCAACACACTCATCCCGATTACCCTAGTCGCTAAAACAATCTCCTAGAGGGCCTTCTCCTCCTGCGCCTGCCCTCCACTCTCCCAAGCATGGTGTCCTTCTCCAGGGACCGGTCTCTCCTTACAATATGACCAAAGTATGTCAGACGAAGCCCCAGAATCCTTGCCTCCAAGGAGCAGCCTGGTTTAACCCTCTCCAGGATGAATCTGTTCTTTTAGCAGTCCATGGTACCCTCAGTACTCTTCTCCAGCACCACAGCCCAAAGCCATTAATTCTCCTTCTATCCTCCTTAGTCATTGTCCAACTCTCTGACACCTAACAAGTGATTGCAAAGACCGTGGCCTGTTTCAGACGCACTTTAATTTCCAGAGGGACACTGTTGCTCTTCAGTACTTTAGAGAGGTCCCTGACAACAGACTTTCCCATTGCAATACGTCTTTTAATTTCCTGGCTGCTGGTGTCAAGAGTGTTGACTGTGGACCCAAGCAAACTAAAGCTGTGAACAATCTCAATCTCTTCACCATACATCCTGATGCTGCCAATTGGCCCAGTGATGAGAATCTTTGTCTTCTTGACATTGAGTCTCAATCCATATTGAAGGCTGCAGTCCTTGACCCTCTGCAGCAAGCACTTCAGGTCCTCCTCAGTTTCAGCAAGCAGGGTTGTGTCATCTGTGTATAGCAGATTGTTGATAGATCTTCCACCAACCCTGATGCCGCATTTCTCATAGAGCCCAGTCTCCTGGATGATCTTTCTGCATACAGGTTTAAAAGGTATGGAGACAGGACACATCCCTTTCATCTTGATAGTACTGGGTAAATACAGTTTTTAGAGTCATATAGTTTCAGTAGTTCTGTGATTGCATAAATGTAACTAAAAACGATCATTCTGCAAAACCGCATCACCAAGTGAGTGTTTTCTTCAAAAATAGTAATGTCTCTATCCTGGATCTTCTTTGAATAGATAAGGAAGAGGACTCCTTGGAAGGTTTAACTTTAACAAAATGCCATCGTTCCAAACATTTTGAGCTCATTTTCAGAATTACTACATTCTCTTTGAATATCCACAGCAATGGCAAACTTGGTGCTTTGAAGCTGGACCTGAATTTCTGAAATGGCTAAAGACCATTTAAGCCTAAGCAGTAAAATAAATGGACGAACCAAGTAGTAAGAGTTGGACTGTAAAATGATGTGTGCCTGTGGAGTTGACTTGAATTTAACATTAAGATTTTAGATTGAGATTTTCTTGTAATGTAGCCCTAAGGATATTTTCAAAGAGAAATTCTAAAACTCCTTAATCGTAGCACCATAGAAATAGTTGCATAGTTCTGAGCAAGTACCATAAAAGGAAATCATATTGGAGTCGTTTATCTTCTTAATCATTTGAAGCTTTCAAATTTGACCTTTTTCATTCAGAAGTAGTCTTCTGAGTCCTGAGCGGTGTGCTGTGTATGACGGAAGGTAGTTAGGAGATTCTGGTTCTGTTTTCTTGAACTGTGAGAATGGTGCTCACCTCATCCAGCCACTGTGGTCTTGTCTTTATCGTAGAGAGATGGTAGAATGAAACGAATGCTGCATGTTTGATTTTTATTTTGACTGGTGTATCAACTCAGGGCAGGTGGTGCCCTGTTGGACATGAGTTAGGAAGGCTAATCAAGAAAGGATGGCTGAGCATAGACAAACCACTGCATTTCTTTGTTGTAGGAGAAGTGTGAGTCAGCACCGCAGTTTAGGAAAAGGGGAGAGAGGAGATAGGACTTTACAAAAAATGGTTGTGTTTTATGTGTTAGAAATATAGTTGTTACAAAGCTTCAGAGATGTGATGGTATGTATGTCTGAGAAATACTAAAATGTTGAAAATTTTCAACACCTCAAATAATCCCTGTCCGTGAAAATGTTCTTTTATGCAGAGAAATTGCTGTAGAGACAGTCATATTTCTCTCTTCTCCAAGCATGTGCTTTTCCGTTACAACTGTATGATAATCTCCTAAGAGAAAGTCTTCTCTAGTCAGAGAAACCCAGGCATGCATCTGCCCTGAGGTGACAGATCACATATAAAAAGTGAGTAATACACGCAATTTTTAAGAAAATAAGAAAAAAATAGATGACATGAAATGGCTTATACCTACTATAAGAAATGGAAATTAGAACAATGAGATAACATGATTTATCAAATCAGCAGTTAGGAAAGATAGTATCATGTTAATAATCCAGTGTTCAATTGGTACCGATTTTATTTTCTTTGACTAATTCTACTTAAAACAATTATTTACCCTTATTTACCCTAAGGAAATATTCAGAGATCAGCACAAAGTTTAATGTACCAGAATACAGAAGTTAATTACTTATAATATATGAAAGTTGGAAACAAATGACTCAATTGATAATAAAGAATTAAATTCTCAAGTATTTTTAATCTCTGAAATGCTTGTCATTAATCATGTTTTAATACTCTTTGAAATAATGAACAAGAAAGTGCATAACTGTATATACTACTATTCTTTTTACTTCTTGCACATTCAGATATGAATACCAAATACTGACTCTTGAGTGTTGGGCTATAGGAAATTAAAACCATGCCTTTATGTAGTTTCTAAATATTCTAAAATAATTCACTTTTTTTATAAAAATTAATATAGGCATTTGACTGTGTGGATCACAACAAACTGTGGCTGACTCTAAGAAGAATAGGAATCTCAGAACACTTGATTGTGCCTATGCAAAATCTATACTTGGACCAGGAGACAATCATCTGAACAGAGCAAGGAAGCACTGCATGGTTCAGAATTGGAAAGGGTGTGTGCCAGGGATGTGTCCTATCTCCATACCTTTTCAATTTATATGCAGAACAGATTATTCAGGTGACTGGGCTCTTTGAGGAGAAATGCGGCATCAGGATTGGAGGAAGATTCATTAACAGTCTGCAGTATACAGAAGACACAACCCTGCTTGCTGAAATTGAGGAGGACCTGAACCGCTTGTTGCAAAAGGTCAAGGACTGCAGCCTTCAATATGGATTGAAGCTCAACATCCAAAAAACAAAGATCCTCACCACTGAGCCAATTGGCAGCATCATGGTTAGGTGGTGAAGAGATTGAGCTTGTTCGCAGCTTTAGTTTGCTTGGCTGCACAGTCAACACTGTTGGTACCAGCAGCCAGGAAATTGAAAGGTGAATTGCATTGGAAAAGTCTGCTGTCAGAGACCTCTCCAAAGTACTGAAGAATAACAACGTCAGTCTGGATACTAAGGTGCACCCGATCCATGCCATAGTCTTTGCAATCACTTGCTGTGCATCAGAAAGCTGGATAATGACTAGGGACGATAGAAGAAGAGTTGATGCCATTGAGCTGTGGTGCTGGAGAAAAGTGTTGAATATACCATGGACTGCCAGTGAACAAACAGGTTCATCCTAGAGAGGGTGAAACCAGACTGAGCCTTGGAGGCACGGATTCTGAGTCTTTTTCTGACCTGCTTTGGACATTTTGCAGGAAGGGACCAGTTCTTAGAGAAGGGGATGTCATGCTTGGGAGGGTGGATGGGCAGTGCAAGAGTGAAAGACCCTCAATGAGGTGGATTGATTTAGTGACTGGGGTAATGGGTGTAGGTGTGCCAGAGACCTGGCACATGGGATAGAACAGGGTTTAGGGCGGTTGTACATAGGATCACTATGTACAACGCAGGCGACTCAGCGGCACATAACAACAATATTGTTAAAGGTATAGGGCACATTTTTTTTTTTGGTATAATTTTCATTTTCTTTTCAGATGAGTTCTTTCTTCAGCCTTTAAGGCTTTCTTTAATCCTTACAAGGGCTTTGGTGATGGTCGTGGGGCAGCACCTGCATCTCAGTGGAGGTGTTTGGTCCTTCTGGGCTTCACAAGAACGGTTCCTCACCACCTTGCTGTGAACGGCACAGATCACACAGTAGTGCAGTTTCACATAGAGCTTTGGAAGCACATGTGCATCGAAGACACTTGCTTTGGAAATGTCCCTGATGGCAGCTGCCTATACTATATTTCGAGTTATGTACTTTTTAATTGCCTTGTCTTTGGGCACGCAGCAGACTCAGTTCATGCAGCAAAGAGGCTGCACGTGGCGTGGCCGCGGCCCTTTTTGGCACAATGTTGTTTCTCCTTTTCTTTGTCATGTTTGAAACAAGGGCCCAAGAGAGTACAAATACATATTTTTTACAGTCATCCACATCTGATTCTACATTTCTTTACTTTTTGTTTAAAAAGCTACCACTTATCCTAGGCCAGAATTCTCTCCTTATCCCACCTGAGGATCCTACCTGGCCTATCCATTTCCCACCAGTCACCTGCCTTTTATCTTTTCATGTGTGTGTGAACATAGTGTTCTTCCCTTTATCTTTTTGCTTAAAATTTATTCCACTTCCAAGATGGTTATTATACCACCTTTTACCTCCAGCTGTTTAATTGGGATAGGTGTGTGACAAAATATTTGACATCTCAATAACCATTGTGTTACTGGCATTTTGTTATGACAGATGACATTGTTCATCTGTCACCCTTATCTGATCCCTTTCATACCCTCAACAATGGCTTTGTACAGTTTTCCCTTCTCTTGGTCAGTTCTCATCTACTTCTGTTTTCTGTCTGATTCTTCACTTTTACTCTCCTCTTCTGTTTTGCTACATTTTTCTTTTCTGAACCAGAAGCCCCTGTTCATAGTTAATAGTGATGGTAATAATATTTTTATAACCTTAAGTCAAGGAAAAAGAAATTTCTAAACATTAATGTTATAAAATATTAATGTCGATTTTTAGCTTATCACGATCTTTAAAGTACCTTGTAAGTCCCAATAGGATATATAGTGATCTCAATCAGATCAGGGGGGCCTTACCAAAACTGGTATTAAAAAAAAACCAAAAACAAACCAAACCAATCCAAAAAACACTGACATTCAGGAACCATCCATTCCTCCTTACAAATTCAAGTTCTTTACCACTATCACTTTTGCTTGCTGCATAGACAATTTAACATTATTGAAAAGGCTTCCCTACCTTTTATTACACAAAAATACTAAATAAGAACCCTAAGCACCTGTTCTGACTTAAAGATGCACTTAGGAGCAGAGTTTATGTGTAACTGGGAACTGCCTGTATAGTTAAGAATTGAAATAATATCTGACTAGTATTATTAATAAAACTAAAGTTAACAGTGAATTAGCTAGCATTTTTAGAATTTCATGTTTTAAAATTCTTCTGTAATCCAGGAGAATATGCCACTGTTTTTACACTGTTCTTATGGGGGGAAAAGCATGTTGTAAGATCTAGCTAACATGTCTTGAAACTAACTTTTGAAATACCATTTATCTTTAAGTAGGACAAGGATCCTGTCTTTGGCCACAAAACCACTGCACACTCTCTGGTGCTCTTGAACTCCCTTAATTTATCCTTGTTGATCCAGAAGGCCCTCTCCTAGAAACAGGCTGTATATATGATATCTGAATTACTGTTTGATGGCACCAAAGTGTAAAAGAAGAATAGCTGGTTGAGAACAAGATTCTGGAGGAAATGCTTGGCGGTTTATAAATTGCCAAGAAAAACCCAGTAAACTTATTCTACAATGGAGTTGTATGCCAATAACATTTGACAAGAGCTAGCTAACTTATTTGAGTGAATGGATAAAATGAATGTATTATGGACAGTAATGATGGTTAAAATATTATATTGAGCTATAGCTTTAAAATTAGGCCACCCTTAGGTGAATAAGTATATGAGTATAAGTCGTCTATTCCAAGAAAAACTAGACTGACTAACCTAATAGTCTTTTGTAGCTATCCAAAATCTGTGAAAGATTCTTAAAGATACTCCATCAAGGTTATATCTGTCTGTATCTCTGCATTTGTATAGAATTTATACATACACACTTACTTTTTTGAATGATTATGGGGAAGTATTTAATCTTTCTCATTATGAGAATTAAAAAAAAAAACTTGGCTTATAACTTTTAATCCATATGGCTAGAAATAACCTTATACTATTTTTGGGATACAGTTTTATGCTATGTTATGAGCAAACTTCTAGAGCTTGTAATTCTTAAGTTTTATGTTTTCCTAGATGGGGAAGTTTGTGACTACTCTCTTAGGAATTGGTGTGAATAATTTAAGGCAGCCGTATTTAAGAAGTGATGGGCCAGGATTTAAAAATAAGTAAGAGCATGTCCTTCATGAGAGGGTTTGGATTAGAAATGGAACAAAGGCCTGCTTGAACCACTCAGCTTCCAAAATAGAAGGAATTCTTTTTTTTTCCCCCTAAATAGAATGAATTCTTAGACTAAGGAAGCAAACTCCATTGTGATTACTCTTCTCTACTTTCATGAGCTTGGGTTCGAATTTCATTCTTGTCTAAAATTGTTGTGCAGTTGCTAATGAATAGTGCTCTGTATATATTTCAGGTTCCAGAAGGAAGGGGGGGGGGGAATTTCAGCAAAAAAAGTTTGCAAAAAAGGAAAATGTTTTAAGAATTTTATAAGAATGTAAACCATCATTAGAAGCTTAGATTTTACCAATGTCTTGAAAATGAAACTCTTCAGAACGAATTTTTACAACAATTATCTGGCAACTAAGAACCTACTTTCTCAGGCAGCAATACATCCTACATCATTTCTTCTAACCAATTCCACAAATTTATTTGATATTTAGTATATGACAGGCATTGTTCTAGGTGCTAAGGTTCAGAAGTGAACCTTATTAGAACTGAACAAATTGTTCTCTTCACACTCACATTCTTTGTGGAGAGAAGATGAAACAAAATCCACAGTGTCCTATAGCTTTATTTAAGAAACTGATGTGATAGATTCAACAGAATTTCTACTTTAGAGCAGACATTTAGGAAGGGCTTCTGAGAAAATAAATGGAAGCTGGCACTTTAATGGGGAGGCGGGGGGGAGGGAGAAAACCAGTCAGATACCCAAGATGAAAGGAGCCAAAGGAATGAGTCCAAAGACCCCCGGGCAGAGAGGCGCTGCCAGTGCTCATGGACGACACACAGGAGCTGGGAAGGCTGGGTTTTGAGAGGTACGGGGAGGGGGGCTGGGCACATGTTGTCCCAGTGGTAGGCTGGATCAGGATCATGGAACACTTTGTAAACTCAAAGAGTTGGATTTTATTTTCCATGTAAGGGGGGGGGAATGATTGGAAGGTATTCAACCAGGGGAGTGTAACAATTTCATTTCTTTTTTAAACTATCACTGCGGTGGGAGATAAAAGAGAGGGACAAGAGAAGAACCTGGTTCTAAAGCTTTTGCTTTTATAAACCAAAGTGCCCAGCTTGAGAATCCTGGTATCGGTATTCATTGCTCTGAAGAAATCTGCCTGTATTAAGGAAAGTATACAAATGTGATACTTAAAAGAAGATAAAAAGTTAGAAAGATTTTGGATTTTGTTTTAAATAGGAAATTCTAAAGGCTGCCTGTCTGCTTGCTGTGAGGAGTAGCCTGGAGAAGGAGAAGCTGGGAGTGTTGGAGGTCAGCAGTTGAGAAAGCAGGCAGAGAAGATCAGAACACAGATGGCCAGCTGAGGCTGAAGACAGCAGCCATCTGAGTGCGCTGTTAGGGCAGGAGACACGAGGGTATATACAGGACAGATTTTAGGCTTGGTCATAGAAAACAATAGACCTTGCTAATTAACAAGATTGTTAACTATGGTTGAGAACTGGGAAAAGACACAAGCAGAGAACAGGAGTAGGAGAAGCACGGAGTAATGGTAGAACACTAAAGTCATTGAAGGCTGGAGGAACAACGTACTAGAGAAAATAAGAGGCAGGCAGCAAGCTGTGTTGAGCTCATGAAAGGTTACTAAGCACAGTTTTAACTAGTTGGTATGTTGGTATGTATTCGTTTACCTAAGACTCTCCTGCCTGCCAGCAGAATAGAGGTTAAGCCCGTGAAGATGGTCCCTGGGTTGGTCTTACTAAAATGTCCTGACCTTTTTCTCTACACTCAGGGAAGTACTCAGGGCCTGGTACATTGCCTTTTCCCATAGAAGGTAGTGGGTAGGGAGTTAATGTTGCTCACTCAAAAACAGGCAGTTCAGACCCACAAACTGCTCCACGGAAAAAGGTGGACAATCTCCTCTTGTGCTTTGGGGATCAGCTGTTAGTCAGTTGCAACTCAAGAGCGGTGAGTGAGTGCCTGCTTACTGGTGTCCTCAGCTCCACAAGGCCTGTAAGTTGCTGAGTGGCCATTTCAGAAGTGCAGAAGATTGTCAGAGATTGATGATGATAATGGCAATGGAGACTCTTCCTGAAGGTGGAAGGGTTGAGTAGAGTGCTCTCTGACAGTTGAAGCTGAAGGGCAGGAGGTGAGGTAGGTGGAAGATCGCTTTTCTGAATTGATCATTTTAGAGATGGAGCTGTTTCTGTGGCATGAAATGGGATAGAATCAAGGTCACTGGGGATAAAGTTAAAGAATTGAGGCCAGAATGTTGTGAGTGTGGTCACTAAAATGTCACTGCCAGCAGTGAGCTTTCAAAACTAGACCAAGACCCTGGGCAATAGGTGCAAAGTTCTATGAGATAAGCAGCTAGTCAGTGATCAGCTTGGGCCTTTAAAAATACAAGATCTCCTGAGCAGTCAGTAATATCTTAATTATTCAGCTTTATCTTCTATCTACCAGAGTAAAAATAGCCCATTAGTTCCCCCTCCCCAGGCCACTTTCCATGGCAGCCCTGCCTCTCTGTGTGCTTGCTTCTCCCAGATTTATCCGTTTCCTTCTAGAAATTGGCTTATGCCCATTTTAATTCTGCCTTTGGCAATTCATTATTATATAATGTTTCCATTTGCTAAACAAAAATTCTTCCTCTGTTTACATTAGTTCCTACTATATCCATAGTGGGTGACTTCTAACTTTTGAGCTGGTTATTATTTCTGACATGTTGGCATTAAAAGCTTCTCTTCTCCTTTAGGATTTGGTATCACAATGAAAACATGCGTTCTTGGCTTCCTTTTTTCTTTAGTTAAACTAAAATATTTTAAAAACAAGAATAATGTCTTAGTTCTTTTTGAAGGATGTATTCACACGGTTTACAGATTGCTCATTTTCCTGGTGTTGGTGAAAACCTTCTTGCTGGAAAGAACATTAGAAATTATGTAGTCCACTCGCCCTGCTTGAAGGCTGGGAAAAATGAGACCCAGAGAGGCCGAGCTGTATCACTGCTCACAGATGGAGAGTATGCCGTCTGGCTTCCAGTCTTGGGTTTTTTCCACTATACCAAATGCAAACAGAACAGCCTTTTTAATGATAAGTGTTAGAGTAACTATATTTTCCATTTCCAGTGTGATGGGGTTATAGGAAACTCAGTATTGCATAACCACATAGCCTCCAATATGTCCGATAATGTTTAAAGATTCAGAGAAATGGCTATGTAGGGAAGAGCCTTTTATTTTTAAAATGACCACCTCGTTACACTAATGTTAAACCTTAATGAGAACTGACCATTTGCCTTGCACATATTAACTCAGTCTTCATGGCAGTCCTGTGTTGTATGAATACTGTTTTTCATTAGCTTTATGAAAAAAGACATAGACAAAGCAGTTTAGTAACTTGTCCAAGACACCCTGCAGCTTCTACCATTGGAGCCAGGATTCAAACTTGGATGGTCTGACTAGGGCTTCATCTTTCCAGTTGCTACTTTATTTCCCTAAGAGTTGTAGACACTTGGCATTGTGATTTTAAGTTAAATGTATTTTTTTTCTGTCCTTTGCTCTTTGCTGTATGTCTGTATTCTGAAAATAAATGCTGGCTGAGCCAAAACAGTGGAGTTAGATGAATACCAGTCATCTGATAAATTATGGGATGAGGAAAGAGGTTGTACTCATATAAATATGAAACTCTAAGAGTAGGTTTAAGGCTGCAGTTGGTACTCCAGCAGATTGGTAGAAGGGTTATACTTTGAAAGGATAACACTTCACCTTTTCTTAGTTATAAACGAACTTTTCTTATCCATCCAGCCCAGTCCTCAGCCTCTCCATATTATCAGAAAGGAAGAAACAGAAAAGAGGAACCCTTGTTGAGGTTAGCTCTCCTGAGCAAACCCAGGATCAGTTGAGAAGTTCCCATGACACAGGCCCCTGACAGTGAGCTCCTTCTTTGCTTCCTCACCCAAGAAGAGACTCACCCAGGTCCAGCTCTCCTGAGTTGGAAAGGCTTGGCTCTCAGAAGAGACTTCTGCCCGGTGCCACGGGCTGGACCTGGCTGGCTGAGGTAAGATGAAAATCGATGAGACGGTGCACTAACGCACGAAGCAGGCAGTATCCCCACCTGGGTTTTCAGCTGGAACCCCCCTCCTCTTTTGTCGTTAGCTGCCAGGAATGGAGAGCTTGGGGGAGCTTCTCAGCCAGTTTCCCTCCAAGGTCCAAGTTATTGCTCTTAAAACATTTATAGTCTGAGATAGACTGCAAGAGAAGAGAATACTCCATCTTTTTTTTT
>NW_006399805.1:217131-219581 GCF_000299155.1 Elephantulus edwardii | reverse complement strand
GCACCCCAACAAGATAAAAGTAAATAATCCAATAGAAAAATGGGCACAGGATATGAACAGGCACTTCACCGATAATACTCCATCTTTAATAAATATTTTTCAAACTTGGGCCATTTTTTTTTTAAAAAAAAATAGGTTGATTCTAAATAATTTACTTTCTAGGGGGTTTTGTCCTGAAGATAGAATATTAGAATAACTTTTTTCTCTCAGGAATGCATAGGTGGTAATTAAATTGTGTCAGCCACAGCTGCTTTAACCATCTTGCCGCCCAGGCTTATCCTGTTCCTGGGATAGAGCTCCTGTTCTGCCTTGGGCTTCTTGTCTGTTTACCTCAGATTGCTCTTGTTCCCTGACATCACCTGCCTACTCTTTGACATCTTCAAGATTGTCCTGAGTGATCGGCCAAGTTATTTCATCTGCCTACCGATTTGATTATTGCAATATCCTCACAGATAAGAAGCAGGTGAAATATGAGATGAATCTTTACCTCTTTAATTAACTTGGGGCCTCCAACATGAGCAGTTCCTCAAAAGTGTGTCCAGCTCTGTGTGGTTCTCCTGGGATTGGACCCAGAAGCAGGCTGAAGTCATTCAGAATGACTTGGCATGATGTTACTCTTTTTTTGTTTTTCTCTTTGCCTCTTAGTCTGTAGGTCAAGATATTTGTCTTTGGGTGGAACATAAAAAAGCATGACATATTTTTCTATTTTAATAATCTGTGCTTTCAGCTAAAATGTGTATTTTTTTTAAAGATGTGTAATTTTTTATCAGCATGATTTAGATTCCTCCAGAATTATAAATTGCTTCTACCAGCAAGACCCAGAACAGAGATTTCCTCACTCAATGTATGTTCCTGCTGTCTATCCACTCCCCCCCCCCCCCGCAGTGCTCAGCTAGACAAGAGATGAAATGTCCAAAAAAAGAATTACACAGAAGAGTCCTGCCTTTGTCTGGTCCGGTCACTGGACTAGGTTCCAAGATGTCTCATGGTGAAGCAGAGTCTTCAGTCATGTAGATTAAGAATGACTTGCTGTTTCCACTTACCATGTTTTCATCAAAGCCATTTTCAAAACATGTTCTTTTAAAATATCTTCAAAATAGTTCCTGGTTGAGTGGAAACAAGCACTGGGAACATTCCCTTGTTGCAGACGTATTCATTAGTGTGGTGATGGTGCTGCCAAAAGGAAAGGGGACGTGCCAGGGCAAACAGGCTTGGGCCTGAGAGCGCGTCTGAGCCGGGCTCCTGGCTGCTTCCTTCTCAGTCTCCCTGTCCCTGTGGCCGGAAAGGTCTTTGTCATCACCATTCCGAATGTAAGTGGTGTGGCCAGTAGTGCTGCCACAGCTGTCAGGAGATGGATGCCCGTTTCTGTTTATTTGCTTTGAGTAAATACATGTTTGGGGTTGTGTTTTTTTTTAAGTGTGTTCAACTGTATGTTTGATTGTAGAAAGGTTTTTTTAATTTTTGGTCAGGTTGACCCTGTGATGCTTAGCCTTCACAGTCAAGGTGCTGGCTGGCTGTGCTTGCATTTTGAGGTGCATACAGTCAGTCTGTAGGTGGTAGACAGGATTGGTTCCTTGGTATGCCTTTAAGTCATGTTTGTTGGTGAGTCAGAACAGGACCATGGGTTCTTATGTACCTTGTTTTAGTGCAAGGAGCCCTGGAAGCACTGCAGGTTATGTGGTTTTATGTGCTCAACTGCTGACCAAAAATCGGCAGTTCAGACCTGCCAGCAGCTGTACTCGGAACATGTGCATGTGGCTGGCTTCTTTCAGAAAGAGTACAGCCTTGAACCCTGTGGAGTAGTTTTCTTTTGCCACAGAGTTTTGCTGTAAGTCCAAATCAGTTTGACAGCAGTAGGGATTTTTTTAGTGTAAGAAGTGACCCCCAAGGCCTTTTCAGTGCTTTAAAAGTGGCAAATATGACAAATGAAGGTGATTGTCATGAGAAATTTGTTTCATGTAGGGATTGGTTTCAAAGTGGAGGCAAATTTACATAGCATCATAGGGAAAGGGACAGTGTTCCAGAAATGGTACTTTAAGAACTGGAGCATGATCTGTGGGTTGTGTAACATTTTTGCACGTTTTAATGTAGGTACTTTTTAATTGTACTTATGTACCAATTCAAGGCCTCAAACCTGTTGCTGAGATGGTTCTGAAATTCAGGTGGGATAGACTCAAAGTCATATTTTGGTTGGCTTGGATTTGGTTTAATTTTTCTCAACTTCAGCTTGAACTTGCATATGAATAGTTGGTGGTCTGTTCCACAGTCAGCTCCTGGCCTAGTTTTCACAGCTGATACTGAGCTTCTCCAGCAGTTCTTTCCACAGATGTAATCAATCTGATTCCTGTGCATGCCATCAGGTGAAATCCAAGTATGTAACCTGCATTTATGTCTTTTTTTTTCTTTTCTTCTCCCTGCCTCTTTTTAAACAGTCCCTCCGTAAGGACTAT
>NW_006399805.1:194560-214196 GCF_000299155.1 Elephantulus edwardii | reverse complement strand
CAACGCAGGAGGGGAAGGCCCTCTATGAGGTGGACTGATTTCAGTGACTGGGATAATCGGGATGGGAGTGTCAGAGACAGTGCGATTGGCACAGGACATAGCAGAGTTTAAGGCTGTTGTACATAGGGTCGCTATGAGTCGCAAGCGACTTGATGGCACATAACAACAACAACAATGTACCAATTATGCTGTTGTGCGAATAGAGCAGGGGGAATACTACATGGTTTAAAATTGAAAAGGGAGTGGGTCAGGATTGTATTCTTTCTTCATACCTATTCAGTCTGTATGCTGAGCAATTTATCTGAGAAGCTACTCTATAAAGAGGAGTGTGGCATCAGGATTGGAGGGAGACTGACTCATCAATAACCTGCACTATGCAGATGACACTACCTTACTTGCTGTCAATGAGGGCTTCAAGCACTTGTTGCAGGAGACCAGGGAATGCAGCCTTCAGTATGAATTGTGCCTCAGTATCAAGAAAACAAAAGATTCTTAGCACTGGACCAGTTGGCAGCATCATGATAGATGGAGAAAAGATTGAAACTGTTAACAACTTCTTCTTACTGGAGACCTCATTGCGCTGGGAAAATCTGCAGTTAGGGACCTCTCCAAATGATTTTTCCCCCTAAAGGAATTCTCTCCAAATTATTGAGGCGTAATGATATCACTTTGAGGACTAAGACACATCTGATTTAGGCCACGGTCTTTCCAGTTACTTGCTTTCATCACGTAGCTGGGCAGTGGATAAGGATGGCAAAAAGAATTGATGCCTTTGAGCTGGTGGTGTTGGAGAAGAACACTGAACATCCATCCCATGGATGGCCAAGAGAATGAATAGATATGTGTTGGAGTGGGTGCAGCCAGAGTGTATTTTGAAGGCAGGAATGATGAGACTTCATCCCACATACTTTGGACTTATTGCTAGGAGAGGCTGTTCCTTGAAGAAGGACATGATGCTGGGAAGGGTAGAGGGTTAGGAAGGAGTGGAAGACCCTCATCCAGGTGGATTGACATGGTGACTGCTGCAATGGCTCTTGTGTCCCAGGAAGTGTGAGGATGATGCAGGATAGAACAGGGTTCAGAACTTTTGTTCATAGGGTCTATATAAGTTGTACTCATCTGAATGGCACCTAAAAACAACCAAGAGAAGAGGCCTTAATGGAGGTAGGAGTTAATGCTGAACTGCTCACTGGAAGGTTGATGGTTCAGACCCACTCAGAAGTAAGGTGTGGGGTTCTTTGTCAAGAAGATTTCAGCCTTGAAACCCTCTGACAGGCTTTGCACAGTGGCAATATTGTAGTCAGTGTGGTTTACCCGAGGCACAATTATTGCTAATTGAAACCTTGTTGCATGCATTTCTGCTCTACATGCTTGGATCTCTGGGAGTCCAAATTGCTTGCTGATCGAAGCTAAAGCTGACTGACTGAACCATGCCTCGGGCTCTCATAAGGCCTCTGTTGTCAGACCACTGGGTATTGTTTTTAAATTCTGGGCTTTAAATTAGAATTTCAAGGCTCTAGATAGGATGTTGGGAAGTGGAATATGAAATTGGCTGTCATATAGTCCAGCTGGGTAGGTAGTTTTGTCTGTAGACCAAGAGAGGTGACTTGTCAGAGCCAATGCTTACAGCCGAATTGGCATTAAAATCCAGACATTGTTTACTTTGTGGACTCACCCCTAATTCTGCCCCTGTCCTCGAGCCTTTTGAGATACCAGTATTTCAGATGATAGCCTATACTTAGCAGAGGCACTGGGGTCTGTACTCCACCTATTTATTTCTGAAGGACATGTTTACAAAGTTATTTTTGGCCCCCTCAATTAAGCTACTTTTGGCTCCAACTAAGCCAAAAATCTAGCTTTGATTGAAAAACAGCCTAGTGACCGTAGTGATTCCAGATATCGTCTCCAGGCCTTGTACAGTGGAGATAGCACCTTAATCTTTCAGAGATGAGCTTGATAAATGTTTATAGCTTTTTCACTGTACTGTTTCTTCACCTTCATTGTTAAGGTAAGATGAAATTGATGGAGCCTGAGTGGCATAATTGGTTATGTGCTCCACTGTTAACCAGTTGTTGACAGTTCAGATCCGCCCTGGAGGAGCCTTAAAGACAAGCCTGATAATCAGCTGCTGAAAGGTCACAGCCCTGAGACTACAAGCAGTTCTGTCTATACCTCTCGAGTCACCATGAGTCAGAGCTGAGTTGACCATGTTGGTTTTGTCCGAGAGCCACAATTTTACCTTTGCACTTCCCCTCCGGGAGTGCTATGAACTTGGTAGAGTTGTCACACACCTCACTTTTAAAAAAATAATTATTTATTAATTTTAATGAAAGTGTACAGAGATTTAGGATTTCCAGTCATTCATTGTTGCACTTTTCTCCCTGCCCTCCCTCTCCTCCCAAATCACTCTTCTCCTTGAAAAGAAAAAGAAAACCTTTCATTGTTATGCAGTCCTTCCCCCCCAAGTTCAGTCCACCATGCAGCCTTCTCTCTGGACTTCTGTAATGACAAGAGTACCCATTCATATATCCCTTTTAAACAAACCTCTCCCTCATCTGTTTCAATGCAATGTACATCATTCTTCCCCTCCTTTTCTGTCTTCCCTCAACCTTAATGTCAGTCCCATTTTACAGCAGTGGCCCTATGTAATATTTGTCCTTTTGTGACTGAGATATTCCATTCAGCATAATGTCCTCCAGGATCACCCATTTTGCATAATATTTCACGAGTTCCTTGTTTTTAACACCTCACTTTTTAAAAATGTATTTGTTTTGAGTGAAAGTTTACAAATGATACTGGGGATTTTGGGGGTTTTTTTCCACACTGTTTAATCAGACATGACTACCCCATCACAAATGAAGAATCACCACCTTTCCCTGCCCCTCTTCGCCCTTTAGTCCCTAACACTCAGTGCCTTCTAATTCTGTACTTGTTTTCTAAAGAGCCTATTAGCCTTGGGAACTTTAGCCCCAGACATTGCTTCACTGGGAATTTATTATTAGTTTTGAGAGTTCTGGTAGAGGCAGAGCTTAAAGTAGCAACAGGAAAACTTAAATCTTAATTGTAGCTTCAAGCTGAGTGTTTTTCACGTAATAAAAGTCAGTCTCTTGAATGAAGTCACATAGTGGCTAAACATTAGTGTTTCCTACCTTTTGGAATTGACACGATGACTGCTGCAATGGGCTCTTGTGTGTCAGGAAGTGTGAGGATGGCACAGGATAGAACAGGGTTCAGGTCTTTTGTTCATAGGATTGTTATGAGTCACACTTGACTCGGCGGCACCTAACAACAGTGACAACCTTTTGGAGTTTCTTGGCAGATGCAACTGCAGTATATTATTTTCTACAACTAATCTTCCTAACCTGAGAATACTTCAAAGAGGAGATCTTAAAAGAATTTGAGCGTCTTCTCCCTTAAAGGGATTCTTCGTTAATTTATGTATATATGATTAGGTCTTAGAAAGTTTTTGACACTTTATAATTTTTCATTTGAACATTTACTTTTTCCCAAGTCTTATATATTGTAGAAATTTTGAAATGCCAGAAGAGTAAAAATAGAAGTAATGGAGAGATTTGCTACTAGTGACTACTGTTCAGACATGTTTGCTTTTTTTAGAGCTCCTACCTCCCACTCTGATCCTAGTTTTAGAAGAGGTCAGGAGCTGGATGGGGTATATATGTATTGATAGATGATGTACAATGCAGAAAGTACCCCTTAGTAAGACTTAAAATACTGATAGCATTTGCAAATACTTGCTCTCCATTGTCTCATTAATGCATACATTAAAAACCAAGCCACAACTAAAACACCAAGTAATATATAAGCACGTGGTCCCTTTTTAGAAGAACTTTGTTGGTACAGAACAAGTCATCATTCTCAATCCTGTTACCTGTGTCCACTTGGCCTTGATATACTTGATATACTTCTTGAAGTCTACGTTTTATAAATTTGGTACGTTAATTACATACAGATTTTTCTTTTTAACTTACCAAGTTGTCCTATTCTGTGCCAGCCTAACAATCTTGACACACTAAAGCCCGTTGCTGCACTCACTGTGTCAGTTCACTTAATCAAGGGTCTTCTTCTCTTTCACTGTCCCTTACCAAGCATGACATCTCCACCCTCTCCAAAAAATAGCCTCTCCTAGCACCATTCCCAAAGTATGAGACAAAGCTTCATCATCTATATAGGGCTGCTGATTCCAGTACATTAATTTACCACAGTATTAATTTTGGTTCTTGGTGGTTTGGTTTGGTGTGGTTGTTGTGTACCATTGCGTCAGATCCAGGAGAATTACCCCTCCTTCTCCAGTGGACCGTCTGGTGGATTTGAACCTCATATCTTCAGTATTGCAGCGCAGCTTCTTTCCACTAGGCCACCACAGTTCCTTGTTCCTAGTTTTTATTAACAATGCTGATATGCATTTTTTCCAGAATATCCTTAGTTATACATATATTGGGTATTTTCTAGGGTTGCATGAAACTTTATCCACCTTTTCTCCCCTTAGCATTTAGACACGAACATTTCCATTGATTTAATTTCTTTAAATAATCCTTTAAATACATACTCCTTTCAAATAAATAAATAAATATTTTTTTTTAACCAGCTTTAGTTTCCATAATGAAAAAACCAATAGGAACTATTAATTATTCGAAGGGATTTTGTTTTTACGGCAGAGTAAACATTACTTAGGGAGCTCTGGTGGTGTAGTCTGTGGATGGAACCTCTCTGGTGGTTCAGTTGAGATCCACCAGCAGCCGCACAGGAAAATGAGCACACTTCTCCCGTGCAATTTACAGCCGCCAAAACCCACTGCAGTCAGCAGTGAGTCTGTTCTGGCTCAATAGCAATGAATTTGAGTTTGAAGCTTTATTTACACTCTCAATTATACTAGGTAAGGACCTCCATCCATCTCAGCTCATCCTAGAACCTCTCCTCTAGTGCTGCATCCTCTGCATCTTTCCTGGTTCTTGTTGTCTTCGTGCTGCGTAACCTGAATTAGTCACTGAAACACTCTGCACACTGCAGTTGTTTCCTGTATCTGTTGTCCTGCTGCACACAGTGACCTCCTCAAGAATAATATTTGTGCCCTGAGCATGTACTCTGCCCAATATATAGATGCTGTCCAAATAACCTTGACTGAATGCAGAGAACGTGTGCTCGGGAGCCAGGGGCAGTGAAGGAACCTGGGATTAGAATGTAGTGATTCTCATGTTGTGAAGAAATTTGAAGTTATGGAAAGTACACCGTGGAATTAAAAAATCCTAAGACGACTCTTGATGACAAGGAGGCTGTAAGAGCAGCTTTGACAGGAAATCTCTGCTTCAGAGTATCATGTGTCTGTATACCAGCTGACCAAAGCATTGATATTAAGTTAGAAAGCATATGTATATTCCTTATAATGTAAACACCAGTGTATTTAATCAGATTCAGTCTTTTCTGGGAATTTTTTTTTTTATTTTGTTTCTTTGGCGGGTTTTTTTTTTTTAAAAAAAATTTTTATTTTATTATTTGTGTGTGTGTGTACTGTCAAATCGGATCCAACTGGTACAGGAGGAGATTGCCCCTCCTTCTCCAGCAGAGCATCTGGTGGATATGAACCGTGTGCCTCTGGAATTGTAGTACAGCTTCTTGCCGCTATGCCATCAGAGCTCCCTGGGAATTTTTTTTTTTTTACTGTGCAGTTCAACTTTTTATTTTCATAAAATCAGAATATGCACAGCACATGCAGTGCTAGCACCTGGGAATTTTTTTAAATTAACTCTGACTCACTTCTTGGTTGGCCCACTTTTAATCAAAGCTGGCTTTCCTAGTAGACTAAAGTTAGAGAAAATACTCTGGTCACTATTCTTAGGAAATCTGTGGTTTGGAAGGGTTGCGAGTTCAGAGCTTCAGCAGCTTCATTCTGGTTCCTTATGGGGTGATCAGCACGACACCCCTAAGTGCCCCACAGGAGCAGCAGCCCACGTTCAGGATGCCCACGTTTAGAGCCTGTGCACTCAGCCTTGGGAGATGAGTCAGACTGCATTTCCCTAAACTTTATCATTACCCTAGTTATATGCCGTTGTGTTGTTTCAAGGCTCTTGGTGAGGATGTTGATAGCTCGGAAAGGTCATTTAGAATTATTCTGAAAAGGACGTTTCATTGCTCCCAAAGTTCACTCATTTGATTTACTGAACCCTGATGTATTTTAGGCAATTAGAGTTGTCAGGTGAATAGAGTCTCTTGCTGTCAAAAGATTTTAAGAGCTAAAAGTAATTGTTTATGGGTATAATAGTTCTTTTCCAATACTGAAATTGTTTGTAGGGGCTGAACTTGAAACTAATTGTTCTCTGGATACTTTTTGCTGCTAATTAACATCTCTTTTTACAGGATTCATGAATAAAATTTTCCATCCCAACATTGATGAAGCGTAAGTAACTATTTAAAAAATTTTAAAGCTTAGCAGCAACTGCTTTTCATTATTTACAAAAACAAAACAATCCTCAAAATTATCCTTTTGAATTTTCCTAGGAGTAGGGCAATCTGAATGGTCATGTAAACATTAGCCCTGTAGACATGATGCTCTAAACAAGTTTAAAAAGGTGCTGTTGTGTTGCTCAGGGTTTTTTCCTGTTGCCATCAGCTAATAGTAATATTCTGTGCCTCGATTCTCTTTGTGTAGACACACCAGCTAGCTAGCTGCTTTCAGGAAAAGACTTTTTTTCAGCCCAATTAGTATTTGTTAGGGAGCTCTGATAGCCTAGCAGTAAGAATCTCTGCTGCAGTCCTGAAGACAAGCAGTTCGAATCCACCAGCAGCTCCACGGGTGAAGGATGGGCAGTCTCCTCCCTTATGATTAACTGCCACTTAAAAGCCTTTGGAGGGTCAACTGTGGGTCAGTTCCAACTCAGTGATACACAACGACAAGTACGGCTTAGTTCTTGAAAGGAAAGCAAACATGAATTACTTATTTCCACTTTTAATTCATGAATCTTAATTATCTTTTTTTCCTTCTAAAAATTCATTTTAAAAATATGAATAAAGCAAAACAAAACCCCAAACAAAAAATATGAAAACAGTTCGACTGCATTTTTATTTTTAAATTGTCATGATGTTAAGGTTTGGTTATACACACACCCTAAAAAAGTGTTCAGAAACCTGTGTAAATAGATTGCATGTATACATCACACTTCTTTGTCCTACATACTTCAACAACTATTTCTTAACAATAAGCATATTCTCTTATATAAGCACAGTGCAGTTGTCAAAGCCATATATTTAACAGGAAAGCAGTAATTTTTAATCTTTGGCTATAGTCCAGTAGTGTACTTCATAACATGTTTTTTTCTTTCAGTCCCATGTCCAGCCAGAATCACATGCTGCCTTCAGTTACTATGCTGCATTAACCTTGAATGGTTCTTCAGCCTTTCTTTGTCATTTATAAAATTCATTTTGGGGAAAATAGTTATTTTCTAAATGCCTCTCACTTGTGTTTGTCTGATGTTTCTTGATAAATAAATTCAGGGTCTTTGTTCATAACAAGAAAAGGACAAAAGTATGATTGTGTCTCTCAGGGGACTGCAAATAAATTCAGGGTCTATGTTCATAACAAGAAAAAGACAAAAGTATGATTGTATCTCTTAGGGGACTGCATTTGAAGGCTCACAAAGTTTGTGTACACCTTGTTGCCAATGTTAGTGTTGAGTCCGGGGGCCCAAGGTGTGTTGTATGCTCTCCCCATTATGGTACTGTTTTCCCTTCTCTAAGAAGATAGCTGAGACCCTGTCAGTGTCCTGCTCTTCACTTGGCTTTTCCCCAACTGGGATTCTTACAGTCTGTTTAGACGTGTGATTTAATACTTTGCCTTGTTAAGTAAAATTAGTTGTCAGATACATGCAACTGACTTTCTAATTTTTTTAAATGTCTTTCCATCTGTTTCAGGTCAGGAACTGTGTGTCTAGATGTAATTAATCAAACTTGGACAGCTCTCTATGGTGAGTTTGGCCATGGAATATTTTGGGGAGATAGTAAGATATTACCTTTCATTAAAAAATGCTGCTGGGCTTTTCTCCTCTGGTTTAAGATGCTTTGTGGACTGGGAGTGAATGTTAAGGGCATTAAGTAGTAATGATCAGGTTTGATCAGTGAATAAAGTATTTTCTAAGTACAAACTTTAGCAATACAAATTTAAAGTCATTTTGTGATATTCTGAACTTAAAGTATATGATAGACTCATGCACATACAAGCATTTTCAACAGCTCACCCTACAGGCATGTTCATATGCAGTAGATTGTAGTTTGGAAACACTCCTAGGGTTGTCCTTCTGAAATAGTATGAATGTATTCAGAAGTCCAGAGGAATCATCTGATTAGAGGCTAAAACCTCTTATTAAGCAACCCAAAAACCAAACCCATGCCATCAAGTGGATTCCAAGTCTGTAGAACAGAGTGTAAACATCCCACTGGATTGCCATTGCTGGGATTTGGTAGCAGCGGACTGTCTCATCTGTTTTCCATGGAACCACTGCTAGAGTTGAAGTGCCAAATGTTCATACAACAGCCTAACACATAGCCCATGGCACCACCAGCAAACTCTAATTTATGCTTCAGTGCTAAAATTGTCACCTTACTAGAGTGAATCAGGAAATGGTTTACCCAACTTGAAACACTATGCTGAATACCATACAGTATCAGACCTGCTTTCCTTGAGTTTGTCACTTGGTTGGTCTTTATAACTTTATTAAAGTTATTTAGGGATTCAAGAAGTGAGTCTGTTTGCTCCTACATCTTTTCTTGCCCTTTCATGATTTCCCTGCTCTCACTCCCTTCCCCTGCCTCCATCTCCCGAAACGCCTTCAGATGCCAGCTGGAAGTGTCCTCAGGACACCCCTCCATTTCCATGTCTCCTTGTCTGGACACTTGGGTTCATTTCCACTGCACATTAGTTTTTGAAGCCCATTGTTTTTGTACTCCTAGAATCAGGCTGCCCAAAGGCTGCCAGAGTGCATGTCTTAACTGCCCGTAAGCTCCATAGAGTAGGTTAAAAGCAGGAGTGAATGGCTCACAGTTGCTGAGAGGTACAAGGACAAAAGCGAAAATCACTTGTCACCTGCGCTTATCAGGGATAGCATCCTTTTGTTGAAAAATTGTAAGACCTTGTAATGGCTTGAGGAAGGTAAGACATCTTAGTCCATCGATCTACAAGTCATCTCTGCTGACTTCGTGCTAGGATGATACGTAACAGTTACCGAGGCACGCTGGTCAGCAGCAACACATAGTTGTCTTAGTGAGCTTCTTCTCTTGATTCTATTGTGCGAGAGTTATTTCCTCTACCTGGAATTAGCTCCTTGATCTCTGTGTATGGCTGGCCCCTTAGTGCCTTACCTTAAAACATCACTTTCCCGAGTAAAAGGTGACGTGTGACACATACTGGGCTGCTAATGGAAAGACCAGTGGTTTGAACCCACCAGCTGCTGTGTGAGTGAAGATGAGGCAGCCTGCTACTGTTAGGATGTACAGCCTTGGAAATGCAGCAGAGGCACCTCGAGTTGGAATTGTCAGTGGCTTGAGTTTCCAGTTCTGCCTCTACAGCATAGTGCCCTGTTCTAAGTACATTTTTAAGCCAGTGTTCATTGTTCTGTATTATCAACTCCTTGAGAGCAGGGTCCTTTGTCTTGTTCTTATCCATGTGTAGACACACACATAGACATAGAACATTTTCAGAGCCTGATACACAGTATAAGGGTTCAGTTATTCATTGAACTACTGAGTGACTTGATTATGCTAAATCTGTTTAGCATGATTGTTCTAGGGAAACAATAGCCTAGAAGGCAATGAGGCTACAAGAAAGAGCCTCACAATAAATGGTAAGGTTGATTAAATGGGTTTTTAGTAAAAATGTCCCATGGCAGACTGCCTGGAATATCTGATGTAATGATATATTTTCTTAAACTACTTTCACATTTTAGAAATGTACATATTAAAATGCTGCAAGCTGGTTCCAATTACAGTGAAGTAAATTGGACTTTAGTTTCACTAATTCTTTTACCACTCATCAGAAAAGATTTGTGGAAGAGGTTAGCTAATTCTCCAGTACCTTACATCTTTTTTGTTAAGCACTAGCCTTTTTGGCTTATATAGCATACAATTCTTATAGTGCATATAATCACAGAAAATGTACAACCATCACCACAGTCTAGTTGGATTTTTAATATTTTCATCACCTCAGAAAGAAACTCATGTCCTTCATCTCTCACTCACTCCTTTTTCTACGTACACCCACCTCACCACCATACCAGTCTTAGGCAACTGTTAATCTTTGTTCACATGGATATGTACCTAATGTGGACATCCTGCAGTATATGGTCTTTTGTGACTTCTCCCTTACGGAGCTTTGGTGGCCCAAGGAATTAAGTATTGGGCTGCTAACCAAAAGGTCAGCAGTTTAAACCCACCCATAGCTCCATGGAGAAAGATGAGCCAAATGAGCTTCTGCAGAATTCAAGCCTTGGAAACCATAGGGTTTCAGTTCCATCCTACAGGGTCCCTGTCAGTGTATTTTCTAGGTTTATTTCTATTTCTTCTTACTGCTCATGTTTCATTGTATGACTAGACCACCCTGTTTATCAGATGGTGGTCATTAGGGTTGTTTCTGCCTTTTTGGGTATTTTGAATAATCCTGCTATAAATATTCATGCCAAGGTTTTGAGTGGATATGTTTTCACTTCTCTTGGTTCACATGACCTCTCACTGTAAGTCATTTGAGGAACTCCCAGACTTTTCTAAAGCATCTGCATCATTTCACGTTCCCACCAGCAGTGTATGAGGTTCTGAGAAGTTTTTAAAGCAGGCCAACACAACCACAGTCTGATGAGGTTTCCATTTTTTATTACTTTGCAAAGCATTTAATCAATAGCAATAATTGAGCCTCAGTGGTCAGAGAGACTAAAAACTGGTTTTGATACCATGTGTGCATGAGTTCTCTTAAGTGTTCTTAGCACTTGGATGTGGATCTCTGACATTCTAGGTAAGCAAGCGCAGGAGCCCAAAAAGAACTTTTCAGGAACATAGTCAAAAGAAAATAGACCAACTGTGGAAGAGTTGCTGGGACGTTTTGTTTAAACTCAGACTCTTCTCAGTAAAATTCTTTATTCATGTAAGATTTCTCATTGTCATCGAGGTGGAACTGACCCTCTGGTGAGTTTTGAGAGACTAAATTGCCCCTCTTTCTTCCATGGAGCAGCTGGTGGATTCACAACTAGAGAGGTGTGGGCTAGGAGTACAGCTCTCTGTGGACTACACCATCAGAGCTCTCCCTGTAACATCCTAGGAACAAATAAAATGATCCTTGTGTTTCATCTAATATTGGAACTGAAACTGCTGAAACCTCTGGCATTGAAAGTTAGTGCATAGTTGTTGAATTCTGAGCCACTCAATTTCCTGAAGCCATTTTTTAAAATGGGGAAAAAAATCTTACTGAATAATAAAATGAGAGCTCTGGTGGCCTAGTGGCAAGAAGCTCCACTGCAGTCCCAAAGGTGCACTGTTCAAAACCACCAGGTACTCTGCTGGAGAAGGAGGGAAAATCTCCTGTGCCAATCAGATCTGATTCGATGGTACACAACAAGGGAGGGAAAATAAACCAAACACACCAACCCCCCCAAAAAAAAAACCCAAAAATTTTTTAAATAACTAGTAAAAATAAAAGAATATCCACTGAAAAACTTGACCTGGGAATTGAAACTTGTTTCAGCATGTCTACTGTATAAAGTGATCAAGAACAGGAAATTGTTAGAGAAATACCCAGCAATTAACTTTATCCCAGGTTGGATCCCCCTTCCAGTGGATATTCTTTTTATAGGGTAACAATTCCCAGTTAAAGCTTCAGAATTACTTTTATCAAAGTCAGATATTAAGTAATATTTCTGTCCATAGCAACTATCACCTTGTCATGCCCACCTCCTACAAAAGAGAATTGTTACCTTTCAGGTAGCCCATTTGACTCAGAATCACTGCTTCTCGTTTGATCTTGTTTTCCCCTGCCAAGTATAAATGCTGTTTTTTCCATCAAGTAGCTTAAAATTAGTATAATTGTAGTTTAATCACTCAGTAATTTTTATAGTTATTAACATTGCAAGAGAGCTAATTATGGTAGGATAATGTGGTTAATTTTGTAAAGCCACATGTCATCAGGATGTCATCTGCTGAGGATGAAGTCATCTGTCATCACTGTTGTGACATTATAAGACAAGTAGCAGAGACCATCACAAAATGGTTCATTTTGGCTTCCTGCATGGTAGCAGCCCCTTTGTTGTTGTTGTTGTTGATTGCTGTTGAGTCAAGCGTGACTCATAGTGACTCTGAAGAAAAGACCTAACTTTATATAACTTTTATAACTATCGTCATTTCTCCAAGTTCATAGAGTTTCCAGAGGCATGTGGTTTAGGAAGTGGATGCCACTCCTGCCTCCAAACCTGTTTTACAACTTGGAGCTCCACCAAACCATTCTGGTATTTGATACCCCAAAGGTACAAGGTTCAGCATCACAGCAAGCCCAGGTTACATCATACTGCACATTGACAAAGAGTTATGTACAAAGTGGAAGAGTGTTCCTCCAGATATAAAGCACTAGTTTAATTTAGCGGTGGTTAAGTGTTGTCAAGTGAAATACGACTGAGAGTAAGCATTGCACAAAAGACTTGAACTCTGTTCTATAACATCATTTCTGTACATTTATCGTTTAGAGAGTTTGTAGAGTTTCCAGAGGCATCTAGTATAGGAAGTGGATGCCACTCCTGCTTCCCAGCATAAATCCATCTGGAAGCTCATCTAAACATTGTACATAATCGGTAACCATTACGGTATTTGACAAGACTGTGGAAGAGTGTGCAACATCACAGCAAAGTTGTTCAGTTCAGCACATAGACAAAAGATTGCTGTATCATTTAAGAAATTTGAAAATTAATAAATTTAAGCCAAACTCCCAGAGTGGAGGCTCCAGGCCCTGGCCTGCAGTCCCATCCCCTCCCTCTGCAGGGTTTTAAAGCCAGACCTTTGAGCAGACCTCCACCCTAGGCAAAGGCTCAAGGACACCTGCTCTTAAAAGAGCAATAATACACATCAAACAGGACCCCAAAAACTTTCCTTACATGACTGACAGGACTGCCATCAAGATGCTAGCTAGCAGTCAAATTCCCAGAGTGGAGACTTGGAGCCCCCTTTAAAAAAAAATTCCCCTTCTGCTCTTCCATGTAACAGTGTTAAAAGCTCTAAGAAGCTTACAATGCAGCAGACCTGCATTAGCAATCATAACTCACATACCTGGTGTGGGTGGGGACAGCTGGAGTCCATCCAGTTTCAAATGGGAAGGTGAGCTGACAAGTTCGTTTAGCCATAGAGAGCTGTTGAAGCTTCAATTTTTCTATTTAGTCCAAAATCTACTATATCCTAATGGCAAGAAGTTGCGCTGCAATCCTGAAGGCATATGGTTTGAATCCACCAGATGCTCTGCTGGAGAAGGAGGGGCAGTCTCCTCCTGTGCTAGTCGGATCCGATTCGACAGTACACAACAAGGGAAAAAACAAAACAAAACAATTATGTACTGACTCCTGAACTCGAATCCCTTCCCTACAATACAGTTTTCTTCTGCTTCCCTTTCTTTTGGACCAGACAAATATAACCCCTGCAAAGTGAGCATATCTCTCTAGCTTTGATTTTACTCATTTCTTGGCCGGTATGATAAATACTCTCTGGACTGTGCTGTGGGTGAGTGAAGTGGGAGACTTAATTTTATGACAAAACTGGGCTGCTTCCAATTCTCCCCCTGAGAACTGCTGGCTAACAGGCTGGATTACCCCTGTTCTTTCTTTACTGGTGGGGGGAAAAATCAGCACTGGACAACTCACTTTCCTGGCGTCACTTGAGGAGTAAGTAACAGACAAAAGAAGTTAGCCTAAGTAGTGTTTCAGAGACTTTGAGATTAGACAAGAGAAGTGATATATTTTATCAGGCACTTGAAAATTTTTTGAAAGTATATTTAGCATTAAGAAAAATGAGAATGCCAGAACACTGCATTGTGTTCATGTGAAACCTATACCGAGATCAGGCGGTGGTTGTTTGTACAGAGCAAAGGAACACTGCTCAGATTGAAATCAAGAAAGGAATGCATCAGGGCTATATCTTTTCATTTGAGAAGCTGAACTCTGAAGAAGAATGACTCATTAACCTGTGTAATGCAGATAGCACAATTTTGCTTGCTGAAAGTGAGGAGGAATTGAAGTGTTTGGTGCAGAATATCAAAGACAGCCTTCAATATGAGTTACATTTCAACATCAAGAAACCAAAATCTGACTCATTGCCAGGTTTCAGCACCAAAAAAGGAAATGAAAATTGCCACCACCAGGCCAATAGGCAACATCATGGTAGATGGAGAGAAGATTGAAGTTGGCAACAGTTTCATCTTCCTTGGATTTCACAATTAACATCCTTGGTACCAGCCGTCAGAAATCAAGACAGCTTACATTGGGGAAAATCTACTGTCAGGGACCTCTTCAGAGTACTGTAGAGCAATGATGTAAGTTTAAAGACTAAGGTGCACCTGATCCAACCCATGGTCTTCTCAAGTTGCTTATTGTGTATCTGAAAGTTGAACAGTGACTACGGATGACAGAAGAAGAATCAATGACTTTGAGTTGTGGTGTTGGAGGTAAGTCCTAAATATGGATTTCTAGTAAAACAAACAGACATGGAAGCAGGGAAAACCAGGGTGCTCCTCCGAAGCAGGAATGGTGACACTTCATCTCACATACTTTGGGCATGTTGTTAAGAGGGGCCAGTTCTTGGACATCATGTTTGAAAAGATAGAGGGTCAGCACAAAAGAGGAAGACTCCACAGGATGGATTGATACAGTAACTGTAACAGTGGGGTTGAGTGTGTCAGACATGGTGAAGATGGCAGGGTCCAGATCTGTTGTTCAAAGGATTACTGTGAGTCGTAGTCAACTCGATGTTATTTAACAATATATTTCACAGGACTGTGCCATGTAGTGAATTAAGCATATCACCACCACAACAGCTGCCTTTCAAGAGTCTCCCACATAGGGAGACAGGTGGAAAAGGTTCTTTTGAGGTACTCAGAGATAAATGAAGCTGTAGATCAGAGAAATCACATCTGCGGTAGGCAGAGGAGGAAGTGTGCAAGTTTGGGATTTGGTGGCCACAACAGGGCTTAAGTGCACAGCTCTTTCCTGTGTGTTTGGAGATGTGATTGATATGTCACTTAAGACCGTTATTAATTTGACCCAGAAAAAGTTGGTCTTCAGAGGTGAAAATTTATTAACAATACCACATTCCCTGAAGGTCACCATTGACCATGGAATGGTTCAAACTTTGTGGGCCATGAGCCAGCCAGGCTATGACTTTTCAAGAACAGCTTCTGCCTTGGACTTTGGGGCTAGGGTTTCAGGGTCAATCTGGATTGTGTGGACAGGCAACTCGGATTTGTTTGCTGGAATCACCATGTACACATCTTCCCCATGCATGGCTACTTGGCTGTAATTGCATGACGTTATCTCTTGTTATTCTTTCCTGACATTAAGGAAAAACACAATTACTAGTCTAGTAATTAAAAACTTAATCATGTGTTTTAGTATGAACTGCAAAAATACCAACTAGCTAATTACATATTAACTGCCCTCATTGCTGGAAAGTTAATGGCAAATCCTGTGGCCATGCTTTAGTTTGCAGTCTCCTGAGGTAAGCAGGGTCAAACCAGGTTTGAACTAGGAAGAACCCCCTCTAAAAACACCTCAGCAAGGTGGGAGACATTTTGAGATTGACATTCAGCAAGGTCAGCGAATGTCTTTGCCTGCTGTGTTCATTCCCGTCTGTGTCAGAGCATTCACTTTTTTCTGCAGATCCTGGACCCTTAAGTCAGTTGTTCAGTTAAAATGCTTGCAGACATTCCATGCTCAGGATGCCAGGCACAGTGACCTGGCACTGAGCAGTATAGTCACCGTAGACTGCAGCCTTCAATATGAACTGAGGCTCAATGTCAAGAAGACAAAAATTCTTAACCACTGGACCAATCGGTAGCATCAGGATGGATGGTGAAGAAATTGAGATTGTTCACAGCTTCAGTTTGCTCGGCTCCACGGTCAACACTCTTGGCACCAGCAGCCAGGAAATTAAAAAATGTATTGCGATGGGAAAGTCTGCTGTTAGGGACCTCTCTAAAGTACTCAAGAGCAACGGTGTCTCTCTGGAGACTAAGGTGCGCCTGATACAGGCCATGGTCTTTGCAATCACTTGTTATGCATCAGAGAGTTGAGTTGGACAATGACTAGGGAGGATAGGAGAATTGACGTCTTTTAGCTGTGGTGCTGGAGAAGAGTACTGAATGTACCATGGACTGCCAAGAAAACAAACAGATTCATCCCAGAGAGGGTTAAACCAGGCTGCTCCTTGGGGGCAAGGATTCTGGGGCTTCGTCTTACATACTTTGGACATGTTGTAAGGAGAGACAGGTCTTTAGAGAGGGACATGCTGGGTAGCGTGGAGGGACAGCGCAGGAGGGGAAGACCCTCTATGAGGTGGATTGGTTCAGTGACTGGGGTAATCGGGATGGGTGTGTCAGAGACAATGAGATTGGCACAGAATAGAGCACGGTTTAGGGCTGTTGTGCATAGGGTCGCTGTGAGTCGCAAACGACTCAATGGCACATAACAACAACCTCAGCCCTCACCCATTCTCACGTTGTTAACTTGATTTTCAATCTTGCTAAGTGGCTTAAGGTTAACATAAGGGTAGAGAGTTGCACTGCCAACCCAGTGGTACACGGTTAGAATCTACCAGCTGTTCCTGGGGAGAAGTATGGACACTAATTTACTGCTTCTGAAAACCTGGAGGGTTAAGGAGCTTTGGTGGCCTAATAGCAAGAAGCTGTGCTGCAATCCCAAAGGCTCACAGTTTGAATCCACCAGATGCTCTGCTGGAGAAGGCGGGGCAGTCTTGTGTGCCAGTCGGATATGATTCAGTGGTACACGAGGAGGTGGGGATAAAAACAACCTGGAAGGTCAGCTGTGAATCAGTTCCAACTGGACACTAAGCAGGAAGTGAGACTAAGTCTGTCTGTCAAATCTTTTGTCAAAAAGGACAACCATTGCCATTGAGCTGATTATGACTCAGAACCACCCCCAGGGTTCTTCTTTCTGTACCTTGTGCTGAATAGTGACTGGTAGGCTGGAACTCTAGACCTTTCAGTTAGCAACCAAAGTCTTAACTGCTGCAGTATCTGGGAGACCTTCCTCTCAAGGTGTTCAGGGACTCGATGTGAAAGCATTCATGAATCTAATGAGTTTAGGCCTTTTACGTAATTTTATCTGTACGTAAAGGCCTCTCCGTCAAGTATACATTCTTGAATCTACTGTTGAACATGTTGGTCCTGGACTGTTTTGTCCTGTGGGCAACATTTGGTGATGTAACCAAGCATAGCCCTTGGTGAGGCGAGCTTCTGGCATTCTGTGGTACCACATGAGGTCTTTTTGGTCGTTCCCCTCTACTGGCCACATGTGTACCCCAAAAGCACCTTCATCTTGGTGATTTGCAAGATCATTACTTAGTTTCGGGACCATTTTTATTTCCTATTTGCTCCTTCTCTGAAGGCATTCCACCTGAAATTTTCTGGGTGGGGTGGGGGTGTCTGCCATCTTTAAGGGGCCTCTCCTTACCTGGATGTTTGCATATATAATAATCCCTTTCGCTGTACATGGTGCTGCCTCTGCGGCTGTTGAGACGGCCGGGCTTACCACATTTTTGTAGAATTTCACTGGGTTCGGTTTTTTGGATTGGTGTAATCTTTGGATTTTGGTTTGTTCTTAATGCTCACAAGTGGTACACGGGAGAAAATTTGAGTGAAAACCTCAAAGTTATTAATGTTGCAGCCTCATTGGAGCTAAGGCAAGGTCTAAAGGAAAAGAGCTTTTAACTCCAAATTATTCCCAAAGTAGTCTGGAAGTTTTAGTTATTTGCTCATTTTCAATCTTACCAAAAATATGCTCCATGTTTTCTAATGCGCACCTTCTTGTCTTCAGTTAAGCTCGGTGCCATCTGGTCAGTACCAGACTGTGTTCGTTTCTGAGGCTCCAACTCTTTATGGGAGGAGACTGCCCATCTTTCTTCCAAAAAGTGGCAGATAGATTTGGACTGCTAATCTTGCAGTTTTCAGTCTGATGTTTTATATTGTCTTTTGCTAGGGCTCCTTTTAATTTACATGCCATTAAACAAACAAAAACAACAACAACAAAAAAACCAAAACAAATAACCGTCTGGTGAATGAATGACATGAGGAAGAGGAGTTTTGGATAAGTCACAGAGAGAACCACTAGAATGGGTCCTTGCTCATCTGTGCCGGTCACTCTCCTGACCCCATTTTGAGGAAGGCTTTTCTGCTCTCCCTCTCCTTTGAGCCCTGCACACCCCTGTTTTGCTGACCTGGTAATTACTAGGGGAGGGGCATATGCTGGCAGTCCTCAGGCCAAAGGGGTCCTTGGGGCCTCTGCATGCATAGAGAGAAAATACCATAGACAGGCAATCTGATGGATAAGCCAGCCAGACCCACAGGCCCTCTGCTTGCCCAAGACCCATTGCACTAGAGTGAGTGAGCTGTGTGCTACTACTGCCACTGCTTTTGAGAAGAAATCCGTATGATTCCACTGGTTTTTAAAAAGTAAATATGAATGTAAGTCATTCATGTGCCTAAACTGAAGGATGAGTGTTACATAGTACTGTTAACATTCGCACTGAAGGATCACATGTAGCACACTTGAAGAATTAGTTGAAACAGATCCCATTTTGCTGTCCAGTTACTGTTGTTCTATGGTGTCAAGTCAGAACTGACTCTTAGCTGAATCTCCAGCAGCAGCAGCCTCTCATAGACTGTAAATCGTGTGGAAGGAGCTTGCCCATCTTTCTCCCATGGAAAAGGGTGATGATGGGGGGAAGCTGCTTGCTCATCACAGCTCATACTTTTTAGAGATCTTGTGACCTTAAGAAATGAAGGCAGCCTGCCGACCATAACTGCTAGGTTATATGACCTGTCTCCCTCCCTCCCTTCCAAAAAGTAGGTTAGTGTTAAATAATTATCTTGGAGCTCACATGGTTTTGTTGGTTTTGGCACTCCATTCCAGAGGGGGAAAGTTCAAACATAATGAGATTTTTTTTTCCAAAGATGAACTTCTTCATTCTTGATTTACATTTCTTTTAACTATTGTTTCCGTTTTTATTTTGAGCAAAAGTTTGTCAAGTAAATTGGTTCTCTATTAAAGAATTCATACCTGTTTCGTTTGTTGAGGTTAATGGCAATCCCTGCAGTATAGTGGTACTCTACCTTTTTCCTCCATATGTTTACCATTTCTATTCATCCTTTCTATTCCTGCCTGCTGAGCTTTTACCCCAGGTCAGATGCTGCCATTTTTCTCTCATATGGATGATTGTTCCCGGGAATGTGTGCCCTTAGTGGACCGTTTAGGTATCTTCTGTCAGTATGTTTCTCTTGAATGAAGACTGTGGATTGGGAAGATGGCTACTTTCAGGAAGACCTTCCTTTTTTTTTTTTTTTGGTTGTGTTCTTTTTTTTTTATTAAATTTTATTAGTTTT
>NW_006399805.1:179314-193657 GCF_000299155.1 Elephantulus edwardii | reverse complement strand
TTTGTCCCTTTGTGACTGGGACATTTCACTCAGCATAATGTTCTCCAGAGTCAACCATTTTGAATAATATTGCATGAGTTCCTTGTTTTTTAATGGCAGCATAGTATTCCATTGTACGAATATACCACAGCTTCTCTAGCCATCCGTTTGTTGATGAAGACCTTCCTTTATGGGACCAGCCGTAACCCTAGCATGCTGGCCTTCAAGAGCTGCTACCGTCACCTGATTGGCTGTGTCCTCCAGTCTTCTGTTTTCCAAATGGGAGTTGGCACATTTGTGAAATGGACCAGGAGTCAGTTTTTGGCAACAGGGAAGAGAGACTGGGAAGAATCAGCAAGAGTCTCTTGAGTTGGTTGGAACGAAGCCCTAGAGAGATCTTGGGGAACTAACTTGGTGAGGGCAAGCGCAGAGTATCTTCCCAGAACACACAAAACCCCAAGTTAGGAAATGTCACCTGCAGTATTTCTTCAGCTTTGAGACACTTCCATATGTCACTTAAAGACCGTGAATCCTCGACCTTGTGAGAAGTGGAGTGGAGGTGCTCTCATCCTTGGATTAGATGGCCCTAACGCAAAGGCCCTAATTCACCAGCTGCTCCTTGGGAGAAAGATGGACCATTTCCTTTGTGTTTTTCTGCCTATAAAAACCCAGCGGAGGGTCAGAAGGGGCCATCCCCAGGTAGATGTGAGAATCCCATGCAGAGATGTGGGGAATTGACACCATCACAAATACTGAGACCCAGTTTCTCCATGAACAAAGGGAGCAGAGTGGTTAAACCGAATCTGAAGCCTGGTGCCTCTGTTTCCTCACTGCAATAGGTAGTAAGTGGGCCTCCCTCTGGTGGCTGTAGGGAAGTAAGGAGTGTCTGCAGAGAGGATGTCTGAGTCCTGGTTGGTATGCGGCCACTGTGTCATAACAGTTCCTGTTGCCTTTTTCCTATGATTGCTGTTAATTCAGCTCTTTTAAAAAAAGAAATTGTTGTTAATATACACAGCCGACTGACTATATACCAGCAGTTTGTACATGAAAAACACCAATTACACAACCATTTTCACCTTCTTCCAGACTTGCTCCCCATTAACATAAACTCACTGCCCACGCTCTCATCTAAACTCCTGAGGTGCTATAAGCAGTTTGGTCCCATTTAGATACATAAGTAATACTCAAGCAAACATTCTCTACTAGTTAAACTAAGCTGCTTGATTTTAAGACCTCTGCATGTTTCTAGTTTAAGATTGATTTCTTTAGGGTTCATTCGGCCTCTGTATTTCCATAAAGTTTGGTTTCTGTGAAAATATGAAATGCTATTGTGAACATTTGCCCTTCAGATTGTATTTTTCTATAAGGTCCTTCTACAGAATGTTCTGCCTGTTTATTGATAGTTTTGCTAGTTTATTGATGTTGCTTATTGTGCAGTTGTGAGGATTTTTGTTTATGCTAAAATGGAATTCATACTGAAGACTATAATCCGTCAGCAAGTGCTTCAAGCCTTTATTTTCCACAGACAAGGTCTTACGCATGTCACAGATTTGAGACTCTTTCACCACTGTGCTGCTTTCTTTCCTTGCTGCTTTCTTTTTAATTCACTCATTGTTACACATTTTCCTCTCTCCTTCTCCCTTCCCCACCTGCCCAGTCCACCTTGCAGTGAACTTCTTGGTCCAGATTTCCTTCCTCCACTTCTGATGTGCTTGCTTCGTTTAGTCCAGGTTTTCAGATTGATTGTTCAGCATACAGGCTGAATAATGATGGGGAAAGGATGAACACTTTTCCCGATTTTAAGCCACGCTGTTCTGTTCAAATGATTTTTGGTTTATGTACAAGTTCTTCATAGTACATTTAAGTGTTCTGGAAGTCTCATTCTTTTCAGTGTTATCCATAATTTATTATGATCCACACAGACAAATGCTTTTACATAGTCAATAAAACTCAAGTAAACATCTTTCCTGGTATTCTCTGCTTTCAACTAAGATCTGTCTGACATCAGCAGTGATAATCCCTCATTTCACATCCTCTTCTGAATTCAAATTTTAAAAGATGATGCTTTTTACATTACTCTCCTGTGTCCTTACTGTTTGTAGTTGTAAATCTGGAGGACAGACCACTTTAAGGCTTTTCTTCACCCTGCATTAGAGCAGAAGCATTTCTCTACATCCCATCAGCCAAAACAAAGCATTCGAGTAGTTTTTTTAATACTGTGATACATCACCTTCTCTGGAAACAGAAATGTCTTCTATAAACATGAAATGTGTGCAGAGGAACTAGACTAGAGAGAGAACTGGAAGACCAGGCCTCACTGGTCCCCGTCTACTCACTAAGGGCAGCAGAGGGAGGGCTCAGTACCTCTTGGGGTCAGGGACAGAGGATGTGTTCTTCCACCAGGTGTTCAGGGCACAGGCCGCCTTTATAGAATCTGGTGTGACTTGCAGGGTTTTGCTCCCCATTTGTGACTGTCACCTGGGTGCTGCATCTGGCCAGAAGATAGTTAATGCAGATTAAAATGTGTATTAGTAAATGCAATGTGCCAGCACTTATCTATATTAATAACAATTTTAAATGGTCCAGAAAGTCCCTTAACTTTCCAGAGTAATTGGAAGGAAAACAAGAGTTCTGTTTGCCTTTGTTAGAAGGTAGGAGAACTGTGTTTTTATAGCCTTTTGTTGGACCAGTCCTGTAAGTGTGTGTTAAGTTCTTTCACAGTCTGGGACTTGAGCGCTTTTCAACAGAGGTGTTTGGAAAACTACAGATAAGGGCTTTTTAGCTGATTGCTTATTTGTAAGACTGTTAATGCTACCAAATACTCAGCACATGTTTCAGTTAAAACAGAAAGATGGCATAAGTGAGATAATCAAAGTGGAGTCTTCAAATTAAAATTTTAAAAAGTGATGTTGAATGAATAAGTAATACAGGTCACATGTAATGAAGCCAATGTTTAATAAGAAGGCATTCATGTATGCACGCTAAAAATCTTCAGAGCTGAGTTTCTACTACTAAGTTTTTAAGTCAGAGCTTTCAGGTGAAGTTTTAGTGCATCTGCTTTTCTGACATGTTTTCTGTGTTTCTTTTCAGATCTCACCAATATATTTGAGTCCTTCCTGCCTCAGTTGTTGGCTTATCCTAATCCCATAGACCCTCTCAATGGTGATGCTGCAGCCATGTACCTCCACCGACCAGAAGAATACAAGCAGAAAATTAAAGGTAAGAAGGCACACAGTATAGCCTGGAGTTTGGAAGGTGCCAGTATCTTGGGTTTTTTAAAAGCCCTCAAGTTGTTTTTTTTTTACCGTTGTAAGAACACAGCGTGTCGTCTTGAGCAGAGTGTCCCAGTCTCTAGTGCCAGGGATCTTGGTGAGCTCAGAGATCTCGTTAACCAGGGCTGCAGAATCCAGAAGAGAGGTGAGAAGTAGGAGCAGGGAGGGTGGAGGGGGCAGGCTCACCTGTAGGGAAGTACAGTGACAGGAGATCTGCCAGTGTCTCTGAGAGCCAGACAGAAGGGCCTCACTTTCCTTCCTCTTAAAATTAGAAAACTGGACTTGAGAGTAAAATATAAATTTAAAGATGAAATCTTAAATTTGTTTACAAACAGGACTCATCCTGGCCTCTCGGGAAAGCAGTTAATGTTTGTTGTCATAAAATTGCACTGCATTCATTAGCCTTCCTCCTGTTTTGTTTTATCTCTTGAGCTACAATGCCACTGGCTGCCCGGCTGGCTTCCTAGCTCATGACGAAGCTGCTTCTTGTGGGAAGTTTGCATCCAGCCCTTTTTCCTCCACTACAGATAGCGAGCCTCAGTACAATGTGGTGTTTCTGGTAAAGCTCCACTGTGCTCTTGCAATTAGAACCATGCTAGTGGAGGGAGCCACAGTTTGCGCCTTATTTAGGGAATCCTACTTTCCCAGACAACTGATTATTGATAGAACATGAATTTTATTAGTTTGGGGGGTAAAAAGATGTTCCCATTTACAGTGGGAAGCATTCACATTAAAAATTCTAAATAAATAGGCGAGCTCTGGTGGCCTAGTGGCAGGAAGATGTACTGCAATCCCAGAGGTGCACGGTTCAAATCCACTAGATGCTCTGCTGGAGAAGGAGGAACAGTCTCCTCCTGTACCAGTCAGATCTGATTTGACGGTACACAGACACACACACACACAATAATAATAAAATAAAATAAAAATTTAAAAAAATTCTAAATAAATAAAATACTACCAAAAGTAAGAACTACTCAGAATGCATGGAAACAAGCCTTCCACTTGTTAACAAACCCACGCTGCCTGGCTGCCCAGCCACAGAGGTCCACAGGACGTGTGAGTCCTGGAGAACGTACCTCCATCGATGCTGGTAGGAAAGGTCTACCAGAGCTCAGCATACAGATCCTCACGTTCCAGGTAGAAGCCACACAGGAGCTGTCTGTACTCTCTTGTTTCCCTTCTGTTTCTTTTCATTTTCCTCAGGCCTCTATAGGTTTGACGCTCTTGACATACTAAAGTAGAACCATGGCTACTCCAACTAATTTATCTAGGTTTCCAGGGCTTTGCAAGTTAATGTCTGACTTGCCTGGCAGAATATCTGCATATCTAAGGAAACATGTATTTCAGTAAAAAAAGCAGTCAGTTTCAACTGGCTGTAATTCTGTTACTATGTAAACTTCTGACAAAGGAGACCTGGATACGTGGGAATGCACTGTGTCCCCATGGTTCCCATGTGTGTTAACATCAGCTGTTCAGCACTCCCCCTTTGAGGAGCCCTCCTGCCTTCTTACATTGGATGCTGCTTGGCCTTCAGGAACCCAGCACTTTCCGAAATGGGAATTCTTTCTTAGTAATCGGAGAAGATAAATGGCCATTAAGGCTTGTTTTCTCCTACTTCTGCCTATCTATACTACCTGTCCTTCTACGGTACACTTCTGTCTGTTCATCTCTGTGTTTATGTGGTTTGTTTTTCTTTGCCATCCTTTTCTTCTTTTTAGCTGGAAGTAACAGGTGCCCCATCTTTTCAGAATCACACTCTCCGCCCCCTTCACCTGCCCCTCCCACACACACATACATCAGTTAACAGTTCTCCACAGGTGCCCATTCCTCCTCACTGGCCGACTCCACAGCCATTACCTGCCCCAGAGACACCTTGAGGGCTCCAGCTAACCATTTCTTTTCACTTCCAACCCTGGCTCTGTGCTGTCACTCCTAGAGTCTCATTTGTGTCTCATGCTTTAAGAAGTCTGCCACCCCCTTTCATCCAGATCCTCTGGTCCCTTTCTGAGCCCCGTTTTCCTGGACCTCTCTGCTGCCCTGACATTTCTCATCACTCCCAGACTTTGCTCTGCACTCCTCACTCGGTCCCACCTTTTTTGGATATGTACATTTCTCAGGTTTAGGGCCTTCCTTTCTGGGAGGTGACTGCCAGAGGCCTGTGTCTAGGTATTTCACATGGCAGGTCCCACAGCTCTGCTACTGTGTCAGCTGAGTATCTGCTTAGCAGTCACCCTCAGCAACCAAAGCTGGTTCATCCTGCATTTAGAACATTGAACCCTGTAGAGCCAGGCAACACTGGAGCACCTGCTGACGCGTCATTTCCCTGTCCTGATATCTCCACTAGATGGCATCCCTGCTCTCACTAGCCTCTCTGGTACTGTTTTGAAGTCTCATCTTTTTGCCTTCAATTTGACAAATTATAGGAGTTTCAGATACTCAAGTAATATTCTTTTCCTTAAAACAGCCACATACCCACCTTGCAGCTATAGCTAAATCCTTGCATTTTTAATTTGCTTCCCATTTTTTAAATGAGGCAAATGTAGGCCTGTCTTAGTGTCTTAACACTGCCAATCCTATGGCTTTGGTCATGTTGCCTGCTTCCTCCAGTGCCCTCCAGCCTGCTGCCCACAGCTTTTCCACACTCCTCCACTCCTGTTCTGACAGAAAGTGACTGCCCCCATTTCCACCAAAAGAAGAAAGACCTTCTTAACATTGGTCGTGTTTCTCCTGCTCTTTAGTGACCTTCCTCTTGATGTCTCAGTCTCCTCAGAGACCTTGCACCTAGTATATATTTATCTCCATGAATGAAGTAAAGGCTAACATTTCAAATGGCAAGTGTCAGAGAACAGTGGTTTCTCAAAGGGGAAAAAAACCCTATCAACCTGTTAAATAGTAAAACTATCATCTCTAAGGCTTCATTAAACATTTCACTGCACAAGGTAGAGTCCAGTTTTGCCATGGTCTCTGGCTCCTCCCCTTCCTCCCCTACCTTTAGAGATGTAAAAACCATTCTTAGCTAGACTCTTCTGCATGATTCAAATTTGGCAGGTCTTTAGGCCAGCCCGCTTATCTTTCCCTTGCAGCTGCTCCCTGCAGCCTGGTGGAAAAACAAAGCCGAGAACCTGAGGAGATTTGTTCTCACGCTCCATTTTGAATAGGCCCCAACAGTCTTCTTTCTTCATGAGGTGCATAGGCTATTTATTTGGGAACAGGATGCATTTGGAATTTTTAGGACCAAGTTTAAGGGTCTGCAAAACAGCTCTGGGCAGTTTTGCACCAGCTGATTGTGCCAGGCTGGCAGCTGAAGCCCTCAGGTGATAGATACCTCTTCGAATCCCTCGGTTTCAGACAAGTCCCTGGAGCTGAGCACTCTCAGTGACTGAGCGCCTGCTCACACCAGCTGCTTCCAGACCTGACAGGCGGATCTGTTTAGACTAAACTCTATTTTTAAAGTAATGTATTTGAGCTGGCTATAATTGCAAAACTGCATGTCTAAAAATGATGGGAAATTTCCTTATAAATTACTATAGAGGCATGCAAAGCTCCCTTCTAGCTGGAAGGCACACAGTTTTGTTAACACGGAAAGCCAATAGGAAGTATGGGCTTCCTGTTTCCCTCTTCTTGGAGTTTGGAGACATGCAGCCATCCTGGGAAGTCAGTGAGAAAAGCACTGGGGGTGGTGGGCGCGTCCCAGGCCTCTGCTGCTGAAGCCTCTGGGTCCCCTCAGGAGGTGAGAACCCTCTGGAAAGTTCTGTGATGGTGAGCAGTGGTCTGGGCCCCTGGGGTGCTCTTCAGGGCTCTGTGCCCCTCTTGGTTGTCCCCATGGAACCAGGTGTGAACTTTTGCATTCCAGCGCTGTTTCCCGTGGGACTGCCCTGCTTTGACAGCTCAGGAGCAGCCATCTTGGTCGCCCTTGGCATCAGGCGCGGCTCAGGTGGCCAGCGAGGGGTCACCCGCACACGCCTGCCTCTCACTGTGCCCTGTGTTCTATCTGTCCCTGCCCATACAGAGTATATTCAGAAATACGCCACAGAAGAAGCGCTCAAGGAGCAGGAGGAAGGCACGGGAGACAGCTCATCGGAGAGTTCTATGTCTGACTTTTCGGAAGACGAGGCCCAGGACATGGAGTTGTAGTAGAAAGTGCACCTGCTTTTCAGAAAGACTATTATTTCCTAACCATGAGAAGCAGACTATAATATTCATATTTAAACAAAGCAATTTTTTTTATTACTAAACAAGGTTTTTATGAATAATAGCATTGATATATATATATTATATATCACCCTTTAGATCTTGATTTATTGGTCATTTCTCAACCTGAGGTGCATAGCATATTCCCACATTCCATTTTGGTAGCAATATGCAGTCCGAATGCATGCATTCATAAGTCCATGGCCAAGGTCGCCTGTGCGCTCCTGAACCGACAAAAGAATTAGCCACTCTGATAGGTAGACATGAGTAGTAACCATCTTCTTTTTACCGATGGTTCCAAAGAAAGCAAACCACGCAGCCGTTGGACATGAAGATAGACTAGAGCTCTGTCCAAGTGGAGAGGAACCAGTCGGGGAGGAAAGGCCTGCCTGGAGCCTTGAGCACCTGCCCAGAGAAGCCAGAGCTGCCCCTCCCTCCTTCCTGTTAATCCTAGGTGGCCCCATTTCTGTGGAATAACAGTGTATAACAAGGAGCTAATCAGAGTATTGAAACGTAAAAGCCTTTTTTTGACTCAGATTTTAAGTCCATTTTTTTATGTAGATCCTGCCCTTAAAGCTACTGGGCCTGCAGAATGAGTGCTTTTGCTTTGGAGAGTCTTTTGAAAGTGTTTTCTGAACCTGATCTTTTTTCTTGAGGGTAGAACTTTTATTTAAGAGGACAGGACAGAAGGACAAAAGTGACCAGGAAGATGGCACGTCTGTTGACCCCAAAACCCAAATCACAGCCTGCTCCTGCTGTCTGGCCGGTGTGGAGGGCCACCTGGGATAAGTGCTTTAAATGGAGGGCCTGGGAGGGGCGCGAACTGTGCTTAAGCGGGGCTCCAGATGTCAACCTCTTCACCAGGAGGAGGGGTTCCTCCTCGCTCTGGGGTCACCAGTCCAGGAAGAACGCCTGTGGACCCCGGGGACCCACTCCGGTTTGCTTGTCTCCCGCCACTTGCCTGGCAGCAGCCCGGTCACCATCTGCCTGTGGGAGTGGGAAATGGGTATTTTAGACCCAACACACATTTTAAATTTGAAATGCATAATAATTGGAATAAAGGTTCTTAGACCCAAAGTGACTCTACATGGGAAAAACAAACAGCTTTATTCAGAGTGTGACTGGCTAGGACCGAGGGATTCAGAAATGTGATGTAGTAGAACAGGTTTTGAAGGAAGGTTTTTTTCCCCCCTTCCTGTGTATATTGTCGAGGGGAAATCAGACCATTGAAAATGCCCGCTAATCACATGTGTGCTTTGCTAACCATATGTCTAGGCTGCCACCAAGGCCCCCCACATCTCAGTGCTGCCTGCAGATTTGGGGAGAACTTGGAGACACTTTAGGCTGTAACTTTGTATTTTTTATTTTTTTATTTCCCCTTCCATAACCGATAGGACAAAATTAACCAATCCTAAAACCCCCCAAAGACAACTTGCAAATGTCCCCCGGGAGACTGGCATGTGCTTATCTGTGCTGTATTCCACAAGGTTTGCGGCAGGGAGCTTGAAGGGATCTTTTTTTTTTCTTAATTAAAAAAAGCACAATCAATCTTTCCTTTGAAAATCTATATAAAGTACAACTTGCTTTTAGCATGATTATTTTCCTAAATAAAAGACAAATAATTTACTTATTTTATGTTAATTACGGGCATGAAGCAAAAGGTTTTCTTAAAAAAATTAAATGCAGTTGTGTAGGGCTGAGGTTAGTTAACTGTGAGTCATCTCTAGCATTGTGGCTTGTTGGAAGGGTAGTAGTAACTATTTAACATGTAATGGTGTACTTTAACTCTTATCTAGCACGTTGTCTTCGCATTATTTGGGGGCGGGAGGGCCTCTGGCACTGTCTAACCTGCTTACCTGCTGAAGTGGCAGTTTGCTTGTGCTATAACCTTTATTGTAGGTGCTATTTAGGGTAGGCTTAAAGTACTAGGTGGTGATTTCAGTTCAAACAATAAAAAATTGTATTTTTTCAATATTGCATAAGCAATAGTGTTCTAATTACCTTTCCAAAAATAATGTCCAGATGATAATTGCTTACCATCTTGTCCAAAACTAGTTGGAGGATTCAAACCAAGTATAGGGCAGATAAGTGTACGACTGGATCTCTGCGGGAAAACATCCACAGCCTGCTTCTGCAGAAATCCCCAGAAGGACAACTTGGAGGGAGGGGGAAGGTTACAAGGGTTAGATCTGAGTGAGGCTGTAAGGGGGGGAGGGGTGCGAGACTGAGGGCTGCTGTCTCCCATGTCTGGGTCTGTGAGGAGATGAGACCCCTGTGGTGGACGGGGGAAGTCCCTGGCACCCTGCAGTTGCCCAGGTCTCATTCTGGACACATGAATCCTTCCTGGGCACTAACCTGGCTCCCAGGAGTGCTTTTGGCTGTGTGGGCCTTTCCTGCCCCATGAGAACTCTGGATATGTGGTACGGAATCCTCCTCTAGCTGGTTCTGCCCTTCCCCTGCACTTGTGAGTGGTGAGCTTGGAGACCACACTTAAGTTAGGGTACAGGCAGCTGGAGGGGGCTTGGCTTGTGAATCTGGGGTGTTAAAATCCAACGGGGGATGATGGAGTCATCTTGGGGCATCATGAGGTTTTCTCAGAATTGCTGGCCCTCCGTAACACTCAGAAGAGCCCCCTGGAAGAGCTGTCCTCTTCTGGTGGTGAAGGCAGTGCTCAGTCCAGGCGGTCTCCGCACTTCTGTGTCCCTTCGCAGTCCCCCGGCTCTTGAAATCCTGCCTTGTCGTTGACCAGCATGAACCATTCTTTGTCCCTACACAGATGACTGTGCTCCAGTGATAAACCCAGGCACCTGAGCCCAGTGGCCCTCACAGAGTGGCCTGCGAGGGCTCGCTGGACCTTGAGTCAGGCAGTTTAACTCCTGTCTAATCACAACCCTTGAGGTTACAGTGCAAACGGGGGGTCAGGGGGGACGGGCTTCACACTAGCAACAGGATTATCACATATAGTCCTCTCTCTCCAGTACCTAAGGGTCTCCCCAAAGGAATTTCTCCAACAGCTCCCTGAAGTGCTAGTTGGTCTTAAGCTGTCACTCTGTGAGGGTACTGTGGGGGTGACAGGAGCTCTGGTGGCATAGTTTAGGGTTTGCCAATCAAAGGGTTCACTGTTCAAACCCCCCTGCCACTTAAGAGAAAGATTAGGTAATCTGCTTTGGTAATGACAGCCTAGAAAACCCCTTGTGACCATTTCACTGTGTCCTATCAGGTCACTGTGAGTGGAAATGGAATCGACAGTCGGGAGTTGGGGGTTTTGTGTGAGGACATGGGCCGACAGCCCCTCCGCCAGTCACTGTGACTTCCAGATGCCAGGCTTCTGGGAATTTGGGATTGACCCTTCTGTGTTTAGGGACTCAATTAGAAAAGTGAAAAAGACTTGCAGAAATTAGCAGGAATTGTCATTTCTTTCCCCCCCCCACATTTACGGATTGGGCACAACAAGCTTCCTAGATCTTCTGAATCTGTTCATATTTTCTCTGGCTACAAGATACGATGACTCCCTCAGGGTCTGGGTGTGCAGGTTCTCAGCACAGAAGGGCCAGGCTCGCCCTTCAGCAAGCGCTGACTCTGACTTGGGGAGAAATGGCCATGGTTCTCTGAGTGTATTTGGTAAATTGTGTGATGCTTGAAGAGAGAAAGGGATTTATAGGCCCTTCAGTGAAACCTAAGCTTTTTGTCTTTTCCTGCCCATTCTCCTCCCTCTCACCATTTCCCTCGCATTGTGATGGGCACTTCTGTCAAAAGACAAATGCCACCCCTGGCTAAAACCTCTTAATGGTTGTGTAGAATGAAAACTGTAAACTTTTTTAAATAAAATGTGTATATACCTTGGCAAGTGGCTGGACCTTGATCAATAAGGTGATAAGAGCCCCGGGATTAGTTCATTGGGGTCTCTGAGCAGCAGACCTTGGCTCTTGGCTGATAAATGGCCGGCTGGGTAGTTTGGGAATGAACTGTCTCACTTAGGCAGCATTACCCACATCCCTCCCTCAGAGCCTGTCCTTGCCTGGAGCCCAGAAGCCTCGAAAAGCTCGCACTGGAGTCCTAGGCCAGCACTCCCCGTAGCCTCCAAGCAAGTCAGCCAGGCTTTCCAACCTCGCAGGCCCAGTCTAGGAATGCTCAGGGAAGGAGACCAGCTTGGTCTGGACCGCGCTGCAGCTTCCAGCCATGCACCAGCCTCCACCTAAAGCACTTGCTCTCCATGACCACTAGGTGACAGTGTTGACCAGTTCCACAGAAAATCTGCTTGCTTCATTTTCTCAGAAGGCCCTAAGACAAAGGATAGTTTTCCCTTTGGATGGTGTTCTGTGTGCTCACTCCCCCACCTCTGTTTTCTCATCCTCGCTCACCGCCCCCCCCCCGCAGATGCATTCTTTTATATTTTGCTATGTATGGTTGGAAGCAGGAGTGACATCCACTTCCCAAACAACATGTCTCTGGAACCTATGAACTTTGATAAATGACCTTAGTTACAGAAAGGCTTCAGGCCTTTTGTTCATTAGGTCACTATGAGTCATGCTCGACTCAATGCCAGTCAACAAATGGAAGGCCCATGAGGTACCCGTGCCTGCCCCCCTCTGGACAGGGGCAGCACAAAAACCTTGGGTCACCCTTGTGGACTCCAGTGCTCAGGTACAAAGATGTTCAAGTTTCTTGCACGTGGTGGTGGGACAGAGGGCTGACAAAGGCGTTGAGTTTCAGTCCCCACACTTCTGCCCATCTGTGCCACCTCGGGTCCACTGTCAGTGTCCATGGCGACAGGGTCTGAGTCTGACACTTGGTGTCTCAGAACATGCCCTGGGCTCTGAAATGATGCTGTCACAGGACACGGTATTCTGAGAAGGCACCTTATTGACCTCTAAGACTCCATAATGTCAAGATGACTGAATATTTAGGCCAAAGCACTTTTTTTTCCTTGAGAATTAAAAGGTCAATGAATCCCATGGACAGCCATTCTCTTGATCTTGCATGAAGCAGTAGTTTTACACACTGCCCCATGAAGCTGTACTACTTCACTCAGTCTGTCATCCAGTCATTGGAGCATTGCCCCTTTTCTGGGAAGGGAGACTGAGTGAAGCATGTTGTCTTGGAAAAGGTGGCAGGTTGCCTGCTCTCTGCCCCAGAGAATAATTGAGTGTCTCCGACAGGGCCCTGGTGGTTCCTGCTCCTGCTTAAATCCAGGACAAAGGACCTTCATGTCCCCAAGGCCCCGGAGCCACTGGACAGACAGGGCAGTTCAACAACGCAGAGGGCTACCCACCCTCCTGTACGCCAGCACCTCATTCCGTGGGAATTGGGGAGCTTTTACTGCTATGTTTGTGCCTGTGTTGTGTACGTGCAATGAAAACATTTCTTTTTAAAAATAAGACTGTAAACTTTTGAAGGCTTAGAGCTCCTCAGAGCTCTTTGCGATCAAGACTTTGCTTCCAGGACCTAGTGTCAAGTGGTGGGGTTGCTCCATCTTGAGAGCTAGCCTAGAGAGGGGTCACTGAACTGCTGGGGCATCGACTTCTAGGCCCCTCTCAGCCCGCTTTCCTGTGGGTGCAGCCTCAGGCAACCAGGGTCACAGTTCCAGAGAGGCTTCCTCTTTGGAATCTATAAGCAAGTCTCTGCCCTTGTCACCTAGTGTGCATTTAGCAGTGTGGAGCAAAGCTGCTGTAAAGCTTTGAACAGAATTGTGGACATCGTCCATAGGACTCCTCCAGAGTCGGAAGGCAGCTTCTCCGCTGACCCAGGTATTTCCTGTGTGAGAGGCACTGAGTGATTTGGTTCCTCATCTGGTGTGAGGCAGAATTGGTGCTGGAACCTGGATCTTCGGGCTGGAGATGTGGGTTCTTTCCACATGCCCACACTGCCAGCCCCTGTGTCCATCAATACCAGCTAGAGCACCCTGTCATCAGAACACAATCCTAGGCCCTTGCAAGAGGCTTTCTGTGTGTCCTTTCAACCTGGCTGCCTCCTGGGGGCTCAGGGACTTTCCCTTCACAGAACCCCATGTCCACCAGCTTCAGAGGCCCCAGCCTCACACAGTGGAATTGAAATGTAGGTTTCTCTCCAAGCCTCCACTCCCACTGCTGTTGGGTGAATTCCTGATCAGCCAGCACACAAGAAAGGGAACTGCCCAGGTCTCCAAGGCTGGAGGAACTAGGGAGAACATCCTACCTCACCTCACACCCCAGGGCTGGTGGTTCCAAACCAGCCCTTAGCACCTGAATGCTTGAACTCATGTGACACTGGGGCATCTTCACAACACACAGACTTTTTTTAAAAAAATCCCTACTGCTTTCAGGTTGATGCCAATTCTCAATGACCCTGAAGGACGGTAGGGTTTTCTTGGCTGTAAACCTTCACAGAAGCAGAACTTTCTCCAAGGAGGCTGGTTGGTTTTGAACATTTCTGTTAGTAGCCAGATGCCTTGCCTTTCCCACGGCAAACTACACAAATAAAATGATCTAAGAGTCATTAAAAAATCCGTAAATGTTTTCTTTAACAGTACATTCAGGATACTATTTGCAGGTTATAACTAAGCTGAAAGCAAGATTTTTGAGAAAAGTTGAATATGAAGCTTTTGAAAGCCAATGACTTTTCACACACCCACCACATCTCAATTTAGATGCTAAATTCCCCGTTAAAAGTGACAGGTCAAAATCATGGTGGTGGACTCGGAACCAAAGCATAGCTGACCGGCCAGCGATTTTCAGAGGCTGTAAATCACATGGAAGGAGACTGCCCAGCCTTCTCTCTGGAGCCGCTGGTGGATTTGAACCTTCAGAGATGCCACCTTTGGGTTAGCTGCACAACTCTCCAGAGACTAGGCCACCAGAACCCCTTTAAAGTGGCATGTGGTCATCTTATGCTCCTTCGAGTCAACTGTGACTCATAGCGACCC
>NW_006399805.1:144986-178044 GCF_000299155.1 Elephantulus edwardii | reverse complement strand
TTGGCCCTCGTGGGGGGTTTCGGGGTTCCTTCGGCGTCATCCCTCCCCCGAGAGTCCCTCAGCTTGGCCCTCCTGGCCCTCGTCCACGCCCGGGGTCTTCGGCCTTGACCCCGCCCTCGGGAGGACGCAGGGTCTCTGGCCCCTCTGACCTGGGCACCCACCCCAGAGGGTCCCCTTCGCTGGGGCTCGTGGGGGGGCCAGCACGGATGGAGCTGCTTACACAGCGGGAAGGGGGGGTCCTAAGGAATGGCCTCTAACGCGCCTTTTAAATCGCCACGTGCTGACCCCACAGACGGCCATGGAGCCCTGCTCAGGGCCATCCGCAGTGGTGCCCCAGCACTTTGCCATCTCCGTGTCCCCAGATCCACCACTGCGAGGGGGGGCATGCTGCAGGGTCGCAGACTGAGATTAGAAATGAGAGGGGCCGGGGATGAGTGGGCGCATCTAGACAGCTGGCCTGGGGACAGCATGGTCACAAGGTCATCCCCAATGGCCCGGGCCATGTGTTCCAACCATGTCTTCTGTTCTACCTACAGTGCTGAAGGTTGGAAAGTGCCCAGGCCTGAGAGGAGAGGATGCTGAAAGCAAAACCAGACACCCTAGGCCTTAACTGACCAATCCAGAGGAAGACACCCCTCTTCTCTCTGCCCAAGTGGAAGGGGAGTTCAGTGCAAAGCGATGTGTTTGCACCACTGTGCCAAGCACAACAGACCAGAAGGGGCTACCATGCTACCCCATCCCATCTTCCCAGCTGACCTTTAAGCCAGGAAAGGCTGAGGTTCTTGAAAGTCCATGCATCACAAGGAGGCTTCCTGGAGGAAGGGGACTTGGCCAGGGCCTGGTTAAATGGGGGGAAAATTGGAGAAGGGACCAGGTACCAGGCAGCCCAGAAGAGGAGTCTGGGATCTGCAGTCAGGTGGGAGTGAAAGGGATTTCCCTGGAAGTGGTCAGAGTTCTGGTCATTACAAGACAGAAAAGAGGTTGAAAAGTAGCTTGGGGCTATGCCAAGCATCACTGGTGCTCGCAAGGCTCCAGAGAAGATGAGGGAGAGAAGTGAGGCTGCCATCCGAGGTGCCCCCTCCATAAAGAGGGCTCTGAGGCGCAGGAAGAGGTGAGGCCAGGCAGGGACAGCAGAAAGCCACTCACTTTTGGGTCACTAGCTCCGGGGGAGGCCAGCTGATATACTTTGAGCAGCTCTATGAAGAGAGTGAAGCCCTAAAACCAGCATGGAGCTGGCCTGCCAACTCACTGCAGATGACGTCCAGAGCTAGCAACCATGTGGATGGTTGTGGAAGAGGAACCTAGGCCAAAAGAGCAAATGGACCAGAGGCACCCTGGACATAGCTGTCTGACCCCCAGAACCCAGGAAATAGAAAATACATGTTTGTTATGTGAAACCTCAACTTTTGGGGTATGATTTCTTTCACAGCAAGAGATATACCTGACACACTGCAATTTTCAGGAACCACAGTTTACCTTGGATTATTTATCACTGGGTTTATTTTATATAAAGAAGAGAATGAGTTTCTACCATGTTTTAGCCAGTGCTTTTAAAACTTTGTCTTCTCTTAGGCTGTTGTTGTTGTTGTTAGTGCATCAAGTTGGTTCCAGTTCCCAACAACTGCCCTAGAGCAGAATGAAACATGTGCATGCTTGCACCATCTCCTCACTCCTCTGTCCATCTCACTAAAGGTCTTCCTCTTATCCACAGATCTGCTACTTTATCAATCATGATGTCCTTTCCTGGGGCCTGGTCCCCCTTGATAACCTGTCCAAAATATATGAGACACACTTTTTCTATTAAATGAGCCAATAAAGAGTTGAAATAACAGTTGTTGTGTGCCACTGATTCAAAACCGACCCATAGCTGACCCTCCTCAGGGTTTTGAGAGGCAGTAAATTGCACATCTCCTGTGGAGCAGCTGGTGGATTTGAACCCTGTGCGTTTGAGACTGCAGTGCGACTTCTTAGCACTAGGCCAACAGTGGAGTGGGAAATTAACTTCCTAATCTTTCCACTCTGCCAGACTACTTTTGGCCTCCATTGCAAAGTCACTTTATGGTTTCAAGATAGACACCAGAGCTCCAGAAGTCATACGCCAAGTTCCATGCCACAGAAGGAAGGAAGAAGAAAAGGTATTCACTTCCAGCTGACAACTTCTTTTAAGGCATTTCTTGGAAACCTGATTCACACACACTTCCACTCTCACCTCACTATCTGTGCCTCATGACAGGAAGCTAGGTAACACTGATTTACTGTCATTTGTGATTAAGAATCCTATACATTTTTTTAAGTCCTGACTAATATCTAGTACATAATACAAATGTCATGAGCAGATACTTCTTCAAAAAAGCACATTTGACCATCAACAAATACATGAAAAGATGCTTGTTATGATTAGCCATTGTTGTTCTGTGCAATTAAATTGACTCTCATAGTAACTCCACATACAGAACAAAGCCCTGGCTGATCCCACACCATCCTCACACACTTTGGACGTTGGCTGGGGTGGAAAGGGCGAGTTAAAGGCAGCAGGAGAGCTGGAGGCCTGGCGGAGCCTCTCCTGAAATTGTCTCAGGGGGGCAAGGAAAGCTGTAGATCTCTGCCTGAGTGGTGCAGGATTAAAACACAACCCAGAAAGTCTCCCTGTTAATAACAAAAATAACAGGAACAATGGCTAATGCTTTCTTGTTCCTGGCACAGAGCTCGGGGTTTAACATCCATTGAGGCCGTGAAGCTGCAGTGGACACCTGTTAGCTCAGGATGGGGACAGGTGCTGGGCAGGCTGAACTATCAGTACTCTCTCTTCATTCCCCTCCCTGTGGTGTTGGGAGCCCCCTCCCTCCTCCTTCTGCTGTACCCCTGTGGCCTCACTTGGCTCTGCTCTGAATTCACAAAGGAACAAAGTGAGAGCCTGCCGGAGAATCCTCTGCTTTCTCTCTGCCTTCTACAGAAAGTTCAAGCCTCTTCTGACATCAACGTTGGTCTTTTTCCTTTGTTTCCTGTTTTTCTTAAATGGCCTTTTGCTCTTCATATATGATGTCATCTTACAATTCTTATGGTCTTCAGTCATTATTATTCAGTGCATCAAGTTTACTCTTGAGATGATCTCTAAATTCAGATGAAATATATTCAAAGTTGCATTTTGGCTCTCATGGGTTTGTTGTTCTTCAGCTTCAACTTGAACTGACATAAGAATGACAGTCTAAGTTGGCTGCTGGCCTTGTTTTAACTGATGACCAAGTTTTTCCATTATCTTTGTCCACAGAGGTAGTTGATTTGTTTCCATCTACCAAGGTCCACATGTATAATCAAAATTTATTGTTTGAAAGAGACTTATAATTAATAAAGTTGCTGGTTATACAAAATTATCTGTATCTCAAGCATTGTTTCCATTACCAAGGCCTTATTTTCCAGTCACCAAGTGCCTATCTGTGCATGAATGGATAAACAAATTGTGCTACATATATACAATGAAATAGTACGCAACTATGAAGAATAGCGAGGAGCTCACAAAACATCCCATTACATGGGTGACTCTGTAGTACATTATGCAGGGTGACTAAGTCACTCACAGAAGACAAATACTGTATGGTCCTGTTACTATAAATAGTCAAGGACACACACAGAAGTACAAAGATACACGGAAAGCAAAATTCACTGATGGTTACCAGAGGGGGAAGAGGAGGAGGAGGAATCACTTTCTAGGTAGTAAACACTTGTTAGTTTTAGTAATGCGAAGGACTATCTCAAATATGAGTGAAGTCAGTGTAAGTTGACCAAGGTAAATAAAGACGTTGTTGTTGTTATTGTTAGTGCTGCCGAGTTGGAAAGGACTCATAACTGACCCTCCTGCTAGTTTTCAGAGGCTACAAACACACGGGAGAAGAGAGCCCGTCTTTCTTCCTTAGAGCGGCTGGTGGATTCCGACTGCCTTTGGGTTGGCAGTGCAACTCCTGGCCACTAACCTATCAGAGCTCCCTGAATAAAGAACTAAGAATATATACATACAAATGTGTACTTCGTAGATACATTCTTTCTAAAAGATAAAAAGTAAAAGCAACCCAAATATTCTTCACCTGATAAATGTATAAGCAAAGTGTAATGCATGCATGCAATGGACTATTTCTCAACCATAAAAAGAAATGAAGTAGTGATGTGTGCCACTGCATGTAATAGCCTGAAAACATTATGCTAAGCAAAAAAAGCCACATATTGTATGATTCCATTTATAGACAAGTGGATGAAGGGAAAGGCAATATCCAATAAGAGGTGATTAGACATTATAATTAGTTCATTATATTAATCAATGGCAACAAATGGTATAAAACAAAATGCCTATGGATGATTGTATGAAAAATCAATATTATTTGTAAAGCTTCATTCATAAATGGAATAAAAAGAAATGAAATAAACATACACAAACCGACATGCATCTATGTTTACTGCAGCATTAATTATAGTAGCAAAGAGTCGGAAACAATCCAAATGTCTACAAATTGATGAATGGCTGAAAAACTATGGTACATTCACAAAATGGAGTATTGTGAACAGGTTTAGTTTGCTTGGCTCCACAATCAACACTCTTGGTACCAGCACCCAGGAAATCAAAAGACGAATTGCACTGGGAAAGTCGGCTGTCAGGGACCTCGCCTGAGTACTGGAGAGCAACAATGTCAGTCTAGAGACTAAGGTGCGCCTGATCCAGGTCATAGTCTTTGCAATTGCTTGTTATGATCAGAGAGCTGGACAGTGACTAGGGATTATAGAATTGATGCATTTGAGCTGTAGTGCTGGAGAAGGGTGTTGAATGTACAATGGACTGCCAGAAGAACAAACAGATTCATCCTAGAGAGAGTGAAGCCAGCCTGCTCCTTGGAGGCAAGGATTCTGAGGCTTCATCTAGCTTACTTTGGGCAAGGAGGGACTGGTCCTTGAAGAGGGACATCATGCTTGGAAGGGTGGAGGGAAGGAGATGAGATGGACTGATATAATGACTGGGGTAATGAGTGCAGGTGTGTCAGAGACAGTCAAGTTGGCACAGGACAGAGCAGGTTTCAGGGCTTTTGTACATAGGGTCACTATGAGTCACAAGCAGTTCTACAGCACATACCACCACCACAAAGACTTGAGAATTCAGTACTCTTCTCCAACACCACAACTTAGAAGGCACCAATTCTTCAATTGAGAAATGGTTTCACTCAAGCAGCAATAGCGAAGGTGAACAAACGAGACAGAAAACAAATGCTTGGTGACAGTGGAGAATTTGGATCTCACACTGCTGGTGGGAATATAATTGGAAGAGTTTGGTGCTTCCTTCAAAAGTTGGAAATAATACCGTTTGACCTAGCAATTCCTCTACTAGGCATAAATCTGGAAAAAATAAGAGTAGGGACATGACACAAATAAATAGCAATAATGCCCATATTCATTGCCACATTATTGACAATAGAAAAGTTGTTGTGCTCGCTTCAGCAGCACATATACTAAAATTGGAACGATACAGAGAAGATTAGCATGGCCCCTGCGCAAGGATGATACGCAAATTCGTGAAGAAAAGTTGTTGTTGGGAGTTGTTGGATCCATTACGACTGATCGCAGCTCTGTGAACTGTAGGTCAGGACCATGTCCGGCCCCAGTCTCACCATCTCTGTACACTTGAACCCATTGCTGCAGTCACTGTGCCAATCCACCTGGTTTAGGGTCTTCCTTTCTCTCTCTGACCCTCCGCCTTTCCCTGCATGACATCTCTCCCCAAGGACTGATACTTCTGACAATATGCCTAAAGTATATGAACCCAGGTTTCACCAGTCTTGCCTCTAAGGAGCACCCTCATTGTACAGACTTGTTTGTGTTGAAAACAATAGCAAAGAGATGGAAATAATACAACTGTCCATCAACATAGGAATGGATAAAGAAACTATAATACATTCACACAACAGAGTACTGTGCAGACTAAAACACAATAAAGAATTCTGGAAACACATGGAAACCTCTAGTGGGCTCCAGGCTAGGAGGGAAAAGTCAGTCACAAAAGGACATATGTTGTAAAAGCATTCTTCTAAAAAGCTAAGAAAGGGTTTACACACAGAATCATTCTTGGTGTTTACCAGAGATGGGAAAAGAAGGGCATTGGGAATAAAAATTAAGACAAGAAGGGTGGCATCCACTTCCAAAATAGCTTGAACTTTATGAACTTGGAGAAACAATGAAAGTTATTTAAGTGCTCAGGTCTTCCATTCATAGGGTCGCTATGAGTCCTCTACGACTCGACAGCACTTAACCACAGATGAGTGAAGGGAAAGGCAATATTGAATAAGGGGGTGAACATCACAGTATCCCCAAGAAAGACACAGAGAGGTATAGAGGTATTCATGGAAATCAGAATTACCTGGAGGAAATGAGGAAAGTGCAATCACTGTGGCTGTTGTAATTAATGTTGCTGAACAAAATGTGATGACCAGTTGGATGAAAAACAAAATAGATTTGTAAACATTTACTCAAATGCCAATAAAAAATAAATTTTAAAAAATAATTTTTTTAAATGATGATGTTCTCTATCCTAGTCTTGTGTGTAGCACCTGGAATCGTGTGTGTGTGTAGCATCTGGAATCATAAAGCTTGACAGTACCATTTGAGAAGTATCTATTGGTTTCGTCTCCTCTGGAGCAAAGGAGAGTGAAGAAAACCAAGACTCGAGCAGGAAATCTGTCCAAGGACAAATGGTCCCAGTGAGCAAAATAGAGATCAGAAGAACTAAGTGGTGCCCCGCTGCCACTTAGCCATCCTGACCAGGACCTCAATGGATAGACGGTCTCAGAATGGGGAAAAAATATATAAGAACAAAAAAAGAAAGACTGACTGGTCTGAAAGAGGCTGGAGGGAGTCCCTTCTCCACTAAAATAACCTTCTAACATATTTCCAGAAGCCACAGTCTCTCAGCTATGTAGCAGATGAGTCTATTAAATAACACCTATGAAGAATGTGGAACAATCAACTATAGGAGGCCAAAAGGTATAGACGGATTTTGAAGATTCACCAGATGCTACTCACCAGACGAGGATACAGAACACGATAATTTTTAAAAATTGTAATTTTTCCCCAAAGCAAAGATTAGAAGACATGAAGTGATGAGGAAAGCAGAAGAATGGAATCAGGGCACTGAGGGAGGGATGGAGAGAGGTGTGCTCATGTGCTGCAGGCAGGGGTTACAGCCAATATGAAGTCTGTGTGTAGATCGTTAACTGGAAAATTCACTTTCTCAGTAAAATTTCACACAAAGCATAATAAAACATTTTAAAAGAGTAAAACAGTACAAGAGACTAAATGTCATTGTTCTCATCCTTCATTCTGTGATGCACCTGAGTTCTGAAACTGTAACAAAAGGGCAGATAGGCTACATTTAACATCTTCAGAGTTCATGTGCTTGCTTAGCTGAAGGCTGAGGTTCAAGTTAACTCAGAGGAACCTTGGAAGAAAAGCCAGTGGGCCTACTTCTGAAAAAAGTCAACAAGTGCAGATGGACTTGGGGGGATTAGAGACCAGGTACTACTGGAGACACCTGGCGATGATAGAACAGGAGTGGGCAGAGGAGGAGGAAGGCAAAGATGACCTTGCAGGGTCACGGGGAGGGGTGGAAGCGAGAGCCAGACCAGACCTGGTAAATAGGGGGCACCTGTGAGGCTCCCCGGGATACAAAGAAACCTGAGGGAGGCCGGGCTCTCCCGAGGGTTCAGGTGGAGGGCCATGGGCAGCAGTTGGCCTCTCCGAGGAGTCAAGATACCCCAGCTCTGCTGAATTATTCAATGCTGACCAGCTGCGACTGCATTAGCCAACAGAGTGTGGGACTCGGGGTGGCTGTGCTGGCCAGAAGCCGGTGTGAGCAGAGGGCAGGGTCCCCTCTCAGGAGGGCTCATACCCCTCACTCACGATCACTGAGAGAGCCACCTCCCCCTCCCCTCCTGCCAGCCTCAGGGGACCCCAAGCCTGGGCCACTCATTCTCCCTGGGGGAGTGGGGCAAGGCAAGGACCAAGTTCTGGAGACAGGTAGGGTTCTCCTCAATCGAGTTCAGGGTTTCAGGCCACTTTGTCTGCTGGCCACTCTGTAACCCAGCCCTACAGCCGGGTCCCATGGCTGTGGGACATGAGGGAGGAGTGAAGGGGGGAAGGCTAGCCAGGTGCAGTGGGACCCAGTTCTGATCCCCAGGGATCCCAGCGGGCTTTGGCCTGGAGTTCAGCCTTCTTAGGTCTCCAGTCCTCTGTTGATCCCGCCTTGGGCCCTGTTCCTGTGTCCCAGGCCAGCATGAGTGGACACCAGCCTCTATGGGTATGAGCTATGGGCAGCCCTGTCCCAGTCACACTCAGGGCGACAGTGGGTGTGTAGAGAGCGGCTGCCTTTGCAGGATCAGTGACCAGCCACAGTCCCGGGCCCACTCTCTGTCCCAGTATGTGCCCCTCTCCCACCGAACCTCAGTGGGAGGTATGTCCCACTGACAGCCCTTCTCCTAAAGCACCTGGCTCCTAAAGGAAGTGTCTGGGGCACCTTCTCACCCAGAGCAGCTGTCAGAGCCTAGGTCCCTCGGAGGGGATGCCCAGAACTGCTGAAGAGTGATGGAACCATCAGGCAGATCCAGACGGGACCCAGGGCCCACACTCTGGCCCCCAAAGGAAGAGGGGCTGCCTCCAGTCTGGGGCCTCTCTTGGCCCTCTCCTCCCTCGGCCTGGTCAGAGTTCAACCAGTGCCCCCTACTCTACTTGCCATTTGCCCCCCTCCCCTGTTCTGTCCTCCTGCACCTTATTGTCCTCCAGGCCTGACCATGACACCCCCGAGGAGCCCCCAGCCCAACCCCTCTCACTATTAGCAGGCTCCTTGCTTGGTCTTTCTTTGTACCCCCTTCTCCAGGTGAACCTGTTAGAGCAGGGATCCCATCCCAGGACTCCAGGACCAGAGGTGACCTTTGAGTAGATGGTTCATTGCTAATCTAAGACCCACCCAGGTGTCCTAAGAGACCACCAGGGCCATTTTCCTATCTCTCCATCCCAGAAAACCTCTAGAAGGATTGACACTGCCAGTAACTACGTCCTCAGGATGTCACGGGAAAACCTGCTTTTTTGTGTTTCTCTTCATTTTGCTGTGCAGCCGTGGAAGGAGCATGGACGGAGTAGTGAAGGGATGAGGGGAGCCACCATGGTGGGGTGTGTGGGGCCCAGCTCTGGCTTGGGTTTCCCGGGCTCTGGAAACAGGGCGCTGGGCCAGCAGGCTCACTGGCCCTTACTAATGCATGTGCTGGCCTCCTGGCTGTGCCAGGGGAACCGGGAGTGGCCTGAGGCCTGTGTGCACCCCAGGCCTGGCCTCAGGGCTGCCAAAGGGGCAACAAGCCCTTCCACCCAAGCTCAGCAGAGTGAAAAGGTGGGCTCAGGCAGAAGCCTCTCTGTGTGACCTGTCTGTGGCCAGCTGCCTCCTGGGCCTGGATCCCATCTCAGATTTGAATTTCATTTTTGCAAGGGAAATAGCTGAGCTCCTGAGCAGGCTCTTGAGGGCCAGGGCACCCAGCACCCTGCAGTCATCCCAGGCTGCATAGATGGACTTGGTCCCCCAACAGAATGAAGAAAATCCCTGGTCCTTGAGCATGTTGTTTCTGGGCTGGATCTTGATTTTCCACCCAAATCCCTGATGCCTTCAGCTTGGGGTGGGGTGGGGCGGTGTGTACGTATGTGTGTCTGGTTGTCTGGCTGTTGAGAGTCCGCCTGGCTGCAAGAAGAGCCTGAGTCACTGAGTATCTCATTTCCAGTTCTCTCCAAGGAGCAGTTTTAAATCAAGAACTCAAGTGCACGTGAGCCTAGGAGGGCACAGCGTGCCCAAACTTGGGGCCTAGAGCACAATGGTCAAGGCCAATTGCAGAGCCTGGCCAAGGTCACAGAGCCCAGCCCCCTATTGCTGAGCCTGTTCTTTCCACCAGACCGATGCCTCCCCATGAATAATTTGTGGCTCCTGGCAGGGTGGAGGGGACCTCATCCTTCTTCTCACCTTTCTGGAACATCCTCTCCTCTCCAGGGTGGGGGTGGGGAGCCCTGCACTCCCTGGCTGTTCTCTACCCACCGCTCTGTTGGTGCTGGATGCCCTTGTTAAGAGGTCTCAGCCAATTCCTTCCTCACCTGGGACCAGGACCTCCAAAGAGCAGCCCTCTTCTTTTCAGGCTGCAAGGTGTCAGCCCAATGAGCTTCATTCTTAAAATCATTCATTCAGGTGGGAACTTGATCAGAATATAAGACAAAAACTCGTTCACATGGAAAGAATGCTGCCAGCAGACATTTCTGAGTCCTGACTGGTGTCTGTGATAACAAGGACAGCAGTCAATGCACCTTTGCACCTTGTACGCAAAACCAAAACAAACAGACCAAGTGCCAGAGTGGAAGGAGCGCCCCACAGAGACATGCTGTGTGTGTCCCAGCAGAACGGATTCCACTCCAGGTTGTCCACCCAGGAGTTGAGACAGGAAGTGGTCTCTGCTCAGAACCAGCTTTCAGGGGTACTTTCAGAGTGCTAGGCCATCCCCCACACATGCTAAAGGAAGTCCTATTTCAGAAGAAAGATAAAGATGGGAACCTACATCCTAGTCTTGTTTGGAAAGAACTCCAACAGACTGCCTGACTGCAAATGTCCTTAAAAGGCACCGTCCAGCTCAAGTCCAGAGGCCTGATGGGCTGGCTCGACATCAGCCATCCCCAGCAGTTTTCTAAAGCCTGGGGCCTCTGCACAAAGGAGCCCATGGAAGGAGGCGGTGGGCCTGGCCAGGGTGGGTTACCCGGTAAGCAAGGTGAGCGCTGACTCCTTGTGCTTACGCACTGCGGGTAACCCACACAGCTTCTCGCCACATCACGGATTCCACGTCTGGCTAACTCCCTGTCTCTCCCAACCCACAGCCATGTTCCGTCTGAATCAAAGCCTCTTTTCAAATTTATAATCCCTGACAGGGATGGAGGACCCAGAATACGTGGTAAGCATGAGCTTACTGGTGCTGACTACTCTGCAGTGAACAATTTCTTTACCTGTGTTATGAACTATAATCAGAAAGGTGGTTTTTTTATGTGCCGTCAAGTCGCCTGTGACTCATAGCAACTCCATGTACTACAGCCCTAAACCCTACTCTATCCTGTGCCAATCTCACTGTCTCTGACACACCTACCCTCATTACTCCAGTCTTTGAATCTCATCAAGGGTGTTCCTCTCCTGTGCTGTCCCTCCACCCTCCCAAGCATGACATCCCACTCCAAGGACTGGTTCCTCCTTGCAAAATATCCAAAGTATGTCACACAAAGCCTCAGAATCCTTGACCCTTAGGAGCAGCTGAGTTTCATCCTCCCTAGGTCAAACCTGTTCTCCTAGCAGTTCATGGTATATTCAATAGTCTTCTCCAATACCACAACTAAAAGACATTAATTCTCCTTCTATCGTCCCTAGTTATTGTCCAGCTCTCTGATGCATAGCAAGTGATTGCAAAGACCATGGCATGTATTTTCCAACAGCAAAAGACTGGGAACAACTCATGTCCACATAAAAAGAAGTCACTGAATAAATGAAGATATATTTGCACAAGGCAGTTCTACACATCTGCTTAAAAAGAACAAAATGAGGACTCTACCTACTTCTATGGAGTGACCTCCAGGATATAATGTTAAGAAAGGAAAATATTTAGTTCCTCATAATCATTGACTTCAGTTATAATTACAGTATTACATATAAGTTGTATAGTTTTCCTTTGTCTCATACGCTTAACAAATTGCATAAAGAGAAATGAAGGCAGAAGAAGAACTGAAGGCTTTGAGCTGCAGTGTTGAAGAAGGATGCTGATTATAGATTGCTAATGGAAAGAACAGGTCAGTCTCAGAGAAAATACAGACAGAATGTTCCGTAGAAGCAAAACCCAAAACCCATTGCCATTGAGTCGACTCTGACTCATCGTGACCGAACCTACAGAGTGGACCAGAGCTGCCCAGCAGGTTTCCTAGGCTGTAAATCTTTCAGAATGCAGATGGCCACACCATTCTCCAGCAGAACAGCTAGTGTATTTGCCTGCTTTGGACATGTCATAGGGAAAGGCCAATTGCTAGAGAAAAACCCCATGCTTGGTAAAGTTGAGGGTCAGTGAAGGTGGAGGAAATGCCCAATGAGACAGGCACACACAATTCATGGTCAACAATGGCCTGGGGTGTCATCAATCCAACCATCAGAAAGAAGGCGCTAGTCCTGTGGGACATGAGGTCGCTGTGAATTGGAGTCACCTCAACTGCACCTAATTGTAGTACAGCCCAGACCTTCAGATCCTGGTTCCTAATACCACTTCCCCCTAAAAGAAACCAGGTTCCTGAAAGCAATAGTTGATACTAGATCTGAGACAAGAAATACACAAATGAGTCTAATGAGCCTAGGGCATCTTATTGTGCCGGAAAATAAGGAAATGCAAAAAGTACAAGGAACTATCAAAAGACACAGGAGTCAGCCTCGCTGGCTTCCGCTGACACACCTTAGGTAAATTCACTCACTCCTGACAATTTGGAACCAACTCATAGCTGACCCTCCAGTGAATTTTCAGAGGCTTCAAATTGCGTGGGAGGAGCTTACCCATCTTTCTCTGAGGAGCAGCTGGTGGCTTTGATCCACATACCTTTGTGTTGGCTGTGCAATTCCTTATAGCCTCAGAGACCCAGTGGAGGGCGGATGTGAATCAGAAACAACTGAACGGTTGCAGGGAAGTCAATTGGCTGGGCTTGGAAGAACCCTGGTTCTTGGTCAGAATAGCAAAGAGGCTCAGTTGCAGTCAAGGTGAAAGACCAAGAGAAAAGAGGGCCTCAGCTGTCAGAGCAGGGAGCCTTGTCCTCCTGGAAGCATCCTTAGAATCGAGTCTGGGAAAGTCTAGTTCTTGTCTGCCAGGGAAGGCAGTGTCTTGTTTCAAGCCTCAGAAGCTCCCAACATTTCAGCGGACTGGCAAAGCAAGCTTCAGGTGTGCCCCCTGCCCAGGAGAAAGCCTCCCGTGGAACACAGGGGCTGGAAGCAGGTCCTGCTCATATCCCCTTGATGCCTGTCCACACAGGTGCCCTGCAAATGCATGCCTGTGAGTGAGGATGTGAGCTGGTCAGGGCTGTGCTGAGGGACCAAGGAGCCCAGGCCAGCTCAGTGGTCATGCTGAGCTGACCCCTCTTGGCTGGAAGTGGAGGTGAAGAAGGCCGGGATGTGGGGAGAAGTATGCTACAGAACCTTGGACAGACCACCTTCCACAGGCCTTCATTTCCACAAGAAATGAAGATGATGATTGTGCCCAGCAGAGAGTCCTGCTGGGGAGGAAAGTGCTGCAGGGTATAGAGCTTTAGCAGACACACCAAGAGCAGTCACACCTCACTTATCACCGTCTTGTTACCGGAGCTTTTGCATTTATGATCATACTAAAAGAGCAGTTGACTACTTTGTACATGAATGACATATATCTATTGGTAAAGAATGCTGAGATTGACTTGGATTGTGAGAATTAAGATCATGCATCAACTTGGATGGGGCAGATTCTGAGTAGTTCAGCACTTATGTGATGATGTAGTCATCTTCCACATTGTGATTGGATGTAGTCACCCTCCATTTTCTCATAATACCAATTCTCACATAGTGACCGAGTCTTTGGAACCTAACCCTGTTGCTAAGTGAGGAGTGGACATAGGGACTGTTGTGAGCACTGCTCTTTGAGAGGAAAGTGGACCTTAAAGTTCAGGAAGCTCCATAGTGGCAGAGGTGCTCTGTGACTTGGGAAGATTGAGACAAAGCAAAGAAGTCCAGTGTCCTTCACTAATCAAGGTAGGAAGAGCATGTCCCAGGCTAGAAGGCCTCCTGTTTGAACCCTGGCCCTCAAACTAGAGAGTCATTTCCCAAAGAAAGCAGGTTAGAGGTCCTATACCCTTCCTCATGCCCAAGATGCTTGTCATTAGGAAGTTCTACTTACTATCTTTCTTGGTACTATCATGCTGCATCCTGGGCCTGTGCTGAGAAATAGGCAGAACATCTTTTGGAAGGATAGAGTGGGAGCCCCCTTGCACAGCTTTGTGGTGACAACTCCCTGCCACTGGCTTGAAGGGTGAGGTGTAACCAATGTCACCTGGAGGACACAGAGCCAGTGCTACAGCACCAGTCCCAGTCTTTGTTATTTTGAAAACAATTTCCCATTTATCATCAGCACCATTGGCTGGGGTTCTGGGTGAGCAAATTAATGTTGGAGGCAGGTGGACATGGTTAGTACCTCTGCCCAGCTCTATTTTCTCTCAGGGGTAAACAAGATGATTTCCACTCTAAGAAGCTCCCTCCAGGTGCCCTGCTATCCCCACTCAGGCCTCCTCTCTTTCAGTGGATAATGTAAAGACCCCAGGCCTTTTCCTGGTCCTATGGGATTGGGGTAGTGTGAAGTCTGGGATACCCTTTGAGGCTAGGGGTGGTACTCACCCAACTGGGGCAACTTTGACAGGAGTCTCCCTGCCCTTCTGCCAGCCTGCACCTGCTCCAGCACCCTGCTGCGCACTTACTGAGTGGGTTATAACCAACGCTCTCAAATGGCTCATTCTGCTTTGATCACCTGCTGAGTCTTTGTATTTCCACTCTCCAACTCCATTCATTGCTCCTGAGTAGGATTTGACTCACAGCTGACACTCCTGCAGGTTTTCAGAAGCTGTAAATATTTACAGAAAAAGTCCTCACAGCGGCTGGTGAAAGTGAACCACAGAACTCTTAGGTAACAGCTCAACACATAATGCACTATGATACTAGAATTCCATTTAAAATTCACTGATAGTCATTTTCAAGGATCCCTGACAGTGTAGTTACATTTTACTGTTTACCAAAAATTTGAATCCACCAATGACTGCAGGAGAAAGATGGGCATCGTGTGCCATTAAGATTTGCCATTTCAGGGAGCTCTGGTAACTTAGTGGCAAAAAGCTGCACTGTGATCCCAGAGGTGCACAGTTCAAATCTACCAGATGCTCTGCTGGAGAAGGAGGGACAGTCTCCTCCTGTACCAGTCAGATCTGATTTGACGGTACATGCACACACACACAAAAATAAAATTAAATTTTAAAAAATTTGCCATTTCATGCTGACCTGGTAGAGGAGATACCATGATCACAGAGGTGGTTTTCCCAGGGCAAGTCTTATCCATTGCACTCTGGATGTGCTGACCCCTGCGATTTCCCCAAATGTGGGAAACTCAACAGCATAATTTGTGGTAGTGAGAGACTGCATTCACCCTTTCCTCTGAAAAGAAAAAAAAATTACCTTCTCAAAAACCCAATAGAAACCACGATGAATCAGAGCTGACTCTACAGTAGGAACAGTAAGGGTCATTTTCAGCCTTTTCCAATTAGGGCAGCTGTGGCGTTATGCCTCTTGAAAATGGCTTTTCTAGCTATTACCTTAGCATGCCCCTCCTCCCACAGTCTCCACTTGCCTCAACTTCGGACCCATGGTTCACTTTGATCAGCATATTCAACATCACTTGTGAGGCCAACATGAGATACAGCTAGTTAACCAGTCTGAAGGGAGAGTGTGGTGAGGCATAGCCTGACGGAGCCCTGGAGACAGAGCTTGCTGGACGATTGAAGGAAGACCTGACTTCTGTCCTCTATGAGGTAAAGCTTGCTGGACGACTAAGGAAACCAGAGGCTTCTTGAACTCGTCTTGCTGAACCGAACCTAGACTTTGACTTAGTGGTAGAGAAGCTGCCTGAACTAACTGAGGAATTGTGTCCTGCTGTTAACCTGGCTTGGGACTGCTGTTCATTAACTCTTGAACTTTTACAGTGTGATATCCTGTGTCTTCGCCATCCCTTCAGCCTATTTCCTTCGTTAACACCACAACTGTGAGTAGAGTCAAGTCGGTGAGTCATTGGCAATAAATTTAGGACCCTGTAATTATCAGAATGGGGTGCAGTAGTAGAGCAGGAGTTGACCTTGTAGCTATTATTTTGGTACTGTGAATGTTGTTGATGGGGACAGTTCCCCTTGGTGGGTACATTAGCAGAGGTCATTCCCCACGTTGTCCACATTGCATTTGCTCCTTTTGCAGCATGGATGCTTGCCCTGCAAATATTTGTGAACAGTAGATAACAGTAAAGCAAACTTCTACTGAAGAAACCTAAGTAGGAGGCCTTATACTACCTCATCTCTAAACATATAGCCATGATAATCAAAATAGTTTGGTACTGAGGAAAAAAAAGAAATACATTTAAGCCACTAAGTTTTGGGGTGACTTGTCACACAGCAGTAGAAAACCAAGCACTCTCAGCAGTTCCCACAACATGGGTAAGGACAGTGCTTCATCCCATGAGTCCACACTTTTCCCGTGAGCTCCTTGCCTGGGCTCTATTCCAGTACATCTTTTTAGGGCCTGAATTGAAAGATTAGGAGGGCAGTGGCAGCTGTAAGCATGGAGTTTGTTGAGAACCCTCAGGTGATTCCGATACATCCTCCCTTTTATTGGGATACTCCAGACCACTGCTACCCATTATGAAGACAACATATGGATTTTCAAATTCAAATTAAAGGCAATTAAACATTCAGTAGCGCAGTCTTAGTGTTTACATACCAAGTGTTCTAGTGGTCTGTGGCATCAGTATCAATATCAGCATCAGAGTCATGTATTAGAATGCAGAATCTTGGGTTCTACTCAGACCCACTGAATCAGAACAAGCATCTTATCAGGTCAGTTGGGTGGTCTGTGTTGCCACGTGCTATCAATTTGATTCTGACTCATAGAGACCTTCTAGGACAGAGTAGAACTGCCCTGTGGGGTTTTCTAGGTTGTAATCTGAAAGAAAGGGAGAGTGAGAGAGAGAAAGGGAGGAAAGAAATAAAGAGAGGAAAGGTAGAAAAGGGAAGGAGGGAAGGAGGGAAAGAGGGAAGGAAGGAAGGAAGGAAGGAAGGGAAAAAAACCCAACACAACAACATAAGAAACTAAAGCTTGGTGCTGGTACAGTGACAGATACATAGACCAATGGAACAGATTTGAGAACCCACACATAAATCTACGCACCTATGAACAGCGGATCTTTAGCAAAGTGATAAAGCACATTCAGTGGAGAAAAGGCAGTAACAAATGATGCCAGCAAAACTGAATTATCTATTTGTAGGAAATTGAAACAAGATCCATTGTTGTTGAGTACCATCAAGTCTGAATGACTCACAGCTGTCCCTCCAGCTGGTTTTCGGAGGTTGTTAATTGCAGGGGAGAAGACTGCTCACCCTTCTCCTACAGAGCAGCTGGTGGATCTGAACCCTGTGATTTTGGGATTGGAGCATAGCTTCTTACCACTAGGCCACCATAGCCTACCACATAAAATTTAACAACAACCTAGGCCTAAAACCTAAAACGATCAAGGACTTTTTAAAAATTGTGGCAAACTTAGGAACCATAATCTAGGGCATAAGCAGACCATCAAATAGAACAGAAAATGCTCAATCAGCAGAAGAAAACCTTGATGATTATGTGATTCTGAGCTGTACAGTTGGAGCCAACTGAGAGCTGACCCTCAGGCAGGTTTTCAGAGGCAGTAATTGCACAGATGGAGATTGCCCATTTTTCTCCCTCAGAGCAGCTGGTGGACTCAAACTTTGTGCCTTTGGCTTTGCAGCACAGTCCTCTACAGCACTAGGTTACCAGAGTTCCCTAACCTAGATCATTGGGACCTTCTAAAAACCGAAATCCTTATGTGCATCAGAAGACAAAGAGAAAAAAAGAGAGCGTACAGAATGAGGGAAAATATTTGGCAACAATATGTCTAATAAGAAATACAGCTCTACAATTTATTTTTAAAACTCCACACCTGGGTGGGCAGGGAGAAAAGTGCAACAATAAACGGATGAACACCCTAAGGCTCTGTAAAATTTTATTAAAATTAATAAAAATAAAAACAAACCCCCCACACCTCTACAAGAAAAAACAGTACAATTACAAAATGGACAGAAAGCATATTCCCCAAAGAATATGATCGACAAACACATACAGAAGTGCTCAAGGTTATTAGCAATTGTTAGGTGCCATGGAGTTGACAGGACTCAAGCAATAGCTGTGAACTTTGCCCTAACCTGTATCATCCTCCTGGCACCTGTCATGCTCGAGGCCACCTGATAATCATTCTGACAGACCATCCTTGTTGAGTATCTCCCTCTCTTTAATTGACGTTTCCCAGCATGTTTCTCACTAAGGACAGGTTGAATTGAAGTTTCATCATCCTTGTCTCTAAGGAGCACTCTGGTTGCATTTGTTTGTTCCTTTGATAGTCCATGATCCCATGGACTCATTCAATACTCTTCGCCAACGCTATAATTCAAAGGCATAGATTCTTCTTCGGTCTTCCTTATTGAAAACTGGGTGGACATTGATAAAACATTAGCTACTAAAGAGATGCAAATCAAAATAACAAGGAGATATCATCTCACCTTATTTAAGAAGGTAAACAACAAACGTTGTTGAAGAGCTGAGACCTTAAAACTCTCATACACTGCCAGTGGCAATGTAAAATGGTGCCACCACAGTGGAACGCAGATTGGTGCTTCCTTAAAAAGTTGAAAATAGAAATGCAATTCAATATAGTAATCTCACTACGAGATATATATCTCAAAGAAATAAGAGCCGTGACACAGATAAATGAACAGTCATGTTTCTTACCGCATTATTTACAATAACAAAGGGAGAAACAATAAAAGTGTCCATCAATGAATGAATGGATAAGAAACTATAGTACAGTGTTCTGCTGGAGAAGGAGGGGCAGTCTCCTCCTGTGCCAGTCAAATCCAAATTGATGATACACAACAAAAATAAAACCCCAAAACCAACCAAAGAAACTATGGTCCAGTCACACAATGGTGCAACACTGAAAAATCAAGAATTTGAGAAACATTACATAACATAGATGGGTCATTATTCTGACTTAGTCACAAAAGGACATACATTGCATAAGATCACTGTTGTAAAAAGTTACAGGTTTCTACATAGACTTGCAATTTCTTGTAATCCTTGGTTGGTTGCCAGGCATGAGAAGGGAGAAAATTAGTAAATAGATTAATATTGCTGTCGAGTCAGAACAGACCCAAAGCTGACCCTTCAGAGGGTTTTCAGAGGCAGTTAAGAGCATGGGAGGAGATTGCCCATCCTTCTCCCACAAAGCTGTTGGTGGATTTGAACCACATACCTTCAGGACTGTAGTGCAGTTTATTACCACTAGGCCAGCAAATAGGTAATAGACACACATTGGAGGAAAAAGCAGTATCCACGGAGAGGATGACCCAGCACACTATCACTAACGAAAGGGAAGACACAGAGAAGTATAGGAGGGCCAGTGGAAATCAGAATTAAAATGAGGCGGTGAGAAAATTTGTTGTTAGGTGCTGTGGAGTCGACTACTGTTCATCTCTTGTGTTTCCACAATTCTTCCCTTTGTTTTGACTTCTTGCCGTTCTAGTGTAATTTTCAAATTCTCCTCTCACATTTTGGCCTTTTCTTTCTCCTCTGTCTTTGTAATGACCTTTTGCTCTAAACACGGGTGATATCCTTGACGGCATCCCACAATTCATCTGATCTGGGATAAACTCAAGGTTGTGTTTTGGTTCTTGTGAACTTGTTTTCATTTTTCTCACCTTCAGTTTGAACTTGTTGTTGGTTGCCTTCAAGTCGAGCACGATTCATAGGGACACCTATGAACAAAAGGCCTGAAGCCCCTCTACAACTATCAACATTTATCCAAGTTCATAGGGTTTCTGGAGACATGTTATTTAGTAAGTGGATGCCACTCCTGCTTCTAAACCTGTCATAGTATGTTATTGTTGTTATGTGCCATTGAGTCACCTGTGATGCATAGTGACCCTATTTACAGCAGCTCCTAACCCTTTCCTGTCCTGAGCCAGTCTTCCTAACTCTGACACACCAACCCCCATTGGCCAAGTTACTATATCAATCCATCTCATCTGAGATTTTCCTCTTCTGCGCTGTCCGTCCACCCTTCTGAGCATGATGTCCTTCTCCAAGGACCGGTCTCTCCTGGCCATGTGCCCAAAGTAAGTGAGGCGGAGCTTCAAAACCCTAGCCTCCAAGGAGAGACTTGGTTTCACCCTCTCCAAGACAGACTTGTTTGTTTTCTTGGCAGTCCATGGTATGTTCAGGACTCTTCTCCAGCACCACAACTCAAAGACATCTATTCGTCTTCTGTCATCCTTAGTCATTGTCCAACTCTCCAAAGCATAACAAGTAATTGAGAAGATCATGGCCTGGATTAGGTGCACTTTTGTATCCAGACTGACATCGTTGCTCTTCAGCACTCTGGAGAGGTCCATGACAGCAGATTTGCCCAGTGCAATTCATCTTTTGATTTCCTCATTGCTGAGTGTTGATTGTGGATCTAAGCAAGTAACAATCTCAATCTCTCCTCCATCTATTATGGTGCTGCCAGTTAGCCCAGTGGTGAGAATTTTTGTCTTCTTGATGTTGAGTTTCAATCCATATTGAAGACTATAGTTCGTGACCTTTTGCAGGAAGTGCTTCAGGTCTTCTTCCATGTCAGCAAGCAAAGTTGTGTCATATGCATATTGTAGGTTGTTAATGAGTCTTCCTCCAATCTTGATGCCACCCTCCTAATACAGCCCTGTCTCCCGAATGATCTGTTCTTCATACAGATTGAAAATGTATGGGGACAGGATGCATCCCTGATACACTCCTTTCCTGATTTTGAACCATACAGAGTTACCTTGCTCTGTTCTGAGGACTGTTTCTTGGTCCAAGTATAGGTTTCGTATAAGCACGATCAAGTGTTCTGAGATTCCTGTTTTCCTCAAAGTTAGCTACAATTTACTGTGATCCACACAGTCAAATTCGCACATGAGTAATTGATGGTCTCTTACACAGTCAGTATCTGGCCTCATTTTGACTTCTGATATTGAGCTTCACCAGTGATTCGTTCCTCAGATGTAGTCAATCTGATTCCTGTGTTGTCCAGTAAGTGAGATATTATAATTGATAAAAAGGCATATGAATGGTTGAACGAAAAATCAATTTGATATAAACTTTTACCCAAATCACTGTAAAATATTTCTTTTAAAAAATGGAAGGTTTTTTTCCCCTTATTTTTTTAAAAGGCATATTTGAAGGAAAACACAGCTGGGAGAGGCACTGGCTTTCTCAGCGTTGGCAGAGTTTGCTGTGATACCTCATCGGCAGTCTGGGACTAATTTCTGTGATGGGGAGAAAGTGACAAACACTATTCACTTAAAAGAAAATGAACATTTAAAAGAGAAAGAGAAACAATAAAAAGCACACTAAAATCCAAACCAAAAAGTGATGAAGCCCCCAAACGGTTCGAGTGGAGGACAACTTGGCAATCTCACAAATCTAAACATGGGTCACCAGGGGCCTCACTGTGCTGTCCCTGGGTGTTCATCTACCCGAATGAGTTGAAAACTTAGATCCGCACAAATATCTACACTGGAATGTTTAGAGTTGCTTTCGTCAGAACTGCCAAAAACTAGGAGCGACATCAAGCAAATCCCTGCACTGAATTTGCTGACATCTCCTGCAAAATCACGAAGGCCAGAGGGAGGGGTCGTGATGGTACTGAAAACCAAGATCAGTGGGCTTTTACTGTCTGCCCCACGGTGGTGTCTGTCCTCCCTGAGCTCATCTGAAAACATCTGCGTTAGACTGTGCACTTACCACTGGGCCACCATCTTAAATACGAAATCTATTTATTTGAAAAACAAAATGTTGGACAAAGAACTCCAAAGCCCGCAGATACAGCCTCAGGCTGTGCATCCCGGGGTGGGGGGGTGTCCCAGCATGCAGGGGAAACAGCCACCCCAGCACCTCCTTCTCCCCGCTGTCCATGAGGCCACTCTCTAAGGATATGTGGTTCTCCCAGTGAGGGTCCCAACATCCTGGGCTTCAGTTGCCTTTCCTGGGCAAAGGCCCAGCAGAGGGAGGCTGCCTCAGGCCCTAAAGCCTGCTTGTGGCTGAGAGGGGACCCTCTCCTGTCCCCACCCTGGCTGCCTTCAAACTCAAGGGTGGATGTATAGGACCCTCAGATATTGACTGGGAGAGCTTCCTCTCATTAGGCTAGTTACCAAGTAACATGAGACGGCCCCAGGTCTGCAGAGGCAAAGAGAAGTCACATGTCCCCAGAGTCTCCAGGCCCCCTCCCTCCTCCCAAATATGCTAGGAGCTTTGCAGAGACTGTTGACTTTAAGCCACACATTGTCAGGAGGTAGACAAGTTTTTGCTTTCATTTTACAGATGAGGCTCCTAGAGGGTTGCTGTTAATTGCCATGGAATCAGCCCCAGAGTCATAGGGACCCATAAGCATTTGTGGTGTTGTTGTTGTTGTTATGTGCCATCAAGTTGCCCATAAGCGGGTTGACTCATAGCGATCCTATGTACCACAGCTCTGAACCCTGCCCTATCCTGAGCCAGTCTCACTGACTCAAACCAACCTAGTCCCATTGCCCCAATTACTGTGCCAACCCACTTAATCTGGGGTCTTCCTCTTCTGCACTGTCTCTCTACCCTTCCAAGCATGATGTCCTTCTCCAAAGACTGTTTCTTCCCAATACTGTGTTCAAAGTATGTGAGACAGAGCTTCAAAATTCTTACCTCCAAGGTGAAACTTGGTTTCACCCTCTCCAAGACGGAAGAATTTGTCCTCCTCGCAGTCCATTGTATGTTCAGTACTCTTCTACACCACAATTCAAAGGCATCAATTCTTCTTCTGTCATTTTTAGTCATTGTCCAGCTCACTGTTATGTAGCAAGTAATTATGAAGACCATGGCCTGGATCAGGTGTGTCTTAGTCCCTTAGTCTCTAAACTGACACCATTGCTCTATAGCACTTTGGAGAGGTCCCTGACAGTGGACTTCCCCAATACAATTCATCTTTTTATTTCCTGACTGCTGGTGCCAAGAGTGTTGATTGTGGAGCTGAGCAAACTACTTTTTCATTGGCTGTGTTTTAGAGATGAACCACCAGGCCTTTCTTCCTAGTCTTAGTCCACAAGCTCCACCAAAATTCAGTCAGCATCCTAGCAACACACCAGCCTCCAATGACAGAGAGGTGGTACCTGTACATGTTTCGGATCCTGAAGGTGAGAATTCCACCTCTGAACAATGTCTGATTATTCAATGAGCAAGGGAAGCTCACGGTTTTCATGCCAACAGTTGTTTCCAGATATGGCTGGCATCTCTCTCTCCCCTAACCCCATGGCACTTTCCTACAAGATCAAAGTCTCTTCAAACTTCGAATCCCTCACAGAGACAGAGGGAGCTCTGGGGGCTTCATCTGAAGGGAGCTGCATTGCTACAGCAAAGGCCTCTCTGTTCTAATCCCATAGCAAATCCATGGAAGAAAGGTGGACACTTCCCTCCCATGGGATTCACAGCCTCAGAAACTCACCAGAGGGTCAGCTAAGGTTGGGGTTCAGCTCCATGGCAGTGAAAGAGAGAGACGGCTGGAGGGCTCAGGAAGCATGATAGGCGTTAGTTTGTTGTTGTGTGCTGTTGAGTCACCTGCAATTCATAGCAACCCTACGTACAACAGCACTAAACCTTGCTCTATCCTGTGCCAATCTTATTGTTTCCAACACACCTACCCCCATTATCCTAGTCACTGAACCAATCCATCTTGAAGGTTTTCCTCTCCTGCATTGTCCCTCCACCCTCCCAAGCAAGACATCCCTCTCCAAGGACTGGTCCCTCCTTGCAACTTGTCCAAAGTATGTCAGACTAAGCTTTAGAATTCTTGCCTCCGAGGAGCAGCCTGATTTAATCCTCTCCAGGATGAACCTGTTAATCCCTTAGCAGTCCATGGTATATTCAATACTCTTCTCCAACACTACAACTCAAAGGCTTCAATTCTCCTTCTATCCTCCCTAGTCATTGTCCAGCTCTCTGATGCATTACAAGTGATTGCAAAGACCATGGCCTGTATCAGGCACACCTTAGTTTCCAGACTGACAGCATTGCTCTTCAGTACTCTGGAGAGGTCTCTGAAAGCAGACTTTACCAATGCAATATGTCTTCCAATTTCCTGGCTGCTGGTGCCAAGAGTATTGATTGTGGAGCCAGGCAAACTAAAGCTGTTTACTTGAATAAAATCTAAAATTCACTACAGATTCTCCATGTGAAAGTGTTCACTCCAGGCTAGTGCTTGCCTGTGTTCCCCCAGGTACTCCACCCCCGCCGTTGGCCCACACGGCCCCTCTTAGAGGCAGGTCATTTGGTTAAAGTGGTGTCACTCAGGCGGCCAGTGAACTTAGCTCTCCTCTAGGGCTTAGCTCTCCTCTGCTGGGCCAACTCTCCCCCCGCCAGGTCTTCCCCCTTTTCCTCATCAGTACACTATGGGTGGTCCCTGCTGGACTGGGCTGGGGAGGGGCGGATCTGACCTCTCAGCCAGCCTAGCCACAGGAGTGGGCCCTGGACAGACTGTTCCCACTGCTCCTGCCGTCCTTCCTGGTACGGAGCAGACATGTCCTCCCTCCAGGGGACAGACTGTGCCAGCTCCTGGTGAAGAAGGGTCTCGCAGAGGCTGGTGGGAGGGGCCTGGGACCTGGGCCAGTTCTCCTCACAGGGTCGTGCCCAGAGCACCTAGTGCTCCCCTGCTCTCAGTGGTCTGCTTTCAGGGCTGTGAAGGCTTTGAGGGGCCCAGCAGGTGACCGGGCTCCTCCGGCAGGTATGAGTCCTTAGTACTAGGTATGCTCTTGATTTTAGCCTGCGCTGCCTCACAGGGTCACAAGGTTGTAGGGAGGAGGCTGAGACCAATGTCCTAGACTGATGGCAGCATCAGGGGACAAGAGCAGGAAGTGGAGCCTGCAAGATGCAGGGAAAACTCCAGAGGCCGCCCACGCCTGAGTGGTTCTAAGCCAGGGTCTGGGGCTGAGGGTAGAGCTGCCAGGTTTAGCAACTGAAGATAGAAGATTCCAGTCAAACTGGAATTGTAAATAAATTTCAAAAAAGATATTGTGTTTTGTATTCTTTAAATGGCGATAAATACCTAGGTAACAAATCATTTACCTTTTCTGCCTTCTTCACATGTAAAGTCAGTGCCACTCTTTTTCATCATGTTCTATCATAACTGTTGGATGCTTTTTTTGGTATAAGTATGAGGGTCAGTGAGCCTGGCTCAGGATATAGCAGGGGCCAGGACTATTGTCACAGGTGACTTGGTGGCACATAACAACATACCCCACCATATTTGGGACATGCTGATACTAAAAGGTGAGTGGTTGTTGACCTGAAACTCCAGTACTTGGCATCCTGCATTCCATCAGGCAGGCCCCAGCCCAGGGCCTTCTTTTCTTGGTGGTCCTAGAGCCACCCAGGACCAGAGGGGCATCCGGGGCCATCCAGGTGCAGCATGTGCCCGGGGTGCCCCTTGGTGGGGAGCACCTCCACTGATCAGTTTCTCTTCACCATCACTGCTTCCATCCTCAGCTTTGAGAAAACTTTCAGCAATTTCTAACTCCTATGGACAAGCGGGCAGGGGCCAGGTTCCATCCTGCTGTGTTCACATCTGTCTCTCAGCACCAGGAGGCCAGCCTGGCCTCATCCCCACCACTGGGAGATGCTGAGCCCGGCCAGTCCTTTCACCTAGGCCCGGCTCAGATAGAGAAGCTGCCCCAGCCCACCTGTGCTGGCCTGTGTGCCCACAAACCCAACAAAGAGGCTTAAGTGACCAGGAGGCTGAGCCTGAAGGTCTCAGAGTGAGAGGCAGCAGGGAGGCAGAACAAGAGTCCCACAGAGGCTCAGCCTAGGCACCAGATGTGACTCTGGATATCTCCCTAGCCCACCCCAGATGGTCTGGTAGAACTCTATAGAATGTTCCAGAGGCCTATTGGGCCTCTACGATGAGGATTCGCCCCAACGCCCAGGGCAGTAATTCTGTGGCCCCCTCCCAGAGCAGAGCTCACCCATGACCTGTCCCTGCCCCTCATGTTTTTGTTGTTAGGTGTTGTTAGACTTCCAGCAACTCTGTGAGCAATGGATTATAATAACTCTGTCCTTTCCTGTGCCATCCTCATCATCTCTGGCACACAGTTCGTGGTTAAGGTTAGTCCATCTTGCTGAGGGCCATTCCAGCATTGCTAGAAAGTTCTCTGTCCCTTGTCTGGTCTGGGGTTCCCAGTCACCAATGAGGAAGATGGAACCAACACCCTGTTTGACACAGGTAGAAACTGAGGCACACAGAAGAAACTAGCTCAGAGTGCAAAGGAGTGATGGAGGCTGAGCTCCACCCAGAACTGTGACCCTAAGTCCCAGGCCAGCTCTGGTTCCAGCCCCAGCCTTCACTACCACGCCGCCCCATCCCACCTCTAGACTGGCTGGAGGCAGAGCCAGGATCCCAGGGCACTCAGCTGTTCATTCTTCAGCCTGTCTGGGGTGAAACCCAGAGGAGCTACCTACCTTCCCCAGACTCGCTCAGTCACTCACTGCCATGGAACCAACTCACAGCTCACCCTCCACTGGGTTTCCGAGGCTGAAGGAGGCTGCCCAGCTTTCTCCTGAAGAGCTGCTGGCGAATTCAAGCCACCAAACAGACTTGGCCTTTGAGTTAGTAGAGCAACTCCTTCCAATTCACTACCAAAGCTGCCTTCTGCAGGCCCAAGCATCCAACAGGAACACAGTCCTCCTGGATGCCAGCTCATGTAGGAGAGGGACCTGCAGGCTGGCTGCCAGTGAGAATTTACACACTCGATTCAACTATTTCCATGTGAACAGTTCACTGTCGTAAGGCACATTCTTTGACTTGTGCAATTCCTCATGGAGATAAACCCCCTACATTCTAATGTGTTTCATACAATCATTCCCATGCATTATGTTTTGTAAAATTAATCCCCATTGGACTATGCCTATCACCTCCTAATTTTCAGTTGCTGTTCTCTATTTTATCTCATATAAATAGATTGCAAAAGAGCACAATGCTCCGGGTAAACATTTTTCACTAGTGAAGTCACATTATTTGGGAAACTTTTGTTTTAAGGTTTACAAGATTATCTCAGGGCAATAGCTGTGGTGTTTACCTTGCTAACCTCCATTACTAAAAAAAATCTGGATTCCATGAGAATATTCGTTATACATTTTCTCCCCTTTTGGTGGAGATTCTTCTCCAGAGTTTTGATAAAATACTCAGTTCTTCCAGTCTCTTAACAAAACAGGCAGTTGGTCAAGGAGTCAATAAGCCGCACATTCCATTTTCTCCTCCTATTCCTAACTTTCTTTCTCAAGATAAGAGATCAATCGGTGTGCATTGGATGACTGTTTGAAAGTTTTTAAGACTCTAGAGACAGTGAAATGGACTAGGCAATAAAACAACTCTACAAGCAGTTGAAAGGACTGTCCTTGGAGTCCAGAGTTCTGAAAGTGGGTGCCTTCTGATCCTCCCTGGCCCCTCAGTTTCCCCAGCTGTGAAGTGGGTGGAAACATGCTGACATCTCAGACTCCCAGGGGCCCTGAGCGGTGCCCTGTTTGATTGCAAAGTGGATTAAAAGTCTCATGTACCTGATACAAGTAATTCTATCCTGCACATGGATAGTTTCATTGAAAGGCAGCCTCGGGTGGCCTTTCACCAGCCTCCCTGGCCCTCCCCAGCAGCCCCAGCACCCAGCAGACTGTGAAGGGGAGAGAGAAAGACGATCGCCCGTCCAGGGGCCCCTGCAGGACCTGGTGCTGTGGGTTCTTGCTGAGGGCACCCAGGAGCACCCAGGGGCACCCAGCGGTGCCATGGCTTCTGGTCCTGACCTGTACCTGTGCCTATTTAGGTGGGCATCTGCTAACAAGCAATGCCATGGCTTCTGGTCCTGACCTGTACCTGTGCCTCTTTCGGTGGGCATCTGCTAACAAGGACCAGGATGTCGATGAGGGAACAGCATCACTGCAGACCCAGGGGGCAGGGCTTAGGCAGGATCCCTGGAGCTGCTGAAATCCAAACCCACCCAGCCTCACATCCCACCCGTACCCAACTCTCAGTGACAGCCTGTGAGCAAGTGTCCCCCAGAACACACCCACACCCTGTGCCCTCACGTCACCGACCCCTTGGGAAGAGGGAAAGTGGAAGCAGCCTGGCAGCCGAAGGCCCATGCTAGTCTGTCCATTAATGTGAGTTGCAGGGAGTGGCCAGTGACACATGTTCTGACATCTCAGCCACATATGACAGGAGCTTCATGCACTTTTTACTCCCTTGTGGCGTTTGCTTTACTTTTTCAGCAAAGGCCTGTTTCCAACACTGTCTTTCCTTGCCAGTCCCTTGAAGTTTTTCTAAAAGCTGGGTTCAAATAAACAAGTACATGAATGAAATACGGCCATTAGTGGCTCTCATCCTCTCATCCACCACCATGTCTCAGCTGCCCTCCCAGGGAGCAGCAATGAACCGGATCCAGGCCTCTGGTGGCCTTGCCTGATGCAGCCAATAGGCTACAAGCAGTTGTGGGGAGGAGAGTGGGGTCAGGCTGGCAAAGGGTCTCTGCTGGCCTGTTGGAGACATAGTGGACAATGGGCAGCCCCTTGGACGTTCTGCTTCACAGCAGAGTGACTTTTTCTGTGGTCATGGCATCAGGAGCTGTGTTTGGAACCACAGCTCCTGGTTGAAGTTTGAAATGACTCCCTCAGCAACCAGCCCCCTGCCCACTTGCACAAACACCACCAGCCGTATAGGGTTAAGACTCTCTCTAGTGCTCAGCTTCCCGTTGCTACGCTGCCCACTGAGAGCCCGAGGGCCCACCCAGGATCCTTGTACTCTCTCTTCTCACCAACAGCCAATGAGCTCCTTTCAAATCCTGGCTCTATCCTTCCTTTGCTGTGTGACCACATTACTGAACTTCTTCAACCTCAGTTTCTTCATCCATAAGCTGAGTATAAGACTATAAAGATCAGGGAAGCTCTTGTGACCTACCGGCAAGAAGCTGCACTGTAGCACCGAAGGTACGTGGTTCAAATCCACCAGATGCTCCGCTGGAGAGGAAGGGGCAATCTCCTGTGTTAGTCAGATCGAATTCGATGGTACACACAAAAGAAATTTAAAAATTAAAGAAGAATATAAAGATCCCACCCAATAAATGTAGTGAATTGTAGCACAGAAAAGGAAATAGTTTACATTCACATATATTATCATTCATTTATCCCACAAATATTTAATGACTAGCTACGTTCTGGACAAGTACCGCTAACAACCGAGCTACCAGAGGTCACTGGAGTGAACATCGCTCGGCCAGCAAGCGGTACAAGGGCCGCCTCTGTGTGCCCAGCAGGGCACAGAGGCAGGGAGAGGCTTGCTGAGTCAACTCTGTGTCATACTGTCTTCTTCCAACTGGAGGGAGAATGTTTGTAACGAACGAGACTCAAACGTCCTGCTCTCGAGCGGGTTCTGATTGATAGAGCCCCTCGGTCAGGCTTCAAGGCTGAGTAACTGAGTGGGAGGAGACTTCCCATCCTTCTGCCAGAGATGTTCAGCTTTTTGGTTATCGGTGCAACACACTACAGACTCCCCAGGGCTCCTTGACTGAAACAGGAGGTACAGCAAATGTGAGATGAGTCTTCAGGGAAATATCTTGTTTCCTAATCACAAGACTAAGGGCAACCTGAAGCAAGGTATCCAGAAGCCTTACCGGTGGGGTCACCACCACCGGGTTAAGAGCTCTTTATATGTGGCTCACCTCAAACTAGCTGGTTCTGAATTGAGGCCTGGGGTAGGTGGCCTGAGTAAAACCCTGCTGTTGACTTAAGTGGTCATTTGAGTGTAGGCCATTTGAGTCTTTCCAAGATTCTCTCAGCCAGACTATTCTCAGTTCCCTCAAAAATTACCCATTTAAATAAAGAAGTACATGAGAAAAATGATGCTTAGCCGCTTTAGTCATCTGGGGAGTAAAAATTAAAACTAGGAAGAAATCTCACTAGACGCGCACCAGAATGATGAAGCTTAAGAACTGGCAGAGGGTTTGTTGGTGAACCACAAAAGTTGGATGGGGCGACTGGAACTCTCATTCTTCTCTTCAGCCAAAGGACAGGAGAGCCCGTGTGTGCTGTGAGCTGGTGCACACAGACTTCCCAGAGCCGTGCGGGAGGGTCTTTTCCTATCCTGACAGGGACACCGTGTAAATGGTTTGAAATCATCATGGCTCAATGTCAGCCAACCAGGGAATGGATAAACTGTGGCCCAGTCACCCAATGGAGTACACTGAGTAACAAAAAGGGACAGAGTATCAACAGATCCAACAACTGGGATGAATCTCAAAGGCATACTGAGTGAACAAAGGCATCCTCAAAAGGTGACACAATTGAACGATTCCCTTGATGTGAACTTCTAGAAAAAAGCAAAGCTGCAGAGACAGAACCTCTGAGCCTGTGAACTTAGGTGCTCTTCAAACTTGGAACCGAAGTCTCCCCTGAGATCACTTTTTAATAAAAGCCAAGTCATAAAATGAACAAAATATTATTCATAACCCATGAGGGGCATATTCTTCAGAGTAATCAACCATAGAAGATCAAAAAGAGCAGCATTTGGCTCCAAACAGGGTTCAGACAGCATGAAGAAGCAGCAAATGGCAAGTGGAAACAGAACACACAGGGAGGGGAGGGGAAGAATGCATTTGTTACATTGTGAAGAATCAGAACCGATGTCACAAAACGGAATGTGTACAGACTGATGAGCAGAAAACGAATGTCTTCAGTGCATATTCATCCAAACCATAATTGTTGTTATGTGCCGTCGAGTCGTTTGTGACTCATAGCGACCCTATGTACAACAGCCCTAAACCCTGCTCTATCCTGTGCCAATCTCATTGCCTCGGACACACCCATCCCAATTACCCCAGTCACTGAATCAATCCACCTCCCAGAGGGCCTTCCCCTCCTGCACTGTCCCTCCACCCTACCACACATGATGTCTCTCTCCAAGGACTGGTCCCTCCTTACAACATGTCCAAAAGCATCCACTCTCCTTCTATCCTCTCTAGTCATTGTCCAACTCTCTGATGTATAACAAGTGATTGCAAAGACCATAACCTGTATCAGGTGCACCTTAGTCTCCAGAGAGACACCGCTGCTCTTGAGTACTTTAGAGAGGTCCCTAACTGCAGACTTCCCCATCGCAATACGTTTTTTTATTTCCTGGCTACTGGTGCCAAGAGTGTTGACCATGGAGCCGAGCAAACTGAAGCTATGAACAATCTCAATCTCTTCGCCATCCATCCTGATGCTACCGATTGGTCCAGTGGTGAGAATTTTTGTCTTCTTGACATTGAGCCTCAGTCCATATTGAAGGCTGCAGTCCTTGACCCTCTGCAGTAAGTGCATGAGGTCCTCCTCAGTTTCAGCAAGCAGGGTTGTGTCATCTGCATAACGCAGATTGTTGATAGATCGTCCACTAATCCTAATGCCACGCTTCTCCTCATAGAGCCCAGCCTCTCGGATAATCTGCTCTGCATACAGGTTGAAAAGGTATGGAGATAGGACACATCCCTGGCGTACACCCTTCCCAATTTTGAACCATGCTGTGTTGCCCTGCTCTGTTCTGACGACTGCCTCTTGGTCCAAGTATAGGTTTCGCATTAGCACGATTAAATGTTCTGGGATTCCCATTCTTCTCAGAGTCAGTCACAGTTTGTTATGATCCACGCAGCCAAATGCCTTTGCATAGTCAATGAAACACAGATAGACAGGAATAGAAAGGAAATGAGTGCCACTCAATGGCACATAAAGCAGTAACATTATGACAGGTTTGGAAGCAGGAGTGGCATCCACTTCCTAAACAACATGCCTCTGGAAACTCTATGAACTTTGAGAAATGTCAATGGTTGTAGAGGGGCTTCAGGCCTTTTGTTCATAGGGTCACTATGAGTCCGTGCTTGAAGACTCGAAGACAATAAGCAACAACACCACCAGCTGCAGGGAGGTGGGCGTGGGGAATGAGAGAGATGGGAGGGATGGGCATGAGAACTAGGGCACAAGAGCCAATGGGAATGTCCTTTCCCCTCACTGCAGCAGTGGCTACATGGATATACATATGTTCAAAACATGGATATACATATGTTCAAAGGTCAGTGTATTGTGAAAATAAGCAAACAAAATTCTCACTGGATTGTTAGCATCGTGTTTTTAAGAGAACTCTGTCTACATGAGATCAAATTGTCAACAGTAACTGGAAAAGTTAGATGAGAGACTCAGGGGCAATGAGTTTGTGTTGATGACAGTGAAATTATTCCAAAAAGGCAACTGAGAAAGATGATACAGCGTGAAGAACGTAATTGATGTTGCTGCATTGCTCACGTAGAAACTGTAGGAATGACGCTAGTCTTGTTGCATGTATCTTGATCAAAAAAAGACAAAAGCTCAGGGAATTGTACACTTAAAGAGGACACATTTTATTGTATGTAAATGATACCTCAGTAAAGCTGTACAAACAAATGAAATCTTACCGTGTTTCCGTTTACTGAGAGGGGTGTGTAACACTGGTAGGCTAACACGGGTTGAGGACCCCACCACCAACATGAGAGAAAACCCCTTACCCAATGATTCTAGGGTAGGCCAATGGGGGGGGGGGATCTTTTGAAGCAGATGTACCTCAAGTTACATGCTTCCAGTGGGGTCTGTGCCTGCTGCAGCCGGGGCTGACAGAGACCCCCATCCAGGACCTCTCTCCATTTTCTACCCTCCACCTTGAAGAAGGTGCTAACTCCTGCACACTGATTGACAACATCCTGTCACTTTTCCCCAAAGACTGCAAGAATGGAAAGAACTGGAGTCATTTACACTCAAAGGAAAGATGACTGGGGAGGGGGTGAGGGGAGGAAGGGGCCAAACCACCATTTTTCACCATGTGTGCTTGGAGGATTAGCATATGGCCAACAATGAACAGCTGTTCTCTGTCTGTTCCAGATGGATTAAGAGAAAAATGACTTCAATGGTTAGTAGCAGGAGAGATTTAGGGGGGACATAATGATGAACTTCCTGAAAGAGTTCTTGAGAATGTGTGTCTGTGTGTGTGTGTGTGTGTGTGTGTGTGTG
>NW_006399805.1:138205-144886 GCF_000299155.1 Elephantulus edwardii | reverse complement strand
AGAGAGAGAGAGAGAGAGAAGCAGGAAGAGGACACTGGGTATAATTCTTTCTCTGGAGCACTTCAGAGATCAAAGATACAAAAACCTTGCTCTGCAATGAGCCTGGAGCCTGGATCTGTCTGGGTTGGGGACAGAGAGATGGATTTGGGCACTTTCTCTGGGTACCTCTGAGGGCAATTAGCTAACAGGTCCATCAGTAAGACCCCTCCCAAACCAGGAATCTGGAGCCAGATGGGTACTTACGTGTATGGCCCTGACCCCTCCCAGACGGCCATGCACTCTCCTCCCCATTAGGGCAGAGGGAGCATCCATCAGCAGCGGGCTGGTGATGTCACAGCTGCAGGCCTCAGAAAGCACTGGGAAGCCTGCTCCAAGCCCTCCAGACGCTAAATCATTCATGGGGCAGGGAGCCCGCAGGGCAGGAGATTTACTGCCAAGGATCCACTTTAGGGACTCATGGAAATCAATTCCTTAAAGAGACCCCATCAACTGGCAGGTGGCCTAACACTGAGACTGGGGTGAGTGATGGGGACCCAAGAAGTGGAGACTGAGGGAACAGCTCCCCAATCCCATACCTGGGGAGGAGACCAGGTATAGGTATAGGTCCAAGGGGAGGGCAGATTCCAAGTGCCTGGGAGATGGGAGCAAGGAGGTCCCTGATATCCAGGTCTGGTCACCCCATTATCCTGGTACCCTCTGGGGTTTCTGTGTCTATAGCCACAGGGTTCTGGGGGCAGTAAGACAGAGTGAAACATCTATGGGAATGTGCTCTGAGACAGTTGACTCTTCTATCTCAGATGACCCCACCCCACTGCTGTAAGGGGGGTGTCTGATCAGCCTGGATATCTCCAAAGTGGGGGTTGGAGGGGTATCATTTTATCTCAAAGAGCCTGAGCCCCTGGCAGGTCCAGTCTGTCTGTTTTATCATCCAGAATTCTAGGACTTGTTGATTCAACTGAAAGTGAGGTGGAAAGGGGGTGCTGTGTGTCAATTTACCCAGCAGGTACAGGTGACATCCAGAGCAGTCTGCTGTCCCCCATGGTGAGGAACCTGGGAGGAGCTCAGCCAGGGTGTCTGCCTGTTTCTAAGGCTCCAGGGGAACTTTCCTCAGCACGTGCCTCGGACAAGGAAAGGGCTTCCGAAGAAAGGAAGGGCATGCTACAATGTGCTTCAGAAATGCAGGCACAGCTCTTATTTCCTGTCTTCTCACTTTACAGATTAGAAAACCGAACCCAGGGGGTAACTGATGTGACCGAAGCCCTCCCTCGCCCAGGAGCTGGGAAATGGCTTACCTCCCATCTTCCTCCATAGGACCTCACTGTCACTGGCAGAGAGGTGGGCTGTCTGTCACAGGGATTGTATGGACAAGACAGACTGTTCCCTGTACACAGAACCTTTCCTCGCCAGTTCCTTCAGCATGACAGTTCTCCAGCCCTTTCCCAGAGCTGGTGGGTGGGGTGGGGAGGAAGGCAATGGAGTATACATTTAACCCCACTTCCAGAACCAAAGGGCTAAGGCACTGTAATCCCCCAAGGCTGGCAGAGGATGGCGCAGAAATGGCCTCTAGATGCTGGGGCTCACCCTTTGGGCTGTTAGGCCCTCTCTTTGGTCTCAGCAGGCAGCTTTCTACAGCCCAGAAGCTACTGCCCTGTTTGGTTCCTTGTGGGACTGTGAGGCGGGCAGATGTGGATTCCATCATTCCCTACTGAGCGTGGTCAGTCATTCTCATGCTCTCCACAGGTTCTTCACCCATCCCTCACCTCCAGGTGTGAGGCACCCCGCCTGACCCATGATAATCCTCCATTACCCACCCACCACCCCTCAGGCCCCTGGAAAACTCTGCACCTTTCCCCCCATTGCATCCATCCCCACTCTCATGTCTTCCTTTGTGTGGATGCAGCTGAGTCCAAAAGCCGGTCTCTGATCCTGAACCTTCTTGGTCCCTTCATCAGAAAACTGAGAGACCTTGGATCAGACTGTTCTGATCTGCTGAGCGGGCCAAATCCCGCTCTACCCTAGCAGAGCCACGCAGAGACCTCCAAAGCGGCAGCCAGAGAGCTCAGCCTCCAGAGAAGCCCAAGTCTGGGTGTGTGGAGAGGAGGGACGGAAGTAACCCCCCCCCACGAAGCAGTAAAGAGATGCCCCAACGTGAACTCCCTGTCACCGGCTTCAGGTGGGGGCCACCTGCTAACCGTCAGGTGTGTAGTGCCCCCAGGATTGACAAGAGCTGCACCCCCCTCGCCCCAGGAAGTGCTTTACTCTCTCCAAAGTGCTGGCAAAAGGGAGACATTATGGTACATGCAGCACGCAGGAGCGATGATTTTGTAAATTACTACCTACCATGGGAGGGACTGGAGAGTGAACTGACTCAGTCTCTCGTAAAGACAAACTCTGAACAGGAACATTATTGTAGAATGAGGACCCGAGGAGGGGAAGGGGAGAGTGTTTAGTCATAGGGTCGCACAATTTGATGGGTGGAGAGAGGCGTGGGTAAAGGAAAGGGAAAGATCCCGTGTGAAAAACATTGTATACGAACTTTGTGAGTAAACCAGAATAAAAGAACTAATTTTTTAAAAGTTTTTTTTTAAAAAATGTTCAGTTATTTGATTTCCGAACCGTCCTGGACTTGGTTGGACAAACTCCCAATTCCAAGATGAAGAAACTGAAGCTCAGAAGTGTCAGGCAGACAGTCCATAAATCCTAAAACAAACAAACGAACAAACAAACAAAAAACCAGAAAGAAGTAAAAAGCAAACCAAACCCGTAGTCAAGCTCCACTCTCACTCTCAGGGACCCCTCCCCAGACCACTGGATCCCCAGAGCTTCCTAGACTGACTTCTCCGCCAGCAGCATCATTGGATGGTGCCAATGGCCAACCTTCCGGTGGTGGCCCAGTGCTTAATTGTTTGCACCACTCAGCGACCTCAAAAAATACCTAATTAAAGACGCAGATTACTCTAATTTTAGACAAAGTGAAAGATTATTCTCTCTGAAGCATCCTAAATAGAAATGAAAACGACACTAGCCCGATTTTTTAGCTGAATGGTTCGCTAAATTCTGCCTGGAACGTAGAACCCACGAACAAAACCACTTCTTGGTCACCAGCTTCAGGGGACTCTGCTAAGGCTGTGGACTCCAGGGATGGGTCTCTGAACCCGCTGTCCGCTCCATCCCTGAAGGCCTGGCCTGGCGGCTCTGCACGCACCGAGGTGGGGGCTCTGCGCAGGGGTAGTGGGGGTGAGGTAGGGCGGGTGGTCCTCGCACAGGGGAGGTGAGGCTGATGCCAGGAATCCTCGCTCGGCAGCCCCGCCTGTGCGTGGGGATGGAGGCCCCTAGGCTGTGAGGGTGGAGAGTTGGGTCCCACCCTGCGCTTCTTGGGCTGGAGCTAGTTGCCCCACTGGGCCACGCCCAAGTCTCCCTCGAAACTTCCAGAAGGAATGTGGGAGGTGTTACCAACGTGTCATACGGACGAGGTTGGATTCGCCCCCTCTTCTCACGGATTCAGATTGGGGTACCTCTGGGGTGGGGGCTCCCACGCCTTGGCCTACTGGAGAAGGGGGTACCACTGGCCTGTTCGCTGGTGGGAGGGGTCACGTCGTTAACACTCCCCGCGCTCGCCTTCTGTGCGCACAACCCAGGACTCTCAGATCCCCTGCCGGCCCCCACGCCCAGCACAGGCCCCAGGCTTACACCGCCTTCCTTCCGATCTGAATAGTCCAGGCCTCAGCAACAGCGTTGGGTTTTCTTTACTTTTAAAACAAATTCTTGCAGTTTCTTTCTCTTTTATTGAAAACAAATATACAGGAAGCATATCTGCTTGAAACAGTCCCAAAATAAAGGCAAAATTAAAATCTCTGTTCCTCAGGTCTACATGAAGCGACCTCTGGGCCGTGTACGCATTTGCGGGGGCGGAGACCTTTCGTGAATTAAAAACCCACCACCACCCTGACCCCAAGTCCTCTCAAGCACTGATTTCTGTTTGCGCTACTGGCTAGAGCTGGTCCTTTGCATTTCTCCTCCGCGATGTTTTTCTGGATCTTTAACCCCCACGGTTCTCACCCGCCCTCTTTTCAAGAGCTGGGTGGGTCCCTTCGTTGGCCCCTCGAGTTTTCCCTTTTCGCAGCTCCCTCAGCCGAGCTGAACCTCCCGGGTCCGCGCTTAGGGGCCGGTAGATCGAAAACTATGGAGACATGGCTGGGTTTAGGGCACCGGAGGCGCCTCTCGGTTCCAGAGTAAAACCCCTCGGTGGCCAAGATCTGAAACAGTGGCCCGGCCTCCCAAGCACGTGGCCTCAGCCTCGGATTGTGAAGAAAAGAGGGTGAGGCGAAATCTCGGGGCCCCAGTTACATCGGGGTCCAGGCACCAGGGGCCACGGGGATGGGGCAGCGCGGGGCCAGCGCGGTCCACAGGGATCCACGGCCATCACGCACATGCGCGCTCACATGTGCTTTCTCTTTGTCCTGAGATACTGGACTCAGTCCTTCAGCAACCGGGGAAACTGAGGCTCAGCGCTGCGAAATGGGTCGCCAGGGATCGCGCAGCTAGTAATGCGCGGGAGAGAGCTCTGTCCTCCCCTCCGTCCTGGAGGCTGGGCTGGTGACATACACCAAGAGGCCAGGTCAGCGTCTGGACAGAGCTGACTCCTGTGGCACCGGCCGGGACAAGTGGGGCTGCAGCGCGCCCAGCCCTCTCCCCAGCCCCATGCGCGGAGCCGGGACAGAAGGGTGTCCAGGGTCGACGGGACAGAAGGGTGTCCAGGGTGGACGAGCCCTTGACCAGCATCCCAGCACCACAGAGACCACTGTGGAGGGCGAGGGGCTGCGAGTTAAGGGAATAGGGAGGGAACGGGGCTGCTAAGGAACTCTGATGGCCAGGGGTGACGCAACTGCGTCAGAAAAGGCTGCACTGAACAAGGCAGACCGCCGGCCTTTTAAAATCTAGCCAGAGAGGGTCAGGAGCCCCAAAACACACGCCTGGGGGTTGGGCAAAGTGAGACGGGGCGGGGGGCAGGGAGGGGTCTCTAGGGAGAGGGTATGTCGCCCTGGGCCCAGCGAGAGGGACAGACGTCCCGACTGCTGACTAGGGCGCGGGAGTGCAGCCCAAACTTCTCCCCCTACCCGCGCCCGTAAGGGATCCGGGGTATTGGGTCCCCGGGGGCCACCCCTGACCGCTGGGTCCAGCTCTGGTTACCCGCCCGGCCTGCTCCCTAAAATATGCATGAGCTCCTCGCGGGTGCAGTTTCGCTGCGACACCCCCCCCCGGGGGCTGGGGAGTCGGGGGGCGCGGGGCGCGCAGACTGGGGGGCCCTCGCCGCTAGCTCCCGGGCCCAGCCGGCTCGCCTTTCAGCCGCGCAGTGAAGAAAAGGGGGAAACTCGAGCCGCCCCGGAGCGCCCCGCCCGCCAGCCCCGACGGCCCAGCCTCGCGTCCCGCCGCACGGTGTCCGGTTGTCGACAGCAGGTGAATGGCCGGGCGGGGCGCGGGCCGGGCGGGGCGCGCGGTATAAAGGGGCGCGGCGGCCGCGGGGCCACCGCAGCCAAGGCCTGCGCGCTCAGCTTGGTCGCTCTCGCCGCCGCGCCCGGCCTCCGGGACCCCGGGGCCCAGGTAGGGCACAGCGGGCGGGGATGCCAGCGGCCGGGAGGGGTCAGTGGGGCCCCGCCTACCCGGGGGCTGTGGGCCGGCTCCTCGCTCATCTCGGCGTCCGCGTCCCGGCGCCCCATGCACAGGCCTGGCTGCGCGAGGGAGAGGAACCCCGAGAGCTGCCCGCCTGGGGAGGGGGCTCCCGCCTCCCCGACCATCTGGTTGCGGCATTCCAGGCCGAGCAGGCCCCGCCCAGGCGCAGGGCCTCGGGAAGGGTCACTCTTGGCCTCTCCGGGCGCAGCCCTGGGGCCCCCACAGACCCGCCACTGTGCACCCTTCTCCTTTTGCGTTAGCCCAGGGCCGGTGCTAACGGTCTGCCATCCCTGGACCTTGAGACTCGGCGGCGTCGCGAGGCCCCCGCTTAGTGGCCTCGGGGCTGCCAGGCCAGCGGGGCGCACCGGGAGGATCGGGTGCCCAGAGGGAGGCGGCGGATTACCGCTTTACTCTAATCTGGTTTTGCGCGGCGGCTGCCGTCTGGGAGACCACGCGGGGCAGGGACCCGGGGGCGCCCGGAGGCGCAGAGGGCACCGGGGCTCGGGATGCTGGGGACGGAGGACAAGGCGCCCGAGGCTGACAGCGCGGGAGTCCCCCGCCCCCCGGAATGTCCGCGGTACCATCAGAGTCGAATGCGGTGAAGGGACCCTAATCCGTGTCCGCGCCCTGGCTGGGCCGCCCCGCCCCCTCCCGGGGGAGCCGCCATCGCAGTGGGGAAGGAAGGGGGATGGGACGGGTCTGGGGGCGGCTCCCCTCCCCCTCCCCCTCCCGGGACAGGCAGCCTTTGTTCCCGGCGGCGACGGTGGCCAGACACCTGTGAGATCGCCGAGCTGGCGAGGAAGGACGCGGCGGGGCCCAGGGGGGGACGCAGGCCCTGTGCCTCCCCAGCCCTGCGCCTCCGGGTCCGAGTGCGCCCGCCAAGACAAGTCCGCCTTGCACCCTTTCTGGGGGGCCCGGCGGGCCGGCCTGGGGGCCCAAGGTGTGCGACAGCTTAGAACATGCCTCCCCTCCCCCAGCCCGGCGCGGGGGGTCCGGGGAGCCGCGCTGCAC
>NW_006399805.1:105711-137838 GCF_000299155.1 Elephantulus edwardii | reverse complement strand
CCCGCCGCGCCGTCCGAGCGCCCGCGCTGCCGGCCCCTCGGGCCCTCAGCCGCGGGCTTCTGCCGGGTTCGCGGAGGCCGCTCCTCCTCAGGTGGCCGGCCTGGGCCTCCCTCGGCCGACCTGTCACCCGACACCCAGGAAGCGCGCCGCCCCATCCTGGCTCCTCTTTGTTCCCCCGCCGGGCTCGGGCCGCCTCCTCCCGCACCGGGCCGTGGAGCCTCGGGGCGCGCCCTCCATAGGCCCCGCGCACCCGAGTCCCTCGGGCCGCTCGCTCCGAACGAGGGTCGACTCGCCCCGAACTCCGAGGGGCCCCCGTACCGAGCTACGAGGCGGCGCGCCCAGCCCGGACCGTGCAGGTGAGTGGCCGGGCGGGGCACGGAGTCGGCGGACGCCTGCAGCGCGCCGTGCCCGACTTGGGGTGCGCACGGACCTGGGGGTGACGCGGACTTGCCAGGGCCCCGGAATCGGCCCCCAGAGGCGACCTGGACGGCCCCGGCAGCCGGCCCAGCGCTGTCGCCCAGGAACCCCGCTGTCCTGGTGGGTTGGGGGTGAGGGGAAGCGCTGGGTGGAGGTGGCCACGCGGGAGTGGGAGCACCCGGCTGACTCCACCGTCCCTCTCCCCGCGCGTCGCCCAGGTTCGTCCCTCTCCGCGGCCCAGCGGCGGCCCGGCCCCGCCCAGTCTCGGGGGAGAGCGGCCCTCGGGTCCTCTCCACTCCCGCCGCCCGCCCCTCTCCATCCCCCTTCTCCTCACCCCCTGCTTCGTTGTACCCACCTCCCTCCGGGAAGCTTCCGAATGCGCACAGACACCCTCCCCAGGGGTGAGCGCCCTGCGGGGGGCTGCCGGCTGAACCTCGCTCCTGGGAGCATCCTCCTCGGTTGAGCTGGGAGGGTGCAGCCCGCCCGCGTCACCCCCCAACCCGGTGGTCGCACCGTCCTGAGGACCAGAGGTCCAGTTTTCCTATATCTGGAGGGTGGACGTTGTCTGTGTGGCGGCCTGGGAACCCAGGTGGGGAGAGGATCCTTTGATTTCCTAAGGTGCATAACCCCCGCCCAGCGGCCTGGAGACCCCAAAGTTAATGCCTTCTGAGCCTTCGAGCCATCGCCTGTCCATCGCTGCCACTCCATTCTCTATGACCCACGGCCACCCTTTCGTGCCCTCGAGGCCCTGGCCTGCGGGAGGATGGGGGGGGGAGGCTCTGGAGTGGGCCTTATGCACTGGGGGGCCGGTCCTCTGTGTAGGAATCTCGTTTGTTCCTTTTCCATTCAAGGCTGGCGACAGGTGCCCAGGGCCCAGCCTCCAGGGTGCTGCTGGGCCTCCCCGCAGACAGCTTGGGCCTCATTCCTGAGACCCCGTAGGAAGAAGGCCCTGGGAGATAGGCGACCCTCCCCGAGTATACCTGAGGGTCTCGGCCGCCCCCATCTGCTTGGGCCTGGGGGCAGTCGATGGAGACCAGAGCGGGTGGCAATACTGGGGCGGGGAACTGTGCATTCGTGTAGAGGCCCAGCCGGGATCCTTGGGGCTGCATGCTGGCGTGGGTCCCCATCGCATCCTAGTTTCCTGCCAGGTCACTACTCCAGAGAGTGCTGCTAGCTGCGTGCCCCAAGGTGCCCACGCCCAGGGAGAGACATCCTAGGGGAAGTTTGTTGAGAATGGTCTTAGCAGAACACCCACCAGGTCAACAATTCCTACACATTCAGTTCAGCGCCTTCGAGATCTTGAGGCCTCTTTCCATTGCCCTCCGAATGCCCACCAGGGTGAATCACAGTCGCCAGTCTGCTCAGATCTTCATCTCCCAGCCCCCTGGGTCGTTTCAATGCGGTTTGATCTCAAGGTCAAGGCTTTTGCCCCTTGGGGAGAAGAGAGGAGGCTGCGGGACTCCAGCAAGAGGCCTCCTTTCACTTTCTGGAGATTTCCATTCCGTTTATGCCCCTCCTCCCAGCACCCCTTGTTCCCCATTTCACTAGAGCAGGGAGACCTTGCTACCTTAAGGCCCAGACCTCAGCCCCCCAGGCCAGGAGTTGACCCGGGCGAGGACAGCGGTATGGCGCTGCCAGGCCACTGCGGCAATGGGCTAGGCGGGGCGCGGCCGGCGCAGGGGAGGAGCTTCGCTCGGCTCTGCGGCTGGAATTGGAGGCTGGAAGGGGATTTGGCGTTGTAAGCTTTTCCCTGCACCAACGCCCCCATGTCTGTTAGAGGGATGGGGAAGGAGCAGAGGCTCCACAGAGGCCAGCCCATACTTTCAGTGGCTGGACCAGGAAAGGCAGACTCCAGCTTCTAATTGCTGAGAGCGGACACGTTGGGGAGTATGCAGGTACTTGAATCCCCTCAGAATTGTCTGAGGACCTTTTTAGGTTCCTGGTGGGTGCCCCAATCAGCATTTCAACAGGCCTCTGTTACAATAACAACCAAACAAAAACAATAAAAAAAAAACAAAAAACAAAAAACGAAACAAAACAGGCCTCTGGGGCGGTTCTATGCCCTGAGCAAAATTGAAAACTGTCAATCTCTACTAGATTCGTAAGGCTTCTCCATCCCCACCTTGAGGGCTGAGAGATCCTTTCCAAGAGAGCTGTAGTGGGGGAAATAGAGGAAAGCGGAAGGCGTGATTCCCAAGCTCACACGACAGGCTCATCTCCTGGCAGAGCTGTGCAGGCCTCTGACCCACAGACAAGTCAACCTGAGGACCAGGACCCTGCAGTGAGCACTAACTGAAGGCCAGTAAGCCCCAGAAGGGATGTGGGGACCCTTAGTAGGAAACTCTGGAGTTCTGGTGACCTAGTGGTAAGAAGCTGCAGGGCAATCCAGAAAGCACAAGCTTCGAATCCACAGGAGGAGGATGGGCATTACTGCCTCTGAAAAAACCCACTGGAGGCTCAGCTATGGATCTGTTTTGACTCCACGCTACCATACAACAGTGGTACAGTGGTTAAGCCCTCAGCCACTCCCCAAAGGTCTGCAGTTTAAACCTAATCACTAGTGGCTTCTGAAGATCTGTTACAATTACAGCCTTGGATGTTTCCAGGGCATTCTCTGGCCTACAGGGCCCCCAAAAGCTTGAATAGACTAGATGGTTTGGGGGTTGTTCCCCCCCCCCCCCAGGGAACAGACAACTGACAGAACAGTGAGAACATGGCCTAGGAGCAGGGAGACAGCAGGGCTACTGGGAGAGTGTAGATGGTCAGTTTCTGGGCTGTCTTTCTCTGACCCTTCCAAGGGGTCTTGGGTCACATGCCAGGGGAGCAAGGCAGTGCCACCGTTGGCCTCCAGCCCTTCTGGCCCAGGCCCAGCTCCCAGGGGCCCAACCTCTTCCCTCCCTCATACTCCCGCTCCCCTCTCCCTTTTTCCTCCTGCATCCTCCCCAGGGCACAGAGCACCAGAGGCGGGAGGCAGCCACTCTGGCAACCACTGATGCAACCCTGCCTGCCCCTCCCCTGCTCCCTCTTCTCTGCTTCCCTCCACGGTCCCCTCAGACCGTCAGAAGCCGCTCCCCTGCCCGACAGGCGGCCATGCCGGCCAGTCCCTCTGTGCTGCCTCTTTAGCTGAGGGGACTCTGGCCCACCTGACCTGGCCAGCTCCTGTCGGTCCTGTCCAGTCGGCAGCAGAGATGCCCAGTTGGGGCGCATCGTGGTCTGGTTCGGGGTGAGAAGGGGAAAGCTTCAGGCCGGGGCTGTTCCCCCAGGCAGGACAGGCTGAAGGTGGACGATGATAGAGACCAGCACTCAGAGCTTCCCGCTCAGCAGCCTGGGGAAAGGCACTAGGGTGCACCTGTGAATGTCACCTCTGGGGCCAGGTAGGGCCAGGCTGGCTGCAGGGGTGGGGGAGGCGGGCTGGCTCCAAGCGCACCTCCATTCGGACAACTGGCCTTCATATCAGGACAGGAAACACCCGGTGTCAGACTCTTCCTATCTTTACCAGTCAGGCGCTGAGCCTCCGCTCCCCTCCCAGAAAGTCTTTCCAAGATGAGGGGCTCATGTCAGCGGAGCCAGGGGTGAGGGAGCTGAGGAGGACGCTGAGTGGGCTGATGGTGGCCAGGGTGGAGGGCCCCCAGGGGTGATGGTCACCAAGGAGTCAGTAGCTGTGTGGAAGCCCCCAGGGGGGCCACGATCACAGCGGGGTGTGGGTGCGTGGCTTGGAGAGCGTGACTCCTGTTCTGTGTATGGCACTGGTAGAATTCACTGTGAACAGTCTCGGTCAGTGAATTACCGAAGGGCCATAAACAGAGCAGAGACAGATCCACGAGGGCTGGGGGGCCTCCCCCGTGGGCCTGGACGTCGGAAGCGGCAGCTGCCGGGGACGCAGGGACGCCAAGGCCCCGCCTGCTTAGCCGATTTTGGCACTAGCACATTTTTGCTTGTGTCTCTGTGCTCTGAGCAATCATGTGCAGTGCCAATATGGGAGAAGCAGCCGCACAGCGATTCCCCTGGAGGCTCTGCCGGGTCCATCTGCCTCTGCGGCGCCGGCCTCAGCCTCGGTGGGCAACCGGATCACTTTACATGCCTGGGGCCACGCGGACCTGGAGCCTGGCAATCCGAGCCGCCTGGCAGATGGGACAGCCCCCACCTTCCCCCTCGCCGGTTGGGGTTGGGGTCACCATCTGTAGGGCTGATCTAGGTGGTGCCACAGGTCAGAGAGGTCTGACCCCGCCCCTGGCACCCCTGGGGGAGGGAGACCCAGGCTGGCCTTCTGCCCAAGTGTCAAGGGACACAGCCTCCAGGAAGCTCAGCAGGTGACTTGAGGTTGGGCTGGGTGTTTGCTGGGGGACTTTCTCTGGGGCTGGCTGCCGGTGGGGCACATCTTCTCTGGATAGCACTGAGAGGAGAAAGGACCTGGAATGTAAAGTAGGGCCTGCCCGCCCCGGATTCTGTTACAGCCTCTGGCGCGCCAACCCTGGATGTGGGCTTCTCTGGAACCTTCCTTCTCCACTGGGGCCCTCAGGTGGTGGTAAGTATGGGTCTCTAGCATGGCCTCATGCAGTGTCCTTTACTGTCACTTAGAGGTGGGATGGATGCCGTTGGGTCGGTGGAACAGTTGAGTTTTGTACCTGATCCTACAAGCCTGGACTCCCCAGGGTGTCCCAGATTAAGTGGAGATTGAGCTGAAGAGCTGGTCAGCCAGAGACCCACCAAGGCTGGGGTCCTGACCGCTGGGCACGGTCCTTTGCGCAGCCATCACCCGCACCCTAGATGGCGCGTCTGAGGCAAGCGCCATTCAGCACCGTTCAGGTTTCTGAGTGGTGGGGATGTTTGCAGAAATGCCAGGCTACCCCCCTCCCCCCGCCGCTACCATTGCCCCAGACTGGTGAGGGTGCCCTATAGGGAGGAGGGGCCCCTTCAGTTCTCCTGGGGAGGGTGGTCTGTGTGTGCCAGCCCCCTGAAGAGAGGAAGTGCTGTTGGGTGGAATGGAGATAGGAGGGGGTACTTCCACAGTGGTTACCTGTTATGCAGTCCCCCCTGGCCTCAGTTCACACCTTCCAGGCCTCTCTGCTCTAGGACTCAAACTGCTGCCTCTGAGGTCCTCAGCTGGGGGGCTGGGAGGGAAGAGGCCACCAGTGAGGCACTCACTGAAGGGCTTGCCGGGACCCCTGAGAGTCCCTGGACCTCCCTGTCCTCCACTCACTTGCGGGTGGTCTGTTCTGAGCCCCCACCTGGGAGCCTTGAGTTTTTCCTGTGCTTTGCTGCTGCTCACACCTGCCCAGGTGGACACCTGTGCTGGGCCCCAAGAGGCAGGTGCTGGAGGGAGCGGGAGTGGAGGAGCCAGCCCAGTGGCCCAGCTGCCTGGGAGCCTAGCTCTAGTCTTCCCAGGGAGACCCCCGACCCTAACTGGGCTCCAGTCCAGATCCTGGCTCACTCACCATGGCGAGGCCCCTGCCTCTTAAGTAGGGGCCTCTGAAGGTGAACCCCTGTTGCAGCTTCTCTCTTGGTTTGAGGATCCCTGTGTCCCCAGACTTTGTGTCTCATCAGCCCGTAAGACGTACATATCCCTCAGGGGTCTGAAACTGGACACACAGCATTTACAAGACCCCCATGCCCAGTCTCAGTGTGGAGGTTGCTCACCTATCCTGCATTGAGATTCTCAGAGTCTACCTGAACTCTGCTCTGTGGTAGAGGAGCAACCACTCTGCAGCTTCTGAGCCCCCCACCCCATGCAGGAGAGCTTGTTGGGTGCAGGTGCTCAGAGTTTCTAAAGCCAGTGCCCCCCCCCATCCCCGGGCTCTGGGTGGCGGGTCCAGCCTCCTGCCCTTCCCCCCACAGCCCTACGGCTTCAATCTCAGCCATTATCCCAACCCCTCATCTCAGGAAATGCGATCCGGCTCCATTGATCGCCTGCTCCCTCCCCTCAGCGCCTCAGCGGGAGCGCCAGCAGCCCTGCGGGGTGGAGTGGGAAGGACCCCATACTCTGCTGGGGTGGGAGCTGCTGTCTGGCTAAGGCTTGGCCATGAGGACCTAGGCTTTCCCCCACCCCCCCTGGGGTGCAGGCCTGGCCTCATTCAGCCATCAAGTGTCACTAGTCTCCTCCCCAGCACCCCGTCTAGGTGCCAACCCAGCTACTCTGCCTTGGTTGCCCCCCCATTCTGTCCATCTCTACACCCCCCCAGCTCAATATCCTCCCCTGCTGCTCAGCCCCACCCCAAGGGTAGGAGGTCTGTATCCCAAGGGGCTCCTGGTTGTGGACTTAGATACTTAGATTTGAAAATGAACTGCTTTTTATTTCATCACAGCACCCAGGTGGCTTTTGGGGAAATGGTACCTCCCGGGCCAGGGCTGGAGGTGGCCTCCTGTCTTTAGCACTTGGCTTTGCCTGGCTCTGTGCATGAAATCCCCTCTCCTGGGGTTGGTCTCCCCGAAGGGAAGGCTAGTTACAGCTAACCCACCTGACAATAGTGGGTGGAGGCCTGCATCGGGCAGAGTGGTCTGGGTGAGAGTCAGCTGTTTATTTGGCCCCAGGAGGGGAGCTCTCTGACTTAGTGGTAAGGAGTTGTGCTGGCAACCTAAAGGCTCTCAGTTTCAATCCACTAGCTGCTCTGCTGGAGAAAAATGAGTCCCCTCCTCCTGTGAGGTTGTGTTGTTGTGTGCTGTTGAGTCAGAACCGACCCCCAGCAGACCCTCCAGGGTTTTCAGATGCAGTTCACTGTTGAGAGGAAAGTGCCCACCCTCCTCCCTCAGCATCTGGTGGGTTTGAACCAGGTACGTTTGGGATTGCAGTGCAGCTTCTGCTTCTAAAAACCGACTGGAGGCTCAACTATGAGTCAGTTCCGACCCCGTGGTACACAACAGTGAGGTCCAAGGAGCCCTGATATTCCAGGGCTGCTAACCCAAAGGGCATTGCTTCAAACACTGGCAGCTCCCCAAGAAACGGGCTTGCTTGGTGACCTGCCCCTGGAAAAATGTGCGGTTGGGCATCAGCAAGTGCACTCCAGCCTGTGCATAGCAAACCACCTCCCAGGGGGTCCTAGGACATCTTTCTGGGAGCAATTGCCAGAAGAGGCTGCAACAAGTGGTAGGGTGGCCCCCTTTTGGCTTGATAAACCCAGACTACTTGGTAAATGACTCCTGCATCAGTTCAGAGACAGGGGGTAGGATGGGGTTCGTGTCTTAGAGGGATTCCAGGGCAGGAACCCTTTACAGGAGACAACCTCCTCATCATTCTCCTGCAGAACCACTGGTGGATTTGAACCACTGACCTTCCAGGTAGCAGCCCAGTGCTTAACCTACAGCGCCACCATGTCCAGGGACTGGATTTCCCCTTGAGGGCAGCCAGTGGGTTCACTCCGTCTCTTGTTTTCCACTCCCAGAGGTCACTGTGGTACAGTGCCCTGCGGTGGAGGTGTCCTCTGGGGCTACCCTGGGAGTGATAGGACTGCCCCAGGACAGTGGCTGTTAGGGTAATGGACCAGTGAGGTGGGAGCTGTGGCAAAGTGTACCTTCCACCCCATCTGACTGCTGTCTGTCCTTCTCTCCCTCAGCCCTGCTGTGGCCTCCCAGCTGGGCCTGCACTGCCCGCCCCGCGCCGGGTTTGGCAATGGTAGAACTCACACTGGTGAGGTAATGGGATCCGGTGGTTCTAGACTTGCCAACTACGGTGTGGGGGCTCAGCCACCACCAAGGAGGCCACGCCCCGCAGGCCCTGCTATCCCCCAGGAAGGAAGAGGGGGAGCTTGGACCCCAGACCGCTGGGCAGTGGCAGAGGGCAGGTGCAGCCGGAAGTGACACTGGTGTTTCCCTGCATCCCCCTGAGGTCACAGGTCGCCAAGTCAGCGGGATGGGCTTCCAAGAAGGTGGGGGCCCTGTGGAAGGGCTGAGGCAGGAAGAGGGAGCCCCTTCACCTGCACTGAGCGGCAGGCAGCCACAGGCAGTGGTAATCTGCTGGAGATGATGGCAGATGGCCCCAGAGCCATGATGGGGGAGGGACGCTGAAGGCACTGTGTGAGCTCAGGCCTGGCCAGGAGCTGGTGGCTGGCCTCAGCTGCAGCTCTGTGCTGTGGGGACAGCTGCTGGTGCCTCAGAGCAGGCGGCTGAGCTGTGCCACCAGGGTGGGGGGCGGCTGGGTGACAGCTCTCAGGGAGGAGTGCAAACAACTGCTGGGCGCGCAGGTGGAGATGGAACAGTCTGGGCGCAGTGGGGTGGGTGAGCATGATACACAGGAGACAGGTAAGGAGCTCAGCATCGCATCCCCCTGAGGACTCAGGTGGGAAGAGGGAGCCTCTGCTATTCTGCTGCCCAAGAGTCCTTCCGCTTCAGCGTTTCCCCGGCCTGTTCTCCAGGTCACAGAAGGTTCCAGTCAGCAAGCTGATGATGAGGCTCTCAGGACGCCAGGCTGTGAAGCCCCCTGCAGCTCAGCTGCCAGATTTCAAGGAAATGCTTAAGAAAGAGAGTGCAGTGTCCTTGTAGGTAGGCAGCCCCAGGAGGGGAGGGTGGGGCAGGCAGAGCGGCATCTGCAGAAGAGGGCAGCCGAGCCTGCAGCGCTTGCTAGAGAAAGGACAGGCTGTACTCACGTACACACGGTCGCCATACAGAAATCTGATAAACGTGTGCCAGGCACGAGAAGAACATGGTTTGCTCCTGGCACCACCCACCCACTGTTCCTAAGCTGATGTGACCCCACAGGACAGAGAACTAGGGTCTCCCAGGCAGCACATGTTAATGGGAACGGACTGCTACAGCTTTCTCCTACGGACCAGCTGGTGAGCGCAAAACAATGAACTATGGTCAACAGCTTGGAGCCTTAATCATCGCACCACCAGGGACCCTGTTTGCTTTCTGACCATGTTAAGCACTAACTACATGCAGCGTTCCAGCACCCAACCTAGTGGCTGAAAGGTTAGCAGTTCGAGTCCTCCTAGAGGCACCTCCTTGGGAGATGTTGACGATTTGCTTCTGAAAGGTCAGCCCTTGAGGTTTCTGCAGAGCCCTTTTCCTCTGCCCACGTGGAGATGCTCAGAGTCAGAACTGACTCGTTGGCAGCTAACAATGACTATAGACAAGCACCGGAAGGAAGTCCAGTGGGGCTAAGGGGACATGCAGTCATGAGGGACCTTGCCTTAAGCCAAGGGCGTGGAAATGGACATGGGTCCCCGGGCTGTGCAGGGAGACAGTGCCTCCGGCTGAAGCACAAATGAGATTTAGGAAAAAGAACTGGAAAGATGCTTCTTGTTCAAGAAAGCCCAGGTTCCCTTGGGGGCCGAGCGGAGCATACCTGCTCCAACCAGCATAGTTTGAACAGTGGGCACTGTGTGGATGGTACAGGATCTGGCGAGGTTTCTATCTGTTGTACGCAGGGTTGCCTTAAGCTGAAATCAACATGCACCTAACAAGAACCACCACCTAAGGGTACTGGGAAGCCATAGATTTCAGGCAGAGGCTTGATTTAGTGCACTCGAGCTTGAATTTGGAGCTGTATGGCTAGAAGCATTAGGTGGAGAAGGGTGGGAAGGTAACCTGAGAGGGGAGCCAGAGGACTGGACAGAGTAGGGGCTGGACCAGAGAAGTGCTGAGACCCCCTGGGAGAGGTGCCAGCCCCTGCATTTCCTGATCCACAGTCACAGAGCCTGGACTCCACTAATGGGTTCCCATTCAGGTAAATGGCTGTGATAAGAGGGAATTGTATAGTCAATGCAGATGATGAAGTGACTGGCAGCGGGGTGGGCAGGGACGTCCTCCCTCCCTTGGCCTGCTGTCCTAGCTGGCTCGGGTTGGTTTGGGCCTAGAAAAGGGTGGATGGGAATGAGATGACTTGGGGACTGAATTGGGGCTCTGAGCCGATCCAGTCATGGTCAGAGTCCCCAGTCTCGGGCTGGTCCTGTGCTGTATGTGCCTGGTTTCCGACAATACTTCCAGGCACAGGCAGCTCGCGGAAGAGCCACCACCAGCCTTGGACGGTCAGGGGGCTGGCCAGGGGGTGTGAGGCTTCTACCCACCCTCCTGTCTGCAGAGCCCTGACAGCACCAGGAGGGGGCTGGGGTCTCAGGACTGGGAGTGCTGTGACCAGATGCAGTGGCCTCTGAGTGCCCCATTATAGAGGAACCAGGGGCTTGCAGAGCTGGACCAGGACTGGAGGAGAAGTAGATGACCTTGGGAGAGGCCCCAACCCCACAGTCACTCGGTGACCCATTCTCTGAGCTAATCTGACGATGGCACCCCCACCTCCACCCTCAGGATAAACCCAAGCAAGCGCCTTACCTGGCTTATGAGGCCCTGTGTGACCTGCCTGCCAGGCGTCTGTCCCTTTTCCCCACCCCAATCTTTCTTTGGCTTTCTCCAGGCTTCTCTCTCTGGTGGCATGCCACCATTCCGTTTCAAGTAACTGGTTAGTGGGCCTGCTTCCCCAGATGGTAGGAAGCTTCTTGGTCAGGCTGGGTCTCACTCCCACTTTCAGGGTAGGGAAGCCAGGCGTGCACCCAGGGTACGGAGTCCAGCTACCCTGGTTGACGGGGTACCTCTAAGTGTCCTGGTGTCCCAGTTATTCACAAATGGCAGGGGATAGCCTGCCTGTCCCCTCATGGAAGGCCTGCTTAGATCTGAGCAGGGAAGGTGGAGCTGTCCCTGGGTCAGGACTGGTTTCCCAGAAGCAGCTCTTTTTCGGTGGGCAGTTGGGGTCTGGGCCCCTGTAGTATCACAGAGTAAGTGTCCCCAAGGCAAAGTGCCATCAAAATCCTGCATGCCAAGTAACAAAAGACACACCCAGCAAACTGAACAGAATTGAGTCTGGAAATAAGCCTGTCCATCTGTGGTCAGCTGGGTTTTTTTTCGATAGGGAGATAAGAGCCTCTCAGTACATGTGCTGGGAAGGTTTGATTTCTATGTACAGAAAAAGGAAGCATGATCTGTGCCTCACACCATACACAAAATCCATAGTCAAAGTGGACAGAAGACCTAACTGTAAAATAAAACCATAACAGTCTAAGAAGAAAATGCAGGGTCAATGCAGTCAGGCCTAGTTTCTAAAAATGGATTAGCTATATAATAACAAAAGCACACACAGGTAAGAGTCTATAGTAACCAAAATATATTAAAAATGTCAGCAATGTTGCAATAAAAAAGTTTTAAAAATGGACCAAAGATTTGAATAGACTTTTCACCAAAGAAGATACTCAGCAGCCACCAAGCATAGAAAGAAAGGTACCGGCATCATCAGTTATCAGAGAAATCCAGATCAAAATCACTGGGAAGTACCATTTCACCCCCACTCTGAATGGCTCACAATTGGGCCTATTAATAGGCAACATCAATAAGTGAAGAAAAGACTGAAGTTAAGGATTTAATTTCATTTGAATCCATAATCACACCCATGAGAAATCAAAAGATGTGTTACATTGAGAAAATCTGCTGTCAAGGACCTGTTTAAAGTGTTAGAGAGCACAGATGTCAGTTTAAAGACTAAGGTGCGCCTGACCCAAGCTATGCATGTTATTTCAGTTACTTTATATGCATCTGAAAGTTGGACAATGAGTAAAGAAGGCCAAAGAAGAGTTGATGCATTTAAATTGTGGTGTTGGGGAACAGTGCTGACTATCACATGGTCCACCGAAAGAATGAACAGATCTGGTCTTTGTGACCTCCCATCATGGCGTACCGTGGCCAGGGCCAGAGAGTACAGAAGGTGATGGTGCAGCCCATTAACCTCATCTTCAGATACTTGCAAAATAGATCTCAGATTCAAGTGTGGCTCTATGAGCAAGTGAATATGTGGATAGAGGATTGCATCATAGGTTTTGATGAGTATATGAACCTGGTATTAGGTGATGTAGAAGAGATTCATTCTAAAATAAAGTCAAGAAAACAACTGGGTCGGATCATGTTGAAAGGCAATATAGTTACTCTCCTACAAAATGCATCCAACTAAAAACGATGAAGTGAAAAGTTGTTGAGGGCAATTGTTTTTGGATTTTCCCCTTCTGTTTTAGGTGTTGGGTTTTTTTGTGCGTTTTTTTTCTTTAATTGTTCTGAAACAGTTGTTCATACTGTTTTGACTGATCTTATTGTCAGATCATAATAAATGCTTTGAAATGGTTTTTATTAAAAAAAAAAAGAATGAACAGATCTGTCTTGCAGGAAGCGAAACCACAGTACTCCTTAGAGTCAAGGGTCGAGGATAGGAAACTTCCTCTCACGTGTTTTGGTCATGTTGTTAAGAGGGGCCAGTCATTGGAAAAAGACATCATGCTTGGAAAAGTAGAGAGTCAGTGAAAGAGGGTCAGACCTTCAACAAGTCAGGCTGACACTGTGACTGCGACAATGGGCCCGAGTAAGGCAGCTAGATCTGCTGTTCACAGGGCCTCACCTAACAAGAAGAATGGCTCAGATTTAAAAACAAAAACCCAAAATAACAAAGTTAGCCACAATGTGAAGAAATTGAAATCCTTATCTATTGTGGAGGGAATTCAAAATAGTAGAACCAATGTGGAAAACTACTGTTGTTGTTAGTGCGCCTCAAAAATCTAGAAAGTACTACAATATGGCCCAGCAATTCCACTCCTAGGTGTACTGCCAAAATACCTGAAAGAGGAAAGACTGAAAAACCTGTATACCAATGTTCATTTCAGTACTACTTTTTTTCCCCAGTTCTTATTGTCAAAACAGGATAAATTCCCCCCAAAAAAAAGCCCCAAACAACCTTCCCCCCAAAAAACCCCAAGTTAAATTCCACAAACAGGTGGATTAGTAAAAGGTAGTATAGGGTAGACGGAGAGGTGGGTAAAGAAAATGGGAAAGATGCAGTGTGAAAACAATGTATACAATTTTAAAAAAAAATTTCTACTAGTTTACAAAATTTTAGTATTTATGAAATTTGTTTTCAAGAACAAATTCTTTCAATTTCCCTCATCCCCCCACCCACAAACTATACAACCCCATGATTAATCCCCCCCTCCCCCTGCACATCCTCATCCCTCTGCTTCCAACCTCATAAGAGACTATCTGGGATCAAGCTTAGAAGCTCTAGTCCAAGGTATAAAGAGGCTGCCAGATACAACCATAAATGCATAATCTGAAGAGGATAAAATTGATGCATGGGGCCTAAAGATTAAATCCATGTGCACATCAAAAACTTTTTCCTGACAAGGTGAAAAGAAAACCTACAGACTGGGAACAACTATTTTGTAATACCATCTCAGACAAGAGTCTTATTAACAAAAGTTTACAGAATATTCCTGGGCCTCCACAAGAAAAAGACTGATAATCCAATTACAAAATGGGCAAAAGACATGGAAAGATTTTACACAGAGGAAGATAATCGAATGGCAGAGACACATGAAAAAATGCTCACGATCACTGGCAATAAGAGATGCATATCAAATGTACACAAATTTTGTAAATAAACCAGTACAAAATAATTTTTTTTTTATTTTTGAAAAAAGGTGGTACATACACAAAATGGAATACTGTTGTTGTTAGGTGCCGTCTAGTCAAGTATGACTCCTAGTGACCCTATGAACAAAAGGTCTGAACCCTGCTCTATCCTGTGCCATCCTCACACTTCCTGACACACAAGACCCCATTACAGCAGTCACTGTGTCAATCCACCTGGTTGAGGGTCTTCCCCTCCTACCGTGACCCTCCACCCTTCTCAATATCATGTCCCTCTCCAAGGAATAGCCACTCCTAGCAACACGCCCAAAGTATGGGACGTGAAGCCTCATCACTCTGGCCTCCAGAGCACTCCAGCTGCACCCTCTCCAAGACATATCTGTTTGTTCTCTTGGCCGTCCATGGGATGTTCAGTGCTCTTCTCCAACACCACAGCTCTAAGGTGTCAGTTTTTCTGTCATCCTTATTCACTGTCCAGCTCTCAGATGCATAGCAAGTAATTAGAAAGGCTGTGGCCTGAATCAGATGCACCTCAGTCCTCAAACTGACATTGTTACTCCACAATAATTTGGAGAGGTCCCTAAATTAAATTCCGTTTAACTTAATAGAATACTACTGAACCAGTAATAAACATGAAGTCTTGATATGTAGTACTTCATAGGGTAGAGTGTGAAGATGTGCTGAATAAAATAAGTTCATCATAAAAGAACAAGTTGTTTTTTATTTAATTTTATTATTTGTGTGTGTGTGTGTGTACTGTCAAATTGGATCTGACTGGTACAGGGGGAGATTGCCCCTCCTTCTCCAGCAGAGCATATGGTGGACTCGAACCATGTACCACTGGGATTGCAGCGCAGCTTCTTGCCACTAGGCCACCAGACCTCCCTAAGAACACGTATTTTATGACCTCACTTATCTAAAGAGGAAAGGCAGATCTGTAGAGACCACAGGGGTTAAGTGAGGCAGGGCGGGTTATTGCTTACTTTATAATGACAGAAACATTGCACTGATGAAGGCTAGGGTTGTACAGCTAATTAATGTAATTGAGGTCAGTAAATTATACTTGAAAAGTTGGCAAAAGTTGTGTGAGGTTTATTTACAGCAATTACAACAATAAAGGGTGCTGCTGTGACTCCTTACGTACAATTGGATGCTCACGGGATTTGGTTCCTTGCTTTGGAGGTTTAGGGTCATGAGTTCATGAGACACCCCGGTTAATTGGTCTAATAATACGTCTGATGTTTCTGCTTTACCGCCTAGTTAATTCCTTAACTAGATGCCTGGGGTCGTAAAAGCTTGCAAGTGGCCATTCAGTATAATAATAGAGATCTTCATGCCTGATGGCCTAGTGGGAAAGGAGTTGTGCTGCCAAGCCAAATGCAAGCGGTTCAAATCCATCAGCTACTCTGAGGGATCCATGCCATTTACAGCCTCTGAAAACCTCCTGGAGGGTCAGCTCTGAGTTGGTTCCAACTTGAAGGCAACAAAAAAATTAACATTCACCTGGAGTAACAGAGGACAGAGGGACAGGAAGAGGAGGAAGTGGAAGGTGGCTGTTTGCCTCCACGTGTGGCTGCTTCTTTGGCCATGAGATTGGAAGAACTGGATGGTGACTGGCTACCATTGCTTGTAATTTTATGCACAGATTTTACAGAGGAATTCTGATCAAAAGGGAGGACATGCAGAACAGAATTTCAAATTCTCGTTGACTTCCATCTGGAGCAAGAGGGTGGTTGAATCTTGGAAACTATTGCCGTGGGATAATCTTTGAGTCTTGAATCTTCAACAGAAAATCCCACCCTGAAATATTAAAGAATGTCTGCTGTGAACATTGTGTTCTTTTAAGATCTTTATGAGGTTTGAAGCAACTAGAAATCTAGAAGCTTTGGGGAACAGTGGGCTGATGTTAATGAGGCAAAACACCTCAGAGAAGGAGGCCTGCACAGCTCAGAGAAGGTACACACTGAAGTGTGTATAGAGAGTTGAATTGCTCTGTGTGCTACTGTACATATTCTCAACAATAACAACAAAACAAAAATGAATTCTTTGTAAAAATCCCCTGTGCTTGCTTCTGACAAAGTGAGGGCAGCATTAAGTGCAGAGAGAAGGTGCCTGGGGCAAAGTGGAAGGGAGAGAAAGGCATCCAGTGGAGACACCTGTTAAATCCACAGCGCTCCTACCCTGCTCCCCAGCCCTGCACAGCTGAGGGGGAAGCTCCAGAGAGACGGGCCACCACGTGGGCAGACTCTGTGGACAGAGGCCGGTGTGGGGGACAGATAGCAAAGGACACAGCAAGTGTGGACACAGTGGGCTGCCAGGAAGGAACAAGGTGAGGCCTCAGGTGTGGTGAGCCGCGTGATGGGGGTGAGGGTTGTGAAGGCCGAAGCTCATTCCTAGGAGTCAGATCTCAGGTGGAAGGATGGCAGTGGTAAGGTGGGATCCTGTTCCTGCCTCAGGATCATTCCTCACCAGGATAAAGGCAAGGATGTGGGGATACAACCAGGAGTGGGAATTAATACACACAGGACACAGTTTGCAATGAGGGAGGGGAATTTTGCCCCCCCCTCCAGGGGCCATATGGCAATGTTTGGGGACATTTCTGAGGGTCTGTACTAAGAATGGGGGTGTTAACTGCCATCTAGTGGGTAGAGGCTTGGGATCCACTAAATACCTACAATGCACAGGCCACCCCAACACCCCAAGACAAGAATTATCTGGCCTTGATGTCAAAGGGAAAGTTCTGGTGGCATAGTCTTTGTAGAGTTGCTAACCAGAGCTATAGAGGTGCAAATCGAAAGACTTCATGTCTCCAGTGGCTCAAATCCACTGGGGGCTCCTCAGGAGAAAGAGAAAGATGGGCAGTCTCCTCTGGTCACAATTTTCAGCCTCAGAAGCCCCTGGAAGTTCACTATGACTCAGCACCAGAGGTTTTGAGTCTCTGAATGTCAAAAGATTGACAAAGTAACTGTGGCAATGGGCCACTGTGAGGTGGTAAAGGATGGAGCTGAGTTCTGTTACATTGTACATGGAGTTGTTGGAACCTCTCAATGGCACTTAACACCACCAACCAATGTCATCAGAGTCAAGGCTGAGAAATGCTGCAGTGGAATGATGCTTAGACTCAGCCAGCTGACATCTGAGAAGAATAAGCATCAAGTCCTACTTTTAGGTTAGAAAAAAAAAATCAATTGTACAAGGGCAAGAATGGAGGAGCCTGAGGAAATGCACATGGAGGGGACGCTCTGGTGACTTTGGCCACCTATTCTGGGATGGCATTGCAGGAGGGATAGCAGGTATGACAGGTGAGCAGCCGTGGAGCGCTGAAGGAGACTGCACTGTGAGCTTGGAGATCTCAGCGTCAGAGAGCTGGGCCAGCACTATGACATTTGACTGTTCAGGTGTCCATCTTTGGGTTACTAATAGCTCAGGGATACATTTAGTTAGGTACTTTATTTCTAACTTTTTGTTGTGGTGTAGGTGCAAATTCGTTTTCCAGTCAACAATTCAGACACGCATTGTTTTGTGACACTTCCCCAGAGTCCCCTTTTCATCCCTCCTCCTCCCTCTTTCCTTCCGAGCTTTGTTTTAGGGAAATGCTTCTCTGGATCTTATGCAGTTGACTGAAGGAACACATACCTCCCAGGTGTTACTTATGGGCTTGTCTATAATTTAGCTGCAGGGGTGAGTTCAGTTCCAGGCTTGAAAGGTGCTTAAAGGCCTTAAAGAGATATTTTAAATTTATATTTAAATCCAGCCTATTTTGAGTTTCATGAGGAGAAGTCATTACTGAAATCAAGTTTACTCTCATCCTAGATACATCTCACAAACCTACTGGAAAAGTTAGAACTGAAGATTTGAGTTCTGAACAGACATGAGAGGGTCCGTGAGGGCCATTTCCAGATACTTGAAGGGGAATGAAAGCTTTATAACCCTTGGTGATTCAACACAGGAAACAGGACCAATGGTGGGCTTCACAGAGGCAGATTCTCCTTTGCCTCAGAAGAATAGGCAGATCAGTAAACATAAACTATTACTAAAATTAATAAATAAGCTGGATGAAGAGAAAGGTATGTATGGGGGTATCTGTGTGTGTATATATATAAATATATAAAATTTTAAAAAAACCACTATCACCACAAACAGCTCTAAAGTTGGGCATGTAAGTGATCAGGAAAACTAGATTAATGGAAGCAGAACAACCAGAATGGAAATGATGAGCCTGTTCGTACATTTGTGAAGAAGTGGAACTGATGTCACTGAGCACTTTGTATAGAAATTGTCAGAAGGGAACCTAATTGCAGAGTAAACTTCCACTAAAAACAATAAAATATTAAAAAACAAACAAAACCCAACTGACCTTCCATGTTTGCTGTAAAGATTAAGGAATAATCTTGGCAAGCTCTGATGGCGTAGTGGCCAGAAGCTGCACTGCAATCCCAGAGGTATGCAGTTCGAATCCACCAGATGCTCTGCTGGAGAAGGAGGGACAATCTCCTCCTGGACCAGTCAGATCCGATATGATGACGCACGCAAGAAGATTAAGGAATAATCTCAACCGTCACTTGTTCCCTCCTTCCAGGGGTCTCATTCCTTTCCAAAGAGAAGATTTAAGGGGTCGGGAAGGGGAGAACTGGTTGGTCCGCTGCCCGTGTACAAAGACATGAGTCTCCATTTAGTTTAGGAGATAGATAACTTGTTATCAAGAGAGGGAGCAGTACTGGGAGAAAGACATCATGCTGAATAAACAGAAGGCCAGCCCAAAGGAGGAAGCCCCCAGAAAGATGGGCTGACGCGTGGCCGTGACTGTGAGTGGCCGCAGTCCTGGGCAGTGTTTAATTACCGTTCACGGTGCATCTGGCTCAGAACTGATTCACCTGAACCTGACAACAGTGCTTAGGTTCATTTCTCATCCCAACTGGGGATTTTGCACAACTCCCTAAGCTTCTCATCTATGATCTAGGCACTTTTTTAGTTCACACTAATTTACACAGCTTCTTAAATGTGTGTGAGTTTGATGTGATGGAAAAAACAACCCATTAAGAGTTTTGTAGTCATGGCTGTTTGCTGCTGTCTGGTTGGCTCTGTCTCGTGAAGACCTTGTGGAGAACAGAACGAAATGTTGGCCAGTCCTGTGTCTTCCTCACCACCACCAGCCTGTTCTGACCCATCGTTGCAAATACAACGCCAGTCCCAAAGATCCCCCTTGCCCTCACGAACCCTCTAGTAAACTTTACGTCCTCTGACAACAGACTCCCATGACGTCAAAGCAAAAGAATCGGACAGTGTCTGTTCTGATTCAGCAGGTTTTCGCTGGGAGGTGTCTACCAGATCTTCTTAGGTCTGGAAGCTCCTGTGCATACCCTTGCTGGTAAGGGAAGGCTAATGGCCTAGCCCCCCACATCACAGCCCCACGTGAGCCAGCGCAGCAGGACGACCTGACAGGCAGGTGGTGAGCATTCATGGCAGGTGGGTCTTTTCTCAAATAGCAGATACTGAAAATCCACGTCGCACTGTGGCCTGGCGGCCTGGCATGAGCTGAACCTCCTATGAATGGCAGCTCCCCTACCCACCCTCACACTGGTTCCACTTGAGTCTCTTGGGGTGAGAACCATCAAGAAAGGAATCAACAGGCTCCAGGGATGTGTGTGTGTGTGTGTGTGTGTGTGTGTGTGTTGGAGGTGGCAAAAATGGCTTCCTCTTCTCAGCCAGCTCCATCTACAGACACTTTTTCAGAGGGCCTCCTATGTGTACTCCTCCATATCCAGCATGCTCTTTCCTGCCCTCTCCTGAGGCCCAGGCCTCCTGGGAACCAGCCTTCTACCCCCTCAGCTCACCTTGGGAAAGTGGGACGGAAGTGAGGCCAGCGCTTTGAGGACCAGCAAGAGGATAACTTCTTGTTAGGGGAGGGGAGATGTTGGCAGGGATCCTCACGCACCCATATTCTCAGGGACTTTGATGAGGGGCTGACCATTCTATGGAAACACATCTGTCTTTTCCAGTTGTGTGAAAAGAGAACCCTTCGTTGACATTGCCTTACTCAAGTCTGACAGGGGGAGACCCCACAATGGCCCAACATAACTCAGCTCAGTTCTGGGGTCTTGATCATGAAATGGCTCTATCTTCTGCAGTCACTGCCTGTACCGTCCATGTCCTGCTGACTACACTTTTGAGTTCTTTGCTGGCTTTGTGAGTGGATCCCGTAACTCGGGAAACACGTTCCATCATTAAGTCCAGTCCACTGGAAGCTGCAATCTCAATTTGAATTTAGCTTCATCCTCTTCTCTACTCTGAGGGGAGGTGGACCTGTGTTCTGCAGGCAGAGGTCTGGCCTGTGTTAGACTCACAGCCCCTTCTCGTTCTCGAAGGTCTGGAATGAGGGTTAGGCATGGCCAGACAGAGGAGATGGGACAAGAGACGCAGAAATCCTTAAAAGGAAACTCCCTGGGATGGATCAAAAATGTCCTTTGGATCACCAACTAATGGCTGCTTGCCACACTTGAAATTTCTGATCTCTACCCTTTCCACTGCTGGCAAGTTACTCTTGACTCAGAGCAACTCTACTGGACAGAGAACTACCTTGCAGGGTGAGGCAGGTTGTTGTATCTCTTTCCTGAGGAGTGGCTGGTGTATTAGAACGGCCTACCTTTTTTTAAAGGGAGCTCTGATAGCTTAGTGCTAAGGAATTGTGCTGCCAACTCAAAGGTAGGCAGTTCAAGTCCACTAGCTGCTTCATGGGAGAAAGATGGGTAATCTTCTGTGTAATTTACAGCCTCTGAAAAACCCACCAGAGAGTCAGCTATGAGAGTTCTGATCTAGTGGGAATGGAGTTGTCCTGCCAACCCAAAGGTGGGTGGTTTGAATCCACCAAGTGCTCCAAGGCAGAAAGATGGACAGTCTCCTCCGATGCATTTACAGGTTTGGAAAACAGCTGGGGTGTCAGATATGAGTGGGTTCCGCCTCAACAACCACCATCACCACCGCTATCATCACATTTTGCTTGGGAACCAAATGTTTAACCACTGCAGCAGGAGGGCTCCCTACCTCAGATGGTTACTGATCTGTAAATAAACTCTTATAACAAACATCACATTAGTTTAGTCCTTCCCAGAATACTTTCAACATTTAATGCTTTTAAATAATGCTCACAGCTTTGATACATAAAATTACATTGTTGATGGCTACAGTTCCCCAAGAAGCATAGGAATACTCAAAGTTATTCCCTAAGCCATAAAGATAATGTGATAGATGCTGAATGTTGTTGTTGTTATGTGCCATCGAGTCGCTTGCGACTCATAGCGGCCCTATGTACAAGAGCCCTCAATGTCGTTCTATCCTGTGCTGACCTCGCCGTCTCAAACATTCATTCCCACCACTCCACTCACAGAATCGATCCATCTCATCAAGGGTCTTCCTCTCCTGTGCCGTCCCTCCACTCTCACAAACATGATGTCCCTCTCCAAGGATCAGTCCCTCCTTGTAACATGCCCAAAGTATGTCAGACGAAGCTTCAGAATCCTTGACTCCAAGGAGCATTCTGGCTTCACCTTCTCCAGAACAAACTTGTTTTCTTAGCAGTCCATGGTATATTCAACACTCTCCTCCAGCACCACAGCTCAAAGGCATCAATTCTGGTTCTATCATCCATCCCTATTCACTGTCCAACTCTCTGATGCATAGCACGTAATGGCAAAGACTATAGCCTGGATCAGGCGCACCTTAGTCTCCAGCCTGAGGTCGTTGCTCTTGAGTACTCTTGAGAGGTCCCTCACAGCTGACTTTCCCAATGCAATTAGTCTCCTGATTTCCTGGCTGAATATAAAAAGAGTTGATTTTCTGTGATTTCCTTAAAACCGAAAAGAAAGCGATGCCTTCTTTCCTTCTAGAAACAGGAACCACTTTTCCAATGGAGCTGAAAGGGAACCTTCATAGAGGCAAACACTGACCTCAGAGCTGGTCAACAAAGGCCCCCCTTTTTTTTTTGGTCTTGATTTCTTATTCCTATGCTCTTATTTCATTATATACACCTTTTTAAGACAACCTGCTTGCAATTATTTTGGGGAAGAAATCAAAAGTAGTCATTTTAGGGAAGATGTTCTGAAATTACAGATGGTTACAGGACTTTTCAGACAGAAGAGATCTGTACCCGGTAAATGGGTGGACTGGACGTTAAGAAAATTATATGTCAATAAAAGTCTTGGGAAAAATGAAACACACCCTAACTTGGGGTCCCTGTCGGCCCCGGGCGGTGTCCGCAGGCGGGAGCCGTGGGGACCCCCGTACCCCGCTGTCGGGCTGCACCCGCCCGGGAGGCACCTCGAGCGGCCACCGGACGCCAGAACCTTCTCGAACCGCGGGCGCGGATCCGAGCACCTAATCTGAACCGCGGGGCTGGGGGACGGCGCTGATTGGCCCATCCCCGACACGTGACAGCACCGGGCCAATCAGAGCGGCCCTCCCGCGCCGGGCAGCGATGGGGCGGGGTCGCTGCCGGTGGATCCCTCGCCCCTCTGCCCGCTCACCTCCCAGGACTCTGCAGGTCAAGGTCCGGTCTGAAAGGGTCAGCTTCGGACTTTGGGAAGACTGAGGCCCGGGGCTCCTGCAAGATGAAGCCGGCCTGACCCAGATGGGCTGCTCCTGGCGGCAGGTGCCCTCTCACCTCTCACCTGGGTGACCACACTGTGCGGCTGACCCAGCCCACGAGCCCCTCAGAGTCCAGAGACTGACCGCTTCTGCAGCGCTGGCTGTGAATGCTGTGAACTAGTGAACTACCTCCTTTCGAGGCTGTAAAGTATTATTTACACAAAACCCCAAAATCTCCCTTTTATGCAACCAATTTGGTGAAATCGCATAAACTCCAGAGTTAATTCCTTTGGCTTAAACAATACCTATCAGATAATTATTGGGTGCTGTTGGGTGAATTTCAACTCACAGTGGCCCCTAGAGAGAACAGAAATGCCCTCGTTGGGGTTTCTAGTTCTTCATGGAAGGGGTCCTGGTGGCACTATGGCTACATGCCCGCTTCTAAAGCAAAGATGGGCTGTTCACATGAGTTGCCTAAGTGGCAGCTTCCAGAAGGTCACGGCCTTGGAAACCCCAGGGCCAATTCTGCTTTGCACTGTCTGCAATCAATCAGGATCCACCGGACGGCAGTGGGAAGTGCTGGGCTGGTTCATCGGGAACACAGAGATCACCAGGCCTTTCTTACACAGCACTGCTGGGAGGACTCGACTCACCAACCCTTCTGTTAGTAGTAAAATGCTTAACTGTTCAGCCCCAGGGTTCTTCTGTCAGAATGAGTCTGGGAAATACTTGAGGCATAAACGAAGTATTTCCTGTTTGGAGACTTTGATGCTAAAGTGAAGGCTTTAGCAGGGGCTAGGAGGGGCTAGCAGTGTGTGGGATTGTGAATGCCACCAGGAGCCACCAGTCAGGGATGGAGGTGCAGCCAGAGGCCCTGGGTTTCTGTGTAGCTAGCCTCTACCTTCAGAGCCTAAATGAGACTTCCAACCCTCGTCCAGCTATAATTTCCTCTACCTGACAAGGGCACTGTTAGTGTTAGGTGCTATTGAATCCAGTAGGAATCACACCCACACTATGAACAAGCAAGCGATCTGAACACTGTCCTAGCCTGTGTCATCCTCACAATCTCCAACACTCTCTGCCCATTGCTGTAGTCACCATGTCAACCCAGATGGCTTGCCCCTCCACCTTCCCAAGTATGATGTCCTCTCCAAGGAACAGCTGTGTGCGCACGCCTCACAAAGGAGACACAAAGCGGGGAATAAGAAGACAATAACAATCAAGAGGGAAGGGGAAAAATTAAAAAAATCCCCTTGGAGACTTCCAATCTTGGTGCCTGTTGACCTCTGTTTGGTGGCTGTGGTCTGAGGTTCCAAGGACAGCAGGACAACTGGGACCCTGCAACATGCCCAAAGTATGAGATGAAGTTTCATCCTTGCCAACAAGGAGCACTCTGGCTGCACCTTCTCCAAGACATATCTGGAGTTTTGGGGTTTTTTTGGCAGTCCATGGAATCTTCAGCACTCTTCTCCAACACCACAGCTTAAAGGCCTCAATTCTGTCAGTTTTAGTTCACTGGCAAGGACACTGGGGAACCTTAGGAGTGGGAATCAGGACCGAGGTCCTCACAATCTAACCCCGTGGCTTCCAGGGTTTCACTGAGAGCTGACTGCTCCTTTGATGCCCCTGGGGTTTTTAAAGACGACAGGCTCTTCCCATATCCCAGCAGACACCCTGTTTCCTCTTTCGCCAGCCAGGGCAGTGCAAGGCCCAAGATTTTCTGGTTTCTTAGAATAAAAATCAACATTGTTTTCACATCAAATGACTTAACAATGTTATCACTGGGTTATGGAGAACAAATCTGATGAATGAGGATCTGTAGGATGGCTGCTTGGTTCTCTGCATTTGCTGATTGAGGAACCACAAGGCCAGGTTTACTTGCCTTCGACTCATAGCTGACACGCCACTAAGTCTTCAGAGGCTGTAAATGGCCCAGGAGGAGACTGTCCATCTTTCTCTACTCAGCCACTGGCATGGACAGGCCTTATTGGCCCAGGCCAGTGGGTTTCAGGAGGGAGAAGCTCACCTTCAGGGGGAGGGTCCTAGGAACATAGGCAGTGAATGGCAGGGGGCATCTCAATGACACCCTCCAGCTGTTGACACATGAGCCACCCCTTTGCCCATCTCTCCAGTACACCACTGCCACCCTGGATGACACAGTGGCCAGACAGGAAGGCAATGTTCAGTGACCCTGGACTCTTTCTCACCCTCTGAAGTAAACTGCTTAAAACCTCAGAGGGAGAAGTGAAAAAAGGCATGGGGAAGCTCATGGCCCGAGTGGCCGCTGAGCTGGAGGTGAAGGGAAGGGTGGGCTCCCATTCCCATGTAGCCTCTCTTCCCGACGAGGACTCTGGATCCTCCGACAGAAAGCCATGGAGCTGGTGAGCCTAAGTCTTACCTTGCAGAGGCCTTGGGGGGCAAGCTGACCACACATGGGGACAAGTGACATGGTCATAGTGGGGGGTGGGGGGTAGACATGAGCCTGGCACGGGTCTGTGAGGCCCCAAGCGCAGGGCAGTTTGACCGGATGTGCTGGCCACAGTGTGCTCTGGATCTGCCTCGTCTCCACCTGTCCAGCAGCCACCAGCATCATCCACAGGATTTGACGCCAGGAACACTTAGTCGTCTGATATCCACGGATGACTTGTCTTACAGCGTGACAAGAAGACAGGACCCTGTGCAGGGCCACACGTCTCACTGGGCCGTGGCCAAACTCTTGTGCTTCTCACAGACACAGCACCTGCTTTGCTCACCGGGCACAGTGGCCTGTGTGGACTTAACACCATGGCCGTCAGCCCAGATCTGCGCTGATTCGCCATGGAGTTGGTCTGACTCCTGTCCTGTGTCAGTCCCACCAGCTCTAACACACACACTTGAGCCCACTGCTACTGTCACCATACTAATTTTTTTCTTTCTTGGAATTCAAACCAGGTTTAAATTTAGGAAAAAGAGATCAAGGTGGCTGACGCTCACGATATCAACACACTTGTAAATATTCAGAGACACCATGGTGGCCTAGTGATGAGGTTCCAGATCCCCAGACAGTGAAGACAGGGAGCGGGGCCCACGTTCTCTGGAAGGGGCCATCTGCCAGCCTCAGGGGCGCTGTCCCTGCACAGGTGACCTCTGCTGTTTCCATCACTGTCCTCACACCTGAGCCCTGTGTGCTGCTCTCTTGTGTACCCACCTGGTCTGGAGATGGTTGAGCTCACATTTCCTGGTGGTCTTCCACAACAGAAGCAGAGGTCTCCATTAACCTTACCCAAGAAAAGCCAGCCTCAGTCTATGCCAGCTGGAGGAGGTGGTGCTGTGGTCAAGGAGCTACAGCCCAGCCTGGCTGATCCAAATGGCCCACAGCAGCAATGGGGTGGACCTGATCTACTCTTGCTGGTGAAGACAGCTGACTGTGTGCCGCATGGGAACAAGGGGACAGAGAGCATCTGCGACTATTCATCTACCACACACTCTGGCCACACCCGATTACTTTAATCACCACCACCAGAAAACTGATCAAACATCCGGTAACAGAAAGGGCCTGAGCTGGGGTGAAGCCAGAGACAGAAATGGAGACAGGCCAGCAGCCATGCTGAGCTGTGAGCCATGTGAGAAACCGAGGGTCAGGAAATACCAACCCACGGCCTGGGACATTCTCAGCGGCTGCCAGGTCAACTCCAGGTGTGTGAGGCTCAACTGCTCTGCACGGCTTTCGAGGTGCTGACCTTTTGGAAGATCACTGGGCCTGCCTTCTGGGTGGTTCCAAACCGCCAACCTTTTGGCCAGTGGTCAGCATTTGGCCACGTATGCAGCGCAGGGACTTGACTGCGAAGCTCAACACCATTCTCACAGGAGAATGTCTTAGCGTGCAGACACACCTGTCCCGCCTTGGTTTTTAATGTAGCTATGAAATTAATTCCTAAAAAACGTCTTGAATAATCTTGAGGATGTTTCCTGAATGTCATTACAGGTAGTGCTTGACTTACAATGTATCTGAGTTACAATGAATAGGACTCATGACTATTCTTTTCAGTTTTATGTATCTTGTGAGTAATATGTTGCAGTATGCAATTTGCTTATGTTAACACTCCTAAATGCTCAATTTCATGATTGTTTAAAACCTTACTGTGCACACCAATGTTTATTGCTGCTTTGTTCACAACAGCAAAGAGATGGAAACTCAAGTGCCCATCAACAAGCACATGGATAGAGAAGCTGTGGTGTATTCCCACAATGGAATACTATGCAGCACCGAAAAATCAGGAACTAATAAAATATTCTACAAAATGGGTGACCTGGGGAACATTATCCTGAGTAAAATATCTCAGTCACAAAAGGACAAATACTGCATAATGCCACTGTTATAAAACAGGACTGACATGGTGGTTGGGGAGAAACTAAGAGGAGATAAATAATGTACACTGCATTGAAACTCATAAGGGAAAGAACTGTTTAAAAGGAATATGTGGTTAGGTATTATTTGTATGACAACAGTCCAGAATAAGAGCTGCATAGCAAAATAGACTGGGGGAGGGGGCAGGGGAGAAAATTGTACAACAATGAATGAATTTTTTTTCAAAGAGGAAAGCAAATGGGGGAGGGAGGGCAAGGAGGAAAATGTACAACAATGGATGACTGGAAATCCAAATTCTCTATAAACTTTCCTTAAAATAAAAAAAAAAAGTTTTTAATCCATGTTGAAACATTGTAGGACAAATATATTTTTACTTAAATTATTTTCAAGATGTAACTTTTAAAAATTTTCTTTCACTGAACTGTTATTTATGTTCCCAGGTACTGTATTCTCAATTATTTATAATAAATTACATAGTTACTAGAAAACAAAACTAAACAAAACAAGAAACCTTGCTGGATTTGTAAACAGGCTGTAGTAATAACTGGTGGTCGGGAAAGTATTGGACTTCTATCCGAATCAAGTGACATTGGACCAGAACCTGGGGTAAAGCAAGGACAACCCACACATGAGGCGGTAATCAGTGGCACTTCTCCTCCTGAAGTGGCTCCCGGGATGCAGCGGGAGACCCACTCATCTCGGTACAATTAAGAAGAGCCATCCCAGGCATCAGCTCCTCCTACCTACGGGCCAGGTGCTCCTAGGGACATGAACATCCCTGCTTCCTGGTCATCCGTAGGGTTTATGAGGGAGGCAGTCAGACAAGCACATGCACATGGATCCATGCTCTGCGGCTGGGGCTTGGCTGCTTCACAGTTTGTCAAATTAGCTGGAGGTTATTTCACCACAAAAGGACTTGAAAGCCCTCAGGCAGCGTCACAATGATAAAAAAGAACGAAAAAATAAACTGTAGCCCTACGACTGTTTATATAAACTTCTCTTCCCTTCCCACCCTTTTATGTACAGGAAAAAAAAATCCATACAAAGAACATTGGATAATTTTATATAAAACAAGCAAATACAAGAATCTGAAACTTTCTCAAAGGCTGAGCAAGACATGGAGAATCTTTTAATGTCGCATTAAAAAAACACATTAAATACACTATCACACACGCGGGTACTGGGGCAGGTGGGAGAGGGGTCCCTGGACCCCGGAGCGGGTCTGGCCTGTCGAGAAGTCAGGTAGGACTCGCTGTGCAGAAGTCGTAGACTTTCATTTAAAAAGCTCACCCAGACTGCACGACACCGCCCAGTCCCTCCCAAAGTGGGGCCTGAGCCAGGAGCGCAGGTATGGGGTTCTGGGCTCTTTCAACACGTCAGATGGTCCTGGGACGTCTGCAGCCCACAACTGCCACTGTTTTGCTCCACAAAGTGACAAGAAAGGACAAAAGTCCTCCCATCAAGGAATCCTGGTCTCGGAAAACTTCTCACTCCTCCGTCTGGCCCCTCCCCACTCTCTCACCCCCACAAGCATGCCTACACTCACGCACTACTCAGACCCTTAATACTTCTCTCACCTTCAGTTCATATACACAAGCAACTCGGGCCCAGCCTCAAGCCCAGGGCCACGTCTGCAGTCCTGAGACCACGGTTTCCTGGAACGAGGTGGGTGGAGGAACCCTCTGTCCCTGTCTGGGGCTTTGAGGACAAGCTCAGCCAAGGCCAGCCCAAACAGTGTCTAAGCTGCTGGGCCTCACAGCCCCTTGGCTCTGCACGCCCATCTTCTGGACCCCATGGCGACCCAGACTTCACCATCTTCAGATACATCCAGTGGGAGATTCTGGGTGCCCACCAGGAGGGGGCCGTGCTGGTGAACGTCCCCTCCACCTGAGTGTCAGTAGCTCAACGCATGACCCTAGTATGAATTAGGACCGGGTGGCTGTGTCTGGCCACGTACCCTAGCACCCACTAAACTGGGTGAATTATTCTTTCCACAGCTCACCGTGACTTCATACAGAGAATTCCATGCGGGTTTCATATACATATATATATATATATTCTTACATATATATATGTAAATGTGTATGTCCATATGTACACATATACATATATTCACACTCACACATACACACATAAGTATACACACACGTTTTCTGCAGAAAGAAGTCCTGCCACAATTTGGCTTTTTCAGGACAGTGAAATGGAGAACGCAGTATCTCACTCCACCGATCCCAGAAAATGAAGAGTGGTGCTTAAAAAAATGCAATCCCAAAGTTCACTTTCTTCCTTTTTAAAAAAAGGTTAACAAAACTTTTCTTCACAAGTCGAGAGACTTCACTCCATTTGATTGCACCTCTGCAAACGTGTAAAAAATTTTGAAGTAGACTAGAAAACAATGCCGCGATGTGGTCACTATTCCAACGTCACCACCTCCACGGCCTGGCCATCCATGGTGACGGCGCTGTCCGATATCCTGGTGGTCACAGGGGCCATGGCCACCTGCACGGGCCCATTGCCCTGGGCGAGGCTGGTCACCACGGTCTGGTACATGCTCACGGGGATCTGGACCAGTCCTGAGGAGACAAAGGGACATGGTGAGAAGGCTCATAGTCGGGTCCCACGAAGACCACCCTCCGGGGACCACCACTGTCAGCCCTGGGCCACCACAATCCTGAGGGCCAGGCACAAACCAGTCTTTATTTCTACCAATTTGTCTTAAACAGAACATTAGTTAAGTTCTAGAAGAATTCTAGAAGAATGAAGAGATACCCACTCAGGATAGGCCCCCCCCCCTTGTCAGGAGGTGATTCTGTCTCCCTTATTGTAAATCTCTGTAAAGTCCTGTCCTGCCTTTGCAGTCTGTCCACTCAGGCCTGGTCATTGCATACAGCAGGTGTCGGGAACAGGGCTGCAGCCTGGCTGGTGCCTGGTCAGTGCAGCCTTTCCCATTCAGCTGAAGGACCCAAGAATGTCTACTGCTGTCTCCTCTCTGGACTTCTCCTCCACCCATGCCCAGTGTGTCACCAGGGTTCTTGTTCTCAAAACCGGCCATGCTAAGCATGTGGCCAGAAGGGCCAGCAGCAGTGCTATTCCAAAGATCCTACATGTTGGCAAATGACAACCAAGGGTCAGTATCTTGTCTTTAGATTTTGTCTTGGATTCAGTCATCCGAGCTCCAAACTCAGAGACTAAGGTACAGAGTTTACAACCACAGGGGGCCCATCCTAACCAGGAGCTTCCAGCCTTAGCTGGGGGAAGGGTGGAGGCAGAAGCTTCCAGAGCTGAGAGGTAATCTATCACCCTGGCTTATTAGATGGGCCGGGGCTTCCTGTGATGAGGGCTGGCTCACTCCGCGCTGTTAGTAACACAGTCTGTAGTATCGTGGAAGATCTGCCCCTAAATGAAATGAAGATTCAAATGCAAAATTCCTTGTTTGGCTGACACAGCTTTACTTGTTGCGTCCTGTTGAGTCGGAACCAACCCATAGCTGACCCTCCAGTGGGTTTTCAGAAGCAGTAAACGGCATGCGAGAAGACTGCCTGTTTTTCCTCCCATAAAGCAGCTGGCAGATTCAAACTGTGTACCTTTGTGTTGGCAGCACAATTCCTTACCATTAAGCCATGAGCGCTCCTTGCTCTACCCAGAACATGCACACTGACTCGACCCTCTCCTTCAGAGTGGATGCCAATGGCCCATGGTAGTCTAGCCCCTCACGTCAGCCCTTGTGGTCCAAGCTCCCATCTGCTTTGCCCTCCAGCAGAGAGAAGACCTTGTTTTGAATCCCTGTGGAACTCGTCTTGTCTCCAGGGAGACAGGCCTAAAGGGACATGCAGAGTCTCCACCCATGAGACCTCAGCAGCCTGTGCAGGTTCAAGAAATATTTTCTAGACTCACGAGTGAGGCTCCTTCAGAGCAGAAGCTACCAGAACGAAAGAGAATAATTTAAAAAAGGAATCAGGACTTGGGCCAAATAACACTTTTCTGTGATACCACCTTCCATACCTCACTTTATTCAGGAGAGGGGACCACTCGGCCTCCCATTAGGACCCGCAGCCAAGCCTTCTCAGGGTGAATCACTAAGTATCCCGAAAGCTTTTCAGAGATAAATACTAAACACAGGGGTCATTTCAGAACCCCCAATGTCTTGAAATCGCAATTCCATGATTTTCACAAGCAGTGTCAGTCCACCTCCACCTTAAATAAGTGCATCTCTCTCCCAGTGAGGGGATTTCAGGAGATCCTCCCCCGCCCCTGGCACAGGATTAGGGGAAATCGGCTCAGTGTCTGTGACCCAGCAGCCTCTCGGTCCCTGGCAAGGGAGGGGGAGGGGCCTGGAGGCCCATCTGCCCTGAGCTGGGCAGCCGCCCTTGGAGAGGATAAAGAAATGCTGAGGTGCAGGAAACGGGCTGGGCCGCCCCTGCATCTGCTCAGCCCGCCCTGATTAGCCCTAATCTAGAAGGCTCACGCTAATCTAAATTTATATTCTGGGTCAGGTTGACTGATTAACAGGAAGTCTTGCCCCTTCGCCTTGATGGGCCTGGCGTTTGCGCTCTGGTTTTTCGGAGGTCCTGCACCATCCCGGTGGCCGCACGTTCCCAAGTCCTCCAACACCCACTGTGCATCCTTTGCTTTTCTGCTGTGATGCCCGCCGGCCAAGTGGGCAGACAAGCCCTCATCGCACAGCTGTGGGTTCGTAACGATAAATCCTGAAGAACAATCCCCAGTATTTCAAGGCTGTGAGAAATTGCAGGTTCACGGAGTTTACAAAATCTTTCTCTTTAGTTCAAAAGCAAACAGACAAAAAGATTATTGTAATTTTTAAAGGTAAACAGACATTGTGAGTATGTGATTTCCCTGCACTGGATATGCTGGAAAGCTAGGCAACCTGGGTTCCTTATCAGAGCCTTTCTGAAATGCATCCTCACGCTGGCCAGGAACCATTCAGAACACCAGGATCTAGGAGGGAGAAGCCTCTTCTTCGAGTTGCTGCCACTTTTCTCGGGCTTCTTGTGAGGTTTATGAAATGGGCCAATATGGAAGCGGCCCAAAGGTGAGTTAGGGGCCAGTCCCTGGGCTGCCGTTCCTCTCATCAGGAGAACACCACTGTCCTTACACCGTGGAGTGCTCACAGCTGGCCTGCTGTGGGTTTCCTGAGGCAGTCAGTCTGAGGGAGAAGAATGTGCAATTTCCCAGCATTTGTTACAGTAACAATCACTCATTGTCATTGTCACACACTCAGAGATGACCCTCCAGTAAGTTTTCTGAGGCTGTAAATCACATGGAAGGTGACTGTCCAACTTTTTCCTAAGGAGGCCCTGGTGGATTCGAACCGCCAAAGAAGCACTGCCTTTGGGTTAACAGTGCAAATCCCTGCAGGCTACGCCACCAGAGCCCCC
>NW_006399805.1:95422-105235 GCF_000299155.1 Elephantulus edwardii | reverse complement strand
TTAGGAGTGGAACTAGGTCTGACAGCACAATAATACTGTTAACACTCAATCTCTTTGAAATTAACCCTTTTCAAGAGAATCTGTAATTTTCTGGTTATTTAATAGGGAAGATAGAGAGTGAAGCCCCCTTTTGCAGTCCCTCAACCCAGAGAGAACTACGATGGCCACCTTCTTGAATAGCCTGCGGTCCACCTAAGTCATCTATGTTTCTGAAGTAAGTGTGGATGTGTGTACACATCCTTCCCTTTAAATGTATATGACTGATACTCTTCTGCCCCTTGGCTTCTTGCCTCATTAGAAGCAAAAAAAGGCACGTGCGAGACTGACTTTCTTTTTAATGGCTGCATGGTACTGCACTGAGTGAAGACACTTGGACCTGACTGACCAGTGCTCTAATGACTTGTCTCTCAGGTTTCCAACCTTTTGCTATTAGGCTAAATGTACATGTCATTTTTCCCATATTAAAAAATAAAAGAACAAGAAGATACCATCTCACCCTAGTAGCAGTAGCAAATTTTCAAAGCACGGCAAGCAATAAATATTGGAGATGATCTGGGAAAATTGGAACTCTTATGCACTGCTGGTGGAATTGTAAAATGGTATATCCACTCTGGATGGCAGTTTGGTCTTTTCCCAAAATCTTAACATAAGAGTCCTGTATGTCCCAGCTATTCCACTGCTAGAAATATACCCCAAGGAAATGAAAACTGAGACACAAATGGAGATATGCAAACATAGTGTTATTCACAAGAGCAAGAAAATGGAAGCAGCCCAAATGCCTATCAACAAACAAATGGACTGAGAAACTGCGGTACCATTCACACAATGGAGTATGACGAAACACTAAGTAATCATTTTATAAAATACTATCTAACATGGAAGAGTCTAAAAAGCATCATGCTGAGTGAGCTAATTCAGGCACATCAGGACAAATACTGCACAAGACCATTATTGTGAAAACAGCAGGACAACTAGTTAGAGCTGTATAAATGTCCAAAGGGAAAGGGAAAAAGGAGGCTGCAGAAAAAGGGGGGGGCAGAGATTAGTAAGGGGATGGAGTGTGCGTGTGTGAAAACAGATTCAATGGGGACTCAAATGAGGAGTAATAAAAGGCATAGATCAACAGTAATGAATACAAAATACAATGTATGTAAGTGTTTGTATAAAACACAATGTAAATGAAAGATTGTATAAAGCACAATGTACATGAATGAAACAGTGCAAACTAATTACTGTATGTAAACCAGTAAAAATGGGGGAGGGAACCCGTGAGCAAGATAAACACTCAGGAGGATGATTTTCTGGTCAAAGGGTTATTTCTATTTAAAAGTTTGAGAGTAACAGGGACAGCCAGGCTGTGGCCTTTAAGTAATTAAAATTCTACTCCAAGGGTAATGCCAGATAATGCCACCTACTCATAAACCTGGTCTGTTATTTCCTCAAGTGCAGGGATAGGGCCTTCATTTATACAAAAGGGGCCATGGAGTTTTTATAGTGGTCCATCTCTGACTGTGACACCAGGGGAGGCTTTGTGGTATAGAACATGGGCGCCAAGAGTAACTGTGAAGGTCAAGGTCACAGTTGTGCATACTCTGTAGATCTATTATTTATGAGCTCATGTACTTATCACTGATCTCTCCTGGGCTAAGGACGAGCTCTTTGTACATGTGAGTGTGTCTGTATTTATTTATAAGTTTATTCATTTGTGGAATTAACTTATTAAGGGAGTTCATTTCTTTTTCCATATGGTTAATTTTAGTATCCTGAGATTTAATGAATAAATCTACATGCATACATACACATACACACACGTTTGTAATATCTTCTTGACAAACTGTTTAGGGATACAGCTATCTCACTGACCAAGATACTTCGAGTGGTTTCCACTACAAGGAAAATAAAGTCTAAAGAGCTCGAGCAGAGGGCTATACGAGGTCTTTGTACAATCAGCCTGTATTACCCCTCTGTCACAATCACTGATGGTATATGCTCTCTCTCTCCCCGGTATGCCACATCAACCTGTCTCCACTAGGCTGCTGGGCCCCCTATCACCCTCTGCCATCTAAGCAAGCCCTATTCTTCCCACTCCAATGTCTTCAAGGGGCTGCCTACCCTGTGACTTTACCATCTCCACCATTCATGTGTGACCTTGTTCCAGAAGTCATCAGCTTCTGAGAACGAATGGCGGCAGCACTCACGTCACAAGGCCATGCTTGCTGTGTAAACCTGGCACACAGTGTATCTGCAGTAGAAGGGAACCACTGAGCTGCTTGCAGGATTATGTCTTCAACACGAGGCTACCTGAGCACAGCAGGCACTCATTGTTCATGTTCTTCACGATTCCTAGAAACTTGAGACTTTGTTCTCTTCAGCCCCAACCTCTACAGACTGAGGACCTGGGAGGCAAGTTGAGAATAGTTTCTCACAAGGACATTCTTCAGACCCTGCAGCCAGATGCTGTGGGTGTTCAGGTGCATTTTACACCAGAGAGAAACAGGCTGTTCTGTTCTCATTAAAGGGAAGATAAGTGAATCTTGGTCCTGTTACTGAATATGGTGTGAATCTCAATTTCCTCCTATGTAAAATGGTAATGTCTGCCCTCTCAGGATTTGAAACCTGCACAGGGAAGTCTGGTATAGAGCCTGACACACAGCATGTGCAATGAAAGTGAGCCACTTATCAAGGATGTCTCAGAGGTTTGGGGCACTCTGGCTAGGGAGAGAGAGACACGGATCCCCTCTTTTGGCAGCAGTTTGCTCCCACCAGGAAGCACTACGCTGACAAAGGCTTTCAAGAACGTAAAGATGAGAGAGAAGAGCCTCGAGATGAGAGCAGATGGCTGGCCAGACAGCTTGCTCTCAGAAACACAGTCAGGAAGGGCCCAGGAAGCCGATCGACCTGGTGGTCAGTTAAGACACAACCCAGAATAAGCCGAGTGCTGCTATTCAGAATGTTAGTAATCAGGGGCAGGAGGCTGCGATGGCATTGCTTAGATTCTTTTCTGGACTCATCCAGAATTAATCGGAAGAGATTGAGTACCTCAGCTCATAGATCTGCAGGTCTGCTCGGAGCTGCCGGGACCCAGCCAGCTCCCTGCTCCTACCTTCCCCTCGACAAGACAGAGCAGGGTGGACAGCTCGAGGAAGAATGGGCCTTTTATTGGCCCTCACAATCTGGGAAACCTCTGGGAATTGTTGTTTGCTGTAACTGAATCTTTCGGCTCAAGGGCCCTCCAAATTGGTCACAGAAATATCTGTAGTTTGGAGAAAAATATTGATCGCTATGAGAGAAAAGAAGAACGGTAAACAAGGACGTGAAAAATAGTGGGTGGAAAATGAAGAATTCTTACAGGCCGAGGGGAAAAATGACAATTCATACTCATCTTCTGAGGTTGATGGACATGAACGGAAACTACAGGACAACCTGCAGAAGCCAGACCTGCGTAAAGTGAAACTTGTCAGAGAAGAAAAACCCAAGTATTTACCACTGAAACAGGGATATAAAAATTATACAAGTGAATCCCAGCAAAGGTGGAAAAGGGGCGGGATAACAAGGCAGTCCCTATGAGTCCCGGCTCACTTAGATTTTATGATATATGGCCCAGGAAATGCTGGATTAAAGGAGAAAACAGGAACTGGAATGGACAGGAATTCCCTGTGAACAACGAGGCCATGTGTCGCGTCACTCCTGTTGCCTGTGCACAGCCTGCGAAGGTGACTACAGGAGTTTTGAGGGTGATGGGCAGGAAGGGAAACCTTTAAAAAAGATGAACCTTCACTGGTTATACCAAAGGAAGGAATTCTTCTTTTACTTTTCAAAGAGAGGAGTGAACTGAGGGGGAGGGGTGGGCAAGGAGAAAAGTGCAAATGAATGAATGGAAATCCAAAGTCTCTGTTAATGTTCATTAAAATTAATAAAATAATTTTTTTTAAAAAAGAAAAAAAGATGAACCATCTGCAGGTCTGGAACCAATGTACACCCATGACTGACAACTGAGACCAGCCACTGTTATCTAAAGGAAAATGGGCATGCTGTGTGCCTGGTCAGAGGGAGAAGATAAGGGGAAACCAGCCAGGGAGGTGTGTCCAGTGGTCAGAAAGGCTACAAATGACAAGCCAGGAGCAGATGGGAAGAGGACTGGTGTAATACAAGGAAGGGAAGGTCATGAGAAGCGTAAGCATCAAGTAAGGGGGAGATTCAGGTGACCATGCTGACAGGAAGGCAAGGGGAAGCAGAGAACAAGCCTTCTCTCCCAGTGGTTCAGGTTCTGTTAGATTAGCTGCTTCTGGGACATTTAATCTTCCTTTTCCGTGTTTTCTAAGTCCATAGCTTTTGGGTGCATTAGAGGGATTTATGGATTAAAATATGTCTTACATCTGGCAAGGACTGAATATTCTCACGAAGCCACCGGCAGTCTCGCAGGTGCCCTGTGTAATAACGGGCACTTTTCAGCATCCAGGGTTTTCTCTACTCTTGCTGGACAATCTCATTTGGGAAAGTTACTTTTTGGACTAACACTGATGACTCACACTTGGGTAGAATGGTGACACTGTTTTCTGACTGATTTTGCAGACTACTAGGCAATTCTTTATATTTTGCCTTCTCCATCTGCAAGTGAATATAAAATTAATTTTTATTTTACCAATAACTATACTACTTTTTAAAAAAATTATTATTTTTTGCGTGTGTGCCATCAAATTGGATCTGACTGGTACAGGAGGAGATTGCCCCTCCTTCTCCAGCAGAGCATCTGGTGGATTCGAACTGCATAGTTCTGGGATTGCAGTGTAGCTTCTTGACACTATGGTACCAGAGTTCCCTCAATAACTAATAAAAAGAACTCTGGTGGCCTAGGGGTAGGGAGGTACGCTGTCATCTCAAAGGCCTGTGGTTTAAATCCACCAGCTGCTCCGAGGGAGAAAGATGGGCAATCTCTTTCCCTGCAATTTCCTTCCTCTAAAAACCCGCTGGAGAGTCAGTTACAGGTCGATTCCAACTTGATGGTGTATAATGACATACTTAAAAACCTTTTGGAACTACAATTTCCTCTTGGAATTCTAGGAGTTGCCCAAGAGCACAGAATCAGGGTTTTGGGCTTTGGTATCCAGAACTACTGCGCTCTCCCTGAGAAGGCTAACATGGTAGAGAGTCTTCCAGAGAAGCACCTGAGGTCCCTGGGAGTGGCCTGTGTCCCGGAGAACATGTGATGGTACTTCAGAGACGAGAGTTAAGGGTGCCCAGCTAATTTCCGGAAGAAATAACTGGGAAGAGGTTTTCCAAAGTCTATGTACAAGCGGACAATGCCAAGGGCAATAAGTAAAGTGAATGAGTTTGTTGTTTTGTTTTTGTTTTTTTAAAAGAGAAAACAAGGTGATGAATCAAGTGAGAAATTCTTGATTAGTCTTGAAAGAGTACAGAGAAATACTACAGTACTCTCAAGTGAAGCAAAGTCTTCAGGTGGTTAAAAAGTTTGTCACGGGCAGTTTCTCAGCTTGGGAAAGGAGATGGATTCTTTTTCTAGGAGAATGATGATTTTTTTTCAAACTCTTTACTATGGAAAATTTAAAGACTGCACAGAAAGAACAGAATGAACCCAGACAATCTCTACCTCTTCTATCTGAACAGAGAGAATGAAGCAAGGAAACTCTCCAATCTGTACTCTTGACTTTTTAAACTCTCCCCATACTCTATGAGGCACCATTCAGGGGAAATTTTTTTTTTTAAATTTTTATTTATTTATTTTATGTGTGTACCGTCAAATTGGATCTGACTGGTACAGGAGGTGATTGTTCCTCCTTCTTCAGCACAGCTTCTGGTGGATTTGAACCGTGCACCTCTGGGATTGCAGTGCAATTTCCTGCCACTAGGCCACCAGAGCTTGCAGGGAAAATTTTTTTTAAGATGGGCCTACAAAGGGCAGGGCAGGCTTCAGAGCTGCTGTACACGGGATCACTATGGGTTGTAGGTGACTTGATGGCACATAACAACAAAAACAACATAAAAGGAAAAATTAAATTTGCTTCAGGCACTTAAACACCTGAAGATAATAAACTGGAATCAAACAAATAAAACCCATCGCTACCAAGTCAACTGTGACTCCCTGTGACTGGAGTCACTGCAAACCTTGCTCGGCTCTTCCAAGGCTGTCGACCTTGACAGAAGCAGACGACCACACCTTCTGCCACACAGTGCTGGGTTTGAACTATCAACCTTGTGGTTGGCAGGTGAGTGTGTGCTTAACCACTGTACCATCAAGCCTCCTCAGAAACTGGAAAGTAGAACTAAAATATTTGAGAGTCACATAGAGAAGCTGATCGTGATAAACATAAGCTTGATCAAGTATTTATCCTGTCTTTCTTATTTGAACTGCACTCACTATAACCGATTTTTTGATGGAAACACTTTATCAATGAATTGCAGCTAAAAAACCCAGAAGGCATGACAACAGTCAAAACAGCCACCATGTTTAGCCTTCAGAGTGATCTACATGGATCTAAAACGGTGGTTGATAAAGCCATGAAGTGAAAGGGGGAGATGGGACTTGATTAAGCTATGGACTCATTTTAGGAACATCAAAGATGGCACAACGGGACAGTATGTGCCTCCTGATACAACACAAAGGGAAGCACTACCTTTGAAATAACCTTGACAACAACAATGGATGAGCAATCTCAATCTGTAGATCTAATGACTCATTTGTGAAAATGAGGGGCCAGAGACACAAGTAAAAAAAACTGTGAGACCTGCACAATGTGGGATCCTGGACTGAATTCTGAAACAAACCCTGAATGTTAGTGGAAGAAGAGGTGAAATCCAAATAAAGCCTGCCATTTAGTCCAAACAGTGCTGTACCAAGGTGGTCTGGTGGTACAGCAGTTAAACACTTTGCTGACCAATAGGTCAGCAGTTCAAATCCACCAGCCACTTTTTGGGAGAAAGAGGTAGCTCTCTCCCTCCACAAAGATTCCAGCCTTGTAAACCCCCCAGGGCAGTTCTACTCTGTCCTACAGGTCACTGTATATATATCCTATAGCAATGGGTTTGGGATTTTGGTTTTTCCAAGACAGCAATGACACATTCTTAGTTTTGACAAATGTACCATGGTTATGTAAGATGTTTATACTAAAGGAAGAAGTATGATAAAGGGTATATAGGAATTCTCTGGAGAAGGAGGGGGAATCTCCTCCTGTACCAGTCAGATCTGATTTGACGGTACACGTAAAACACACACACACACGAATTCTCAAGTAACTTTTCTGTTCAAATTGTTGTTAAGTGCCACTGAATCGTGGATGACCCACAGCAACCCTTTGAATGAAAGCCCTGAACCTTACGGTATAACCATCATCGTTCCTCTACGTTCATAGAGTTTCTAGAGGCAAGCTATTTCAGAAGTAGATTCCACTCCTGCTTCCAAGCTTGTTTTAATCTGGGAGCTCCACCAAACACTGTCCACCATGAGTAACCACTAATTAAAAAAAAAAAAACAAAACCCAACCAAACTCCAAAATTAAAAAATTCTAAAAACCCACAAAAGACAGTCAAGTCCAGAATACTGAAATTTTACAGGACAAGTGATTAAATTCTTCAATAATTATTAATGATATAGAGAACAAGAAGCAAAAATGTAATTAAAGGAGAAAACAAGAAAAGGACAGAGGTGTTTCAGATATATTAAAAGTGCTTAAAACATAAAAAATAACGTGTAGCTTTAATATGATCCCAACCATGAAGATATTGTTCAAGTAATTTGGGACATCTGAATATGATCAATTAGATTGCCATGGACCTGAAACCGACTCAAAGCTGGCCCTCCTGGGGGATCTGGAGGCTGTAAGCCACAGAGGAGACGGTCTCTTCTGTGCTGCTGGTCTATCTGAGCCAGCAGAGAGATGCTGCCTTTGGGAAAGCAGCACAATTCCCTATGGACTGACTCAGCCACAAAAGCTCCCTAATTACAGAGTAAAGAATTACTTTCAATTTTGTCAAGTATAAGAAAGCCCTACGAAAAGACTTAGGAGTAAAGTTACACGCTGAAATTCCATGTAGATTTTTCTTTTAAATTTAACAGATACTGCCTATCCTTTCCAATCTCCATTCTCTGCTTCCCCTCAATAAAGGTGAGGAAGAAAGGGATGAAACAGGACCTATAACTAATAGTTGAAGCTAATGGCAAGCATGCAGGAGCCTGTCACACTATTTCTCTAATTCTCAGCATACTTGAAAGTTTCATAAGAAATTTACAATGAATACAATAAACTTCACCTTGAGAGAATCACCTTAGCTAGCTTGTCATTTTTTCTTACAGGCTAATATTTCCCTATAAAAAGTGTCAACTATGTACAACGAGTAAACCACCATCTTGAACATAAAACTATCTCCTAGGACCTTTGACCAAAATGCTGGTTGTTTGAAATGGAAGTTAGACTTTCCCTTTATGACCACAGCCTGCCATAGGCTGATCTGGAACACATCAAGCCCCTTGTGCTGGAGTACGACGCCTCTAGTCGTACTGCTGTGTCCCCCTGGCTCGAATGAACGCACAGCTGACCCTCTAGGGACTTTCAGAAGCAGTAAACCACATGGAATGAGACTGCCCATCTTTCTCCCCCAGAGCAGCTGGTGTATTCAAACTGCATGCCTGTGGATTGGTTAGCAGTGCAACTTTTTACCACTAGGCCACTAGTGTTCTCTTGTCTGGCAGAGAAAGGTTCCCATGAAGATGCCAGTCTTTCCTAAGATGCTTTTGTTTTTGATGGCAAAAGTAACCTACTAGATATCAACCAAAAAAGACAGCTAGAAACAGCAGCCTAGAATCACGGTCTGTCCTAAGATTTCTCTACAGTTAGGACTTTTGCTATTTCCTGTTCCTGATCTAAAAGACTAGTGAGTGTTACAGAAGGGCCTGGTGTTTGGGCCCTCAGGTGCAGGTGTGTTTCTATGTGTCTGTCAGGCAGCTTCTGGGCAGCCAGCTGGAGGAGGAGCAGTACCCAAGGAACGGGCGGGTGGTGTCAGCTTTCACAAGGGAATGGGAATGGGTCTCTGATCTCTGAGGCTTAGGAAGGTACAGAAACACATAGGGAGCTAGATGGGCTGTCGGGATTACCGAGCGAGACACCCAGATGGGTCCTGCTCTGGAGTCATGAGAATAAGGTGCCATGGATAGAACCAAATTTTAGGAACATATTAGCTAAGAATTACACACTGCAAGTATTTCTGAAAGGAGAGCAGTCAACATTTGGCGGTCATTACAAAAACATCCAGTCTCTCGAGCTTTTCCGGTTCTCGAAGGTAACAATGGGTCTGGCTGTGGAGTCAGGCTCACACCCATAATGAGGCCATCCACAGCATGCTGGAATCTTCCAGAGGTAATGAAGGAAGAGATGAGAGTGTGAAGGAATGACAGCTTCCACGGTCCAGTGGGGAGATGGAGGAATAGCATCCACGCCAGAGGCAGTGTTACTCTGCCCTTGGCTGCTTCCTGTGCTCTTCCCAGTCCAGATTCACTGATTTATACAGCTGGCTACCGGCTGACAGTAACACGGAACAACCAGAAGACGATGGGGACTCGAACCCTCTAAGGAGAGGCAATGGGTGGGGCGACTCAGATATAAGCTGCTGACAGCCACACTTGGAGCTGGCAAAGCTCTGGTTAACATCCAGCCAACACATGGAATGCTCTGGTGTCTATGTTTAAAAAGGTGGCTCTTAGCTGAGCCAAAGTGGGGGAAGGTGATCCTTCCAGCTCTCCCTCTGAACGGGATGTGGTTTTGTCATGGTAAGCTTGTTGTTATGTGCCATCGAGTCGTTTGC
>NW_006399805.1:40810-93312 GCF_000299155.1 Elephantulus edwardii | reverse complement strand
CTCCTTGGGAATCCTTGAATTCCTGTTGTTGAGCCTCGATCTTCACTGAGGGCCAGTCATCAACTGTTTAAGTGTTCAATTATCAATAAGCTGAAGTCTGTGGAAGGCCACAATGGCCCTGCTTTAAGTGGTTTGCTGCTTCCGCAGCTCACCACACTGTCTCTGCCTCCGCAGCTCACCACACTGTCTCTGCCTCCGCCGCCATCCCCCTTTTTGATTTTGAACCATGTAGTGTCTCCTTGCTCTGTTCTGACGACTGACTCTTGGTCCAAGTATAGGTTTCGCATTAGCACAATCAAATGTTCTGGGATTGCCATTCTTTTCAGAGTCAGCCACAGCTTGTTGTGATCCACACAATCAAAAGCCTTTGCATAGTCAATGAAGCACAGATAGACATTCTTCTCGTATTCTTTGCTTTCTGCCAAGATCCCTCTAACATTAGCTATAATACCCCTAGTACAACGACCTCTGCTAAATCCAGCCTGCACATCTGGCAGTTCTCTGTTGACATATTGCTCCAAACGTTTTTGGATAATTTTCAGCAGAATCTTGCTTGCATGTGATATTAATGATATTGTTTGATAATTCCCACACTCTGTTGGGTCACCTTTCTTTGGAATGGGAACAAATATCGATCTTTTCCAGTCAGTCAGCCAGGTGGCTGTCCTCCAGATTTCTTGTCACAACTTAGTAGGGTAGTGTCTGTTTGTTGAAATATGTCGATTGGTATGCCATCAACTCTGGAGCCTGGTTTTTTGCCAATTATGTCTTGCTTAAACTATTAGAGTTACAAACAAAACTGTCAGTTCATTGTCTTTGGGGAGACCACTGTTGTAATTGGCACAGCACTTGTCTGTCAGTTTGCTGTACTGAGATAACTTGTGGGGTGCTGTGATACTGAAAGCTATGCCACTGGTGTGTCAAATAACACAAGGTTGCCTATGGTGGACAGGTTTTAGTAGAGCTCCCAGATTAAGACAGACTAGGAAGCAGAACTGACCATCCACTTCTTAAATAATAAGAGGCCTCTGAAAACCCTATGAACAGAAGAGGAATGTAGGTAATTATAGTAGTAGCGGTAGAGCTCAGACTGGAAGTGAGTTGAAATGAGGAAAAAATAATATCTTAAGTGAATATTATGGAACTCTGGTGGTCTAGTGGTTAAGAAATTGTGTTGCCAACCCAAAAACAGGTAGTTTGAATCCACCAGCTATGCTGCTGGAGAAAGGGTAGCAATCTCCTCCTGTGCAATTTAGAGCCTCTGAAAAGGTCATCTGTGAGTCAGTTCTGACTTGACAACAATGAAGGTTTTTTTAAAGCTAATTATGAATATAAATTTATTATTTCTTTCATACAGAGCAGCTGTGGGGTGGGGGTAGCTGGAGGTGGGAGAGCTAGTCCGGGCTTACTCAGAGAAACTCTTCAAGGATTTACAATATGCCCTGGATAATCTTCATTAGGCCCCTCTAGTCTCCTATGGCCGCTGTGAGGACAAGACGCATGTTTACATGATTCAAGTGCTTGGGGGAGTCTGGGAAGGACTCTGAATCTGATGTGGTATTGTTCTTCCAGATGGGCTTTCTCCCACGAGGCAAGTGATCATCTTCCTACCACTCTGGGCCACAGAGTGGTTATTGGCGGTGGGCAGCACAATCAAAGATCCTGCCTTTGGTCCCAAGAGAACGGAAGGTACCTGCAGCCCTGTGCCCAGCCTCAGGAGTACTGTCCATACTGAACTCCTGTCAGACAGGGAAGGCCAGGGAACAGGCCAGCTGAAAGTAGAGATTTGGAAAAATTAGACTTTGATTTTAATTCAGTGTTTTTTCAAAAGGTGAAAATATAAAGAACACACGGCTGGGAGGAGTTATTCTAGAAATACCCAGTCAAGTTTCATTACAGAGTCAGGCCAGTTAAGAGAGGCATTTGTTAAGAGAGTGCTGTTCCTTAGAATGTTCTGTGACAATGGACATGTTGGTGCTGTGCTGTCCACTCTGGTGGCTGCTGAGCTCTAGAAATATGACTGATGCGAGGATGCACTGTCACCACGTTGGAATCAACTCAGGGCTGACCCTCCAGCAGGTTTCTGAGGGTATAAATCACGTAGGAAGAGACAGCTTATCTTTCTTGGGTGAATTCACAGGATTCGAACCACCAATAAGGAACTAGATTTTATATTTTATTAGATTTTAATTACGTAGTCAAAGTATATTTTCACAACCTTTCTAGAGTTTCCAGTGTGGCAGGTTCAAATCACAGACGTTTGCCATACTCCCATCACACAGCCCAGTCAGACATGCCTTCATGTGAGTGGAAACGCAGTCCAACACTGAGTGTTTCATATTTATCTAAAATATCATTTCCTGGCACTACCCTCATTTATATCATGGGATCTGTCCTACCCCATATCAAATATACTCAAACCCCCACCCCCTTAAACTTTAAGGCTCCCACCTGAGAAATTCCCAGCATCTGAGGACAGTGCCAGTTAGCTTACATTACAGTGCTACGAGCAATAACAGAGGCTGGGCAGAATCAGACCTACTGCTGGCTGCCTCTTTAGAGGGCCCATCTGATAGCATGGGCTTTGTAGTCTCGCACACTGCCGGGTCCCGGTTTTCATATTCAGACCTTGTCCATGATTCTCAGATCCCAATTACTAGTGCTACAATGGAAATGATGTTCTTATCAATTTTACCACTGAGGCTTTGAAAACCCCACTTACGTTTGGAAAAAAAATCTCTAAATTGGGGCCTTTCTAGTCATGAAGATTTGGGGGAATGAAAACGTCACCGGCCACTGTGCTGACAAAGCAGCAGCACTGTGTCTCCCGGTGGGGCCCCTGTACTCGGGCTGACCAACGGGAGGAGAAAAGAGGCTTTGTCAGGAGCAGATGTGCGGTGGGAGGCGCACGAAAGCAGAGCTGGTGAATGAAGCAGGTGCCACTTAGACCTCACTTTGCTGACTCCAACCACAACCTTGCCTTCATTCGATACTCTGCTCTTGGCAGGAGGGTGGAGGGAGCGTCGCACAGAAAGGAAGCATGTTTATCCTGTTCAAATTACAGCCTCAGCCAGGCTGCTGCTGCCACCACTGGGTTCTGTACATTCGCTTTTTACTAAGTAGATGATGGAGCTGGGCGTTGGGAAGTGAATCCCTGTATTTTACACGGGTAACCTGAGAGGCAGAGGGCCCCAAACCACAATGGCTGTGATGTGTAAGCTATTAGAGTTAATAGCAGTGCGCTGACATTCCTTCAAAATTGTAATGGATTCTTCTTTAAAAGAAGAGAGAAATCACTCTTACACAAGAACCTTAAAAAATGTCATTCTGTAATCGTTTTTCCTGTTGTGATATTCTGGTTCCTAAATGCACTGTGATTAATCTACTTTTTACGTGCTCAACTAAAATCCACTCTTCCTACCCATGGAGTCAATAGAAACGACTCCAATTAAACTTATGCAGACTCTGAATATGAAACCAGGGACCTCCGATGGCCACAGTGTTAAGAAGCTGTGTTGCAATCCCAAAGGCATGAGGTTTGAATCCACCAGCTGTTCCGCATGAGCAAGATGGACAGTCTCCTCCCGTGTGATTAACTGCCTCTGAAAGCCCACTGGAGGGTCAGCTACGGGTCAGTTCTGACTTGACGGTACGTAACAACATATATGAAACCAGAGCACTCTTCAGAGGCAAGGTCGGTGAAACTTCGTTTCACATATTTTAGGCATATTTTCAGGAGGAACCAGAGAGAGAGAGAGAGAGAGACTTCATGCTGGCAAAGGCAGAGGGTCAGTGCAAGGGAGGAAGCCCCTCAACGAGATGGACCGAAGCAGTGACTACCACAATGGGCTTGACCCTGACGGAGGTCCTGAGGATGACACAGGGCAGGTCGAGGTTCAGGTCTGTTGCTCACAGGGTCTCTTACGAGCCGCAGTGGACCCGGACTCAGCAGTACCTAACACTACCATCTCCACCCCATCACAGTGTAAGCTGCTGTCTTGGATATAAGGAGCTAGAATCATCTAAGATGAGACTCTATCAGTCAAAGACTGAAGACCTGTAACCTGGCCTAGGGGACACGGAAGGTGGGGAGAGGTGTGCTCACTGGTGGACATCTGCCTGGGTGGTCTACTAGATGGTGGACACCTTCCTGGGACTCTGTCCTGTAACTTCTCTAAGAGCCCTCTGCCTAGGCTGTTCCTGGCTCAGACTGCTGTCCTGGGGAAAGAAGAGTGCATGGGACCATCCGGTTCTATTCATTCAGACCAAGGACTAGATGAAGGAATGGCAATGTGACCTGACAGAGAATATTAATTCCCGCTGGCCCTGAGGAGGTGGAAAGTCAGAAGGTAACTCAGAAAGCAGTGTGCCTGCGACAGGGAGAACACCTCCAGGTCTGCGTGAAGACCGCGGTCACAGCTCCAATGAGCACGCAGAAGAGCCTGGGCAGTGGCTCCCTTCTCACAACGACTGCCCACTTCGGTTCTGCAGTCTCCAGGTAGCAGAGACTTCATGGGCACAGACAAAAATGTCCAAGGTTTGACCAGCTCTCCAGGTAGAGGTAGAGGGAGATGGTACAGTCCTTACTGATCTGCAGACTCTGCAAGGAGTAAGGTGAGCTGACACCCACTGGGAAGGACAGGGGCCGCTCAGAAGGTCAGCCTCCGTGCAGGAGGCAGAGGAACACGCTGAAGAACCGTGCTGACTGGCATCCACCGGCTGTGTGTCTGGTGAATGCAGGGAAGTACGGGGATGCCGGAAGTGAGCCTCACACAGAGCCTGCTCTGGCACATCTGGACACAGCTGCCTCCATAACCGAGGCGGGCTGGGGTGCAGGGGTTCTCAGCATGAGATTGGGCCCCCTTTTCCTTCAGTGGAAGGTGACTGAATCTTCCTAAAAATGTGGCCCCCCAGTGTTGAGAGGGCATCAGTGGAGATCAGTCCTCACCCCCTGAATGAGTGTTTAAGAACAGTAAGTGATGACAACAACAGAAGCAGCAGCAGCAGCAGTAAACACGGCTGCTCCCAACATTTCAGGTACCAACCAGCTGAAAATTCCCTCTGTGACCCTCCAAGTCAGTGCTGTCAGCACAGGACCCTGTGGAGTTAGGGCTGTCAATTCCCTTTGGGAGCTATTCTGAAGACATTTAAGTATATAAAATTTAGTTGGTGACAAGATACACAACGAGCATATCTAGTCATAACTTGTATATTAAGACCCTGCAGTAACTCTAGCCACACTCTGTCTATTCCATCATCACCCACACTGTTTCATCACCACTAACGGAAGGCATCCTGGACCACAAGAGTCTTGATGAGGGTACGAGAGGATGCGATCCACTATGGAAGACTCACTTCCTGGGGATTCCTGTCCCTCCTCCACTCGATGTCTTGGAAAGTGCTGGGTGTCCACTGGGCAGAGAGCCCATCATGCTTCTCTGTGCTCCCCAGTCCTTGGCAGCAGCCATGTTTCATGGGAAAACCTGGCGTCCACCCAACAATAACCATTCCTTTCAGCCCCATGACAATCAGGCTGCGGGCAACCCGATTCTTTTAGGGAGTCATGCTAACCCGGTAGTGCTTCTGGCCTGTGGATGCTTGTGACAGATGAGAACCTGGCACTCAGGGGTTTAAGTGGAATAGGTAAGTGGTTCAGGTCATGAAAAGACCAGGTAGTCTCCCCTGTGCAGGGCTCTGCAAGCGCATAAAAATAGGCCGGGGCTCCCTGCACCTCCTGCCCAGCTGCTCACTGGTGGAGGATTACTGCAGTCACATGGGCTGCGTTTTAGCAAAGCTGGGCGCCTGTGAGCCAAGAAGGTCACGGGGAGACATGGCTCAGAAGTCTCTGTGCTGCCCTCCCCTGTCCCTGTGAGGAGGGGACACAACTTGCAGAAGAGACACTGCTTACTTGAAAGCCAGTCCACTGAACTGAGCGGTGGGCCATGCGCTCCATCAGGACTCCTTTGCCAGCAGACACTAGCTACGTGTGGCTATGTGAAGTGAAATGAAAATGAAATTTTCATAAAATTCAGGTGCTTAGGCCATGTGTACCTAGTGGGTTATTTAAAATGTGGCCAATATGACTGAAGAACTGAATTTTTAATTGACATTAATTTACAGTGAAACAAAACTAAGAATAGGTAATGCTTCAGCTTGTTTCAACTGAGATCATTCTAGATCTCAGGTTTCCTACAAATGCCCTTAGCAATAAGAGGGTCGGTCAACGAAGGGCCACTTGTGGGAGGGTGGCCTAAAACCCACAGCTGCCACAAGCTCTGCTCTTCAGGGATTTTCCTAAGAGTCTCGCATCCTGGGACCTCAAATAAAAGCTCCTATCGTCTAGTCCCAGAAGGCCTGAATTTACCACCTTTGTATTAAAAGTACAAACACATAGACTAAAGAATAAAAAAGTTTAAGTACAACAAAACCAAAAGTACAAATACCATCACAGAATGCAACTGTACCTAGAAATGTACTGTCCTTTTTACTTTCAATACTGAGGGGAAAAAGAGATTCTGCGCATGCCAGCAGGATGGCGGGGCTTACTTACACTAGTCTTGTGTGCTGTGGAGATCATGCATTTGTGAGGATGATGAAAACAGGGGTTCATGTGAACAGTGTGAGGTGTCAGGCACTGTGCTAAGCCGTTTAGAGGCATTGTCCTGTTTCTAGGACTCGTGTCATTTGAGTCTGCCCTATTAGTATCCCAAGTTTCTGGCGAGAGTTTAGAGGAGGCGAACTTGCTAGCCTAAGATGACAGAGGTTGGGAGGGGCCCTGCTTCTAGAGAGCCTCCTGGCTTCTTTCCCTTCTTAATCTCACAGCTACACCAGATCCTTACAAATTTCACAGGCCCTTCTCATCTCTTTCTATGGAAGAGATTCTTAACCTTTTGGGGAAGAGATCAGGGTGGGAAGATCAGAGTCTCTGATCTGTCACTGATCAAAGGTATGGATCCCAGAAAAACACAAGTATTTTTGTAGAGTGTTACTCAGGGTCCATGGACTGCTAGGTTGAGGGCGCTGTAAGGGTCCTTTGATAATACAGACCAGCAAGGTTTCCCTGGACATTGAACACAGTGCTGTCTCCTGTGCGGACCTGCTGCTCCTGGTCTCTGCAGAACAGGAATCTGCCCCCAGGTGCTCACATTAGGACCCACCTAAGTGCCCTGCCCCATCTCAGACTCACGTTTCCATCATTATCTACACGTTTTCCTTTTATCCTTCTTGCTAAAAAGTTCCTTTTTGTTTTTTTAAAAAAAGATGTTTAGCCTGGAGACATGCTCCCCAGAGTGGGCTGTACCACTTCTCCCCATGCCCGCCCCAACTATTTATTTCTTATTGTGTGCAGGTGGGGGTGGGGCCGGGCCTCCTGCCATCCTGCCACCTCCGCCTATGTTGTAACCAGTTCTCCGTACTTAATAAAAGTGCGTGTGACAGCAAAAAAAAAAAAAAAGATGTTTAACTAGAGAAGCATATGTGTTTTCAAATCTTTAGTAAGGGAAAAGAAAACAGGAATATAAAAAGGCAAAGGTAATTTTAGTGTGCAGAGATGACAGCAGGATTTGGTTTCTCAAAGAAATTTTAAAATGGATTTTGTTAGATGTGGCAAGTGGAATAGGTGGTAATACACTTGTTTATAGTATAACAAGGGTGAGTGGGGGTCTTTCTGTTCTGGGGAATTTTATGTAGAAGAATTTTTTTTTTTAAATTTACTTGCCACTAGGCCACCAGAGCTCCCTTATGTAGAAGAATTTTAAGAGAACCTCAATGAAAGCACTTGAACTTTATAGGGAGCTCTGGTGGCCTAATGGCAAGAAGCTGCATTGCAGTCCCAAAGGCACACGGTTTGAATCCACCAGATGCTCTGCTGGAGATGGAGGGCAATCTCCTCCTGTACCAGTTGAATCTGATTTGAAGGTACACTACAAACTTCCACCTCAAAACAAACAAACCACTTAAAACCTAAGCAGTAAGACCAGTGTCAGAACCAGGCCAGGCCAGGTAGCTCACTGAAGAGAACACAAGGGTGTGGTATCTTCCTTGCCCCCCGCCCCCAAATTGTGCTGTTTATTTCTGTACAATGTGGTGCCCTATCATCAGCTTTCATTCTTAAAGACTTGGCCCTCCAGCCCACAGACCCTCCCTTTCAGGGTATGCAGACGCAGTGGCCCTATGCCTCCACCAGAGCAGCCACGGCAGTGGCTGAGACTGAGGCTGTGTGTCAGGCCAAGGGACAGAAGCATCCTGGGAAATCCCTACAGTGTCCCAATCAGGAGCAGGAGGCAGGACTAAGGATGGCCTCAGTGAGAAAGCATGGGGAGCAAATGAGCCAGCTGGCCTGCTCCGGGCAGAAACCTCCACTCTCCTGGGCCTTCCCACACACTCCCAGCCCTGACCCTCAGGACCGAGCTCCTTAAGAGGGGTCACGAGCCTGAAGGGCCAGGGCACAGGCTGCGATGTCCAGTGACGTTACTTCCATCTGAATACAACCCACTTCCTCCCAACTGCCTCTGATTCGAAATAGCATCCTTTTGTGAAAGAAAATGAAAAGAAGACATGCTCTCTACTGAAAGATGGTTTGCTCACCGAAAATACTGCAGTTTGACAGCCAGCTGACAACTGATGCTGTGAATTCTGCAAGTGCAGAAACGCAGGGACCTGTGGCCTCCCCCAGGAAGAAGCCTCTGCATCTTAGTCTTTACATTCAACAAAACCATGAAATTGCATCCTAAGGGTCTAAAACACTTAGTCATCTTTTTATAAAAGAACCCAAGTGAAATACAGCTAAGCTAGCGTCCAAGAAGTCCCTTCAGTGCTGGGTACAGTAGTCCAGAAAAAGAAAGGAGAGCCTTCGGAGTACAAGGTCCTTGTTGGGTCTGTCTCAGGGACCCAAAACTTACTTCTGCAAGCTCAGGTATGGAACACACTCTGCCACAGCACACCGCCTCACACCCTTACACTTTCTCCTGCTCCTCCCACTGGGCACTGAACTTGACTGAGGTCCACCTAAGCTGGCCTTCCATACTGAGAGTCAGTCCAGAAGATGCTGAAACTCTTTCTGCCTCAGATTTGAACACTATCCAAAATGCTCTTAGAAGAGCTCTTTGCTAGTAGGACATTTCTTTAAACCAAACTCTGAAATCTGGGCTGTATTCTTTTTCCCAGTAGTATCCATTTCCTAGTTAGTTCTATGCCCACAAACAACACTTGTTCTGTTATCATCTAGTTTTTCCCGCTAATAACCTTGGTCTGCTGGCATCACAAGCTTGTCACCATTGAGTGACAAGTAGGGGCTAAAGGACTCCATCTGAAAGAAAAACGGGAAACCTCCCCCAAGTCTGGCCAGATACCAAACCTACTGGTTAGCTGAGGAAGCTGGTTCCAGGTCCAGAGCACGTCCTACAGAGCGCTGGGTAAATGTGTTAGGAGACAGATGTTGTATCAGCAAACTTAGATTCATTCTCTAGGGTCCCAAGAAGCAGATGAAATGTTTAAGAGACTCATACAGACTCTCAGAGAATGGGCCTGACCTTTGTCTTGACCAGTTTTCTTTTTTTTTTTTTCAGTTTTCTTTTTTAAATTTTATTATTATTATTTTTTTTTTCTGTGTGTATATACCACCAAATCAGATCTGACTGGTACAGGAGGAGACTGTCCCTCCTCCAGCAAAGCATCTGGTGGATTCATACCGCACACCTCTCGGATTGCAGTGCAGCTTCTTGCACTGGGCTACCAGAGCTCGCCTTGACCAGCTTTTTCTGAGGCACTTCCCCAGCAGCTGAGGTGCTGGAAGTGACCCTTAGCATCTGCTGAGTGGAGCCAAAGAGTGGGGCTGGAGCTGTGCATTCCTTCCACCAGATTTCTATGAACTAGTTTCTCTTTTGTTTTTCTCAGAGAGGTGACAACATCCAGGAAGTCAATGAGCTGGGAGAGAACGCACGGTGGCAGCACGTGATGTGAAACACAGGGGTGTTTAGTGAAGGGACAAGTACTGGAAGGAAGACCCACAGGAAAGCATCTTCCTCTGAGCCTGCTGCCAGCCCTGTGGATGCGGGAGACAGTGCTGCCCTAGGAGAGGATAGGAGTATGACTGATGGGAGATGGAACGACAAAACGTGCCCAACAAGATGGTAAAGCCTGCCCCCCCCCCCATCCTCACACGACCCCAACAACTCCCGTCCCAGTAAAGCAATCACTTTTCAAATAACCAATTCAATTAGGTAGCCACTGTCCTGGCCTTTCTTTCAGAAAGCCCTAAGTCTATTAGTGAACGGAACTAGAGGCTCTTAGAATATTCCTAGGCCTCAACTGCCTACAAGTAAAGAACGACTCCAATCAAAGCTCAAGCTCTTTCTGAAGGCTTTGCTGTCAGTCACACCACGAAGGTTTAAGTAGAAACAGGGAAGAAATTCAATAAAATATATATGCTTTCTTACCATTAGCATCTTGGACTCCAGTAAGTGCTCCAACAGCTGCTGCGGTTTCCCCAGACAGGACGATCTGTCCCCCCCCTTGTAAGGTGGCCTCAGCCAGCGTGGCAACGGCATGGGCGGCAGCTTCACTGTGGGCACAAGGGTAGGACAGGATGTGTAAGAAGAGTGAAAGGAGAGCCCCGTGGCAGACTAACGACCCCCTCCACCTTCCCGATCGCGAGCAACCCGGAGCTTATGAGCCAACCTGCACATACGTGACACTAGTTGATAATGGACTGAGCCAGTAGTGATGGTCAAATGATAACCACAACTAGTGAGAGAAATCCAGTCTTACATATTTGCAAAACTAACGCGCCCTTCCTTAAGCCCAGAAAGTGGCGCCTGAGCAGAGAGGCACTCATCCCCAGCACCTCCTTTTCTGCATCAGCCGAGCGCCCGACACCCCACTGGAAGCTCTGACCCACGATCCACGCGCAACACAAAGGCCACTGTGGCTGTTAATCATGATGCTGGTGTTTTCTCTTTTCTCTTAGGGTAACATAACGCGGAGAGGCTAATATGAGGAGGCAGCAGCCCAACACTAGTTAACCAAATAATATAATACCAAATATAACCAAATATATAATACCAAATAATAACAATTTGGCAGACATGCTTCTTTTTCATACACACAGTAAGGGGCAGCTAACAGTCAGAAAAGCTTCGCTCTTCCCTGCTTCACTGCACATGCAGGGAAGAGCTAAGCTGAAAACTTAAGATTCTCACTGGAAGCCCAAACTCCTTGACTTCTCAAGCAGCGAAATACTAAACCTCCCTTCACTGTGGAGCAAATGATTTAAAGAGAAGGCGACTAACCATCTGTTTAATGAAAAAGGAGCCTATTCTAAGCATCTCCCACATTTTTTTCTTTCCCCTCATCAATCCTTTTCTTGAAACCTATTTATTTACCCATCTTTATTGATCTTATGATGCTACAAACTGTCAAGTATACTAATACTGTGCCAGCTAAAAAGAAAATTTTCTGGAAATTAGAATTAAATTTCAGAGACACTAAAATACTAGGGATAAAAAGAGATACATTTGGTATCTCTCCTTGGAAGGTATCAGGTGCTGGCTTGTACTGACGCATGGCTGTGGAGAAGCCAGGGCAGTGCCATGCAGTTCGGCAGAGGGGACAAAGGCTGATCCTATCAGTCACTGCCGCAGCTCAGCTCCAATCCACGGGGCTGTGGGCGGCCATCTTTAGTCAGCAGCATGGCTGTGAGGCTGCGTGTCGAGATATATATATATAAAATTTAGAAATATCACACAGAGAGAAGCACAACTTTAAACAAATAATTAGGATCAGATTTATACCTATAGTTTTATAGGTTGCTTTTTTCATTTACTAATCTATTTCCTTATGTAAATTATTTTGTCATTTATATAAATGGCAAACCCAACCTGTTGAATTTTCCTTTTCAAGTCATGTAGGTGTGGTAACTGCTTCTATGTTGAAGAAACAATTTCATTTTCAGGCACCACCTGATTTAGTTCAAGGTCATAATTACATATTTTAAATTTATTTCCATATTCAAATTGTGGGCTAGGATTCAGGTTCAGTAAAATGTTGAAAAGACTCCAGGGCTGACACGCTGTCCACATACAAGATGAGACCATGACTGATGCCAAAATGCACACTTCTCAGAGACTGTGGCCCACGGTTGTCACCACACAGTAGCTGTCATGTGAACTCTAAGCAAAAGAGGGCACTTGATTTCTACAGTTATTAGGGAGTTTTAGCGGCTTAGTGGGTAAGGAGTTGAGCTGTCAATGCAGAGGCGGGTAGTTCAAATCCACCAGCTTCTCCAAGGGAGAAAGATGGGCAATCTCTTTCTGTACAATTTTAACCCTCTGAAAACCTGCTAGAGGGCCAGCTATAAGTCCATTTGACTGGACAGTAATGAGAGAGACCAAGGTTATCTGTCACATTTTTACATGATAAATTTCAAAGTACTTAAGAATTTACCAGACAGTTGAAGAAATAATTACCCAATTTCTTACTTTTTAATATTTTCTAAGAAATGTGTTAATAAATAATAATAAATTTAAAAAAATATTTCATCTATGACCTGACCTTTCATGGAGAACTGAAAAGTACATTTTCCCTGGAGGCAGTTCAATGGTGGTTTGGAGCAAAAAGCCGGCACAGCAAGTGTTTATCTGGAAATAAGAGTCCCTGCTCTTTGGGACCCCATGACTGCTGGGCACCCTGTTGCCCGGGCACAGCTTCTCCTCTGTGACGGAGCTGTGCTGCTCTGTTCTTACCGGCTCACTTTGTGATCCTTCACCTCTTTTCTGAAAGCACAAATTTACTACTCCTTTTGTACTCATTAATACAGATGCTGATTTTTTAATGGCAAGCCTCTCTAGGTTGTTATAAAGCCAGCAGAGGCTAAAGGCTGTTGTGCCAGGGCCTCTGGGCCAAGCTTTTACCAGCACAGCTCAAAGCAGGTTTGTCCTGCATGTGTCCTAATCTCTGTCCCCTCCCAGATGCGGAGCCTCTGCCTCCAGTCCCCACCTGCTATTGCACTCAGCCTCTCGCCGCGCCCCCCATCCCTCGCCCCAATACACACACACTGTTTACGGTGTGCAAGGCAGCAGGTGATGACCAGGGACCCAGGTCTGCTCGACCTGGACCTGAGACTGAGGCAGGCGGCAATGGGCCCAACTGCCAAATCAGTTACCACAGGGACAAGGGCCCACATTCAGCGTTTCACAAAGACAAGTTCTGCGGAGGCTGGGAGTGTGTGGGAGAAAGTGTACCAGCGGCCTCATTCCACACAGCTGCACACACCTTGGGCTTCTGTCTTATAGCAAGGCCAGGCGACTAAAGCAACAGTCAGGACTACCTCGAAGCCTGCTGGAGTCTAGTCTCCAGACCTTTCCGGGCCAAGCTGGGCCTCCTCAACCCACAGAGGCAGCAGTGCCTCCCGGACGAGCTGATTGCAAACAAGTTTCAACACCTTACTCCTCCTCCAGGCCACACTGAACCACATGCTCCTTCCTTTGGAGTAAACAGTGCAGCCACCTCAGCTGCAGGAGTTTGCTAACAAGCCCCGTGGGGAAACCATTACCCTCCCGGCTCTCCCAGCAAAGGGAGCCTGACTGTGCCTCATATTTTCCACTATGTTCAGGGTCCCCAGGACACTGACATGCATTGGAACAGCCGAGGTGCTGCCTAGAAGCTGCAATCAAATCAAAGTCTGAAGGTTTCCATGGCAGCCTGCTGGGTCCCTGTCTTCAGTGTGGAGGGAGGGTCTCAATCTGCCTGTGCCTTTCGGGGGTTTATCTGGGTATTTTTCTCAAAGGAAGAAGTGGAACAGAATCAAAGTGTAAGCAACGAATAAGACTTTGCTGTGACTGCAAGACAATAGGCTGCAGCAGCCCAGGGTGGCTCACCGGCTCACTGGGTAACTCAGAGCTCAGAGTGTGGCTCAGTTCTCAGTAGTTCAGGTCACACTTCCTTCCTGCCTTTTTCTCACCATTCTTCATTTCCAAGGCATGCCTGGACTGCCTCTTCCTAACTGGTCTTCTCTTTCTAATATTGTTTCACTGCAATCAATTCTGAGTAGACCAATTTAAAAATAGCATTTAAATGACAATAAAAAAAAAGATAATTTGTAAAATGCTAACTACAGGCCAGGCACGTTTGATAAGAGATTTAAATACAGAATCCTTTCATTCTGTGACAGGTCCTAGATTCATTACAATGATGGGGAAACTGAGGCTCAGGAGGTTGCTTTTCAAGATCAAATGGCCAGTTAAGTAGCATGATGAGATTCCAACCTGGGCTAGCGACCTCAGAACCTACTGCTCAGCCAGCATGCTCTGTTGCTTCGTGTGAATCTTTCAGGCACAAACCTCACCATGACCCTCTAATAACAGTCACGTCCAATAGAAATTTTAGCTGATTAATCTTCTAGGGGAGTGATCCTCTTTTCTGAATTTCTACAATGTTTGTCATCTGTCTAATTCAACAGTGAGTTAAACTGAGTAATACTGTAGGCAAAGTGTTTTACTTTAAATCGGTCTCCCCAATAGGAGAATAATTTTCCTGAAAGCAGAGAGTATATCTTACTCTATGACCCCAGACCTCCATTCACAGCCTTCCCTAGTAAAATAAGTACAACTGACTATCTAAGATTAGTAACTTGTTGTTAGGTGTCATCAAGTCAGCTATGACTCCGAGTGGCCCTATGAACGAGAGTCAACACCTTTCCCTATGCTACACCGCTCTCATCATTTTCACCCCGCTCAAGCCCACTGTCAGGCTCACTTTGTCAATCCATCTCACTGAGGCACTTACTCTTTTCTTTGCAATCTCCACCTTTCCCAGCATAATTTCTTCTTCCAAAGACTGGCCCTTCCTGGAGACATGCTCTAAGGATCTGAGACAAAGTTTCACATCCCTGCCTCAAAGGAGTACCCTGGTTGAACTTCTTTCAAGGCAGATTCGATTGTACGTTTGGCAGCCCGTGGGATATTCAATACTCTCTGCCAACACGACAATACAAAGGCATAGATTCTTTGGTCATTCTTATTCACTGTCCAACTTTCAGATTCATCTGGTGCAACTGAAAATACCACAGTGCTTCTGAGCTTTGAGTGGTGTTGGAGAAGAGCACTGAACATCCCATGGACAGCCAAGAGAACAAATAGCTGTCTTGGAGAGGGTGCAGCCAGAGTGCTCTTTGGAGGCAAGAATGAATGATGAGTCTTCGCCTCACATACTGTGGGCATGTTGCTAGAAGAGGCTATTCCTTGGAGAAGGACATGATGTTGGGAAGGGTGGAGGGTAGGTGAAGGAGAGGAACATCCTCAACCAGGTGGACTGACACGGTGACTACTGAGATGGGCTGTTGTGTGCCAGGAAGTGTGAGGATGGTGCAGGATAGAGCGGGGTTCAGATCTTTTGCTCATAGGGTCACTACGAGTCGTACTTGACTCGATGACATCTAACAATAACCATCACCACCACCACCACCTCCTGGATAATAACAAGAGTACTATAAACCAAGGCGCAGACCTGCAGACCCACATGCATCAGCTTAGCCAGTTCGCGCAGGCATTATTGTGACCGTCATGTACAGAAGAGGCAGAGTCTAAGCACTGAGGGTGCTTATGGTGAAGTAAACTAAGGTCACGCAGCTAGCAAGTGACAGAGCCAGCACGCAATCTATCTCCAAGGTCCACACTCTTTAACATCGGTTAAAATGCCTGGGTCCACTGAAAATAAAACTGCAATACAAATGTAGACTAAGAAGAGTAATATGACCTTCTCAGCTCTGTCAGTAACTGGCGGGAAGATGAGAGCAGGAAGAATACAAAATAGTTTTAGGAATGACCTCTTACTGGACCCCTCCTTCTGCAGTACCCTTCTTAAGCAAAAAGTCAATTATATTCCTAATATTTAAGGGAAAAAAGTAAATTATATTCCTAATTGCCCAAATTTTATTTCATACTTAAGTCACTAATAAGGAAAATTTCCTGAAAAGCTAGAAAAATTCACTCTTGACCTGTGTGAATATGGCCAAATAATCCTATGGCCAAAAACCCTGTGTCCTTTGTAGAGGAAATCTCTGGTCTCTTTTTTCATTTTTCTTCTTAGTGGGTACCACTGAGTACACAACCATCGAGGATTGTGCCTCCTTCTCCAGTAGAGCATCTGGTGGATTCGAACTGCAAGCCTTTGAGATCGTGGCCCAGCTGCTTGCCACTAGGCCACCAGAACTCCCTTGGTCTCTTTAAATCAGTGCCAGAGTTGGACCAAAACTCAAAGCTTGCTGCTCTGATCAGTTAAATGGTACAATTATGAGAAAAGCAGGGCAGCAGGCTTGTGGTGGAGGTCCACCTACCACATCCTTTGGGCTGGGAGCCTCAGAGGGAACCTTGCAGTGCAGTGATTGAGTACTTGGTGAAGAGAAAAAGTTGGCATTGTAAACCTACCGGCTCCTCCTTGGGAGAAGAAAAATGTGCCAGATGACTTCCAGTAGGACTTACAGATTTAGAAGCCCTATTGGGCACTTCTATTTGTCCTACGTGGTTATATGAGTTGGAATAGACGTGATGAACCTCCAATTTCTGCTTGTGACAAACTGACACAGAGCATTTCTCTTGAAGGGGCTCCGATTTCTGTCTAGGGACAAGGGTGTGAGCCTCACCACCACCCCCAGCCAAACCTCTTACCTGTTGAGCGCCATGGTGACCGTGGCTCCCTGCTGCATCTCCTGAGAAGCGGCCACGGCAGCCTCTGCCAGGGATGCCACTGCCTGAGTGGCCTCGGAAGCTTGCGTCGTTTGGATGGTCATCTCACTTCCCTGTAACGCGGCCCAATTTTGTTCCACCTGTGGAATAAAGAACAGGACAGTAAAAAATTCCAGGGCACAAATGATTTCTGGCTTTAAATAAAATATTAAGCACTTGGCAAAATACTTTTTTTTGAAATAACTTCTAAATGGATTGGAAGGAGGAGTAGCATTCACTTCCATAAGAGCTTGCCCACAGAAACCCTATGAACCTGCAGAGAGGATGAAAGGCACCCAAGCGTCAAGGACTCTCCTTCATAGAGTCGCTTGCGACTCGACGGCACTAAACAACAACAACATCAACAGAGAGAGAGAGAGAGAGAGATCAGCTGGCCCAGTGAAGAGAAAACGATGTGACCAAGACAAAGGTGGGTGACTTTTAATTTGTGGCCCTCCGGCCAGTCTTTCATTGTTTTTGTTCAGACATTCCTTTAGGTCGTATAGCCCTGGTGTACAAGTTGCCGTCCCACGGTCACTTGTGGTTGCTGTGAGGCTGAACACTGTGACACGGATGCAGACTGAGAGTGGGGGGGGAGCTCCCCGATTAAACAAGCATCCACTTCCATAACAGCTTGCCACCGGAAACCCTATGAACCTGCAGAGAGGATGAAAGGCACCCAAGTGTCGAGGACTCTCCTTCATAGGGTCACTATGAGTCACCTGTGACTCGACGGCACTTAACTACAACAACAACATCACTCAAAGTGCAGAGCCTAGAAAACATATTACTCAGTTTTAACACATAAATCTATGCCTCCAGGCAAGCTGCTTAAATTCCATGCATCTCAGTTTTTCCTAGTTTATAAAAATGAGACAATAGAACCTATACTTCACAGGGAGTTGAATAACAGAAACTATACTTAAATAACAGAACCTATAATTCAGTGTAGTTCAGTAAGTGCTCAGTAAAACCAAAATCCAAACCGACTGCCAGTGAGTCAACTCTGTAATCAAGGCTGTAATCTTGAAGGAAGTTGATTTTCAACCAGGAGGAGCTGATGGGTTCAAACTGGCAAGCACGTGGTTAGCAGCGAAACACTTTGACCACTGTGCCACTAGGGCTCCTAAGTGACCAATAAAGGCTATGCTCATTATCATGCGAGTTAATTTCCCATCCAATTTGAAACAGTCGTCCTCAATGTCCCTCCCATGTATTGCAGTTAGGTGCTGTCAAGTCAGGTATGACTCACAGTGACCCTATGAACCAAAGATCTGAACCCTTTTCTCTCCTGCGCCGTCCTCACACTTCCTGACACACCAGAGCCCACTGCAGCCATCACCGTGTCAACCCACCTGGATGAGGTTTCTCATTTTCACAGGGCAGGGTTCTTGTGTAAAAATCCTTTCTACATCATGTTTAACAAAATAAATCATATTCTACGAATTCTTTCAAAAAGTGCTCACACAGATCTGTTTGTAATGGTTCCCTTCTTTTACAAAGTACAAAGACAAACTTCTTTGAGATTCATAGCAAAAAAATATTAAACATATATAACTTTTTTGTTGTCATACAAAATGCTTAAAAATGGAGTATAAGCTTCTGACTAGTAAGTTTGAAACTGCAACAATCCATGATTTCAAATGTTACAACTTAAATACAATCATGCTACCAAAAAAAATCACGCTCCGATGAGGAGACTCTCCCAGCATCTCCCCCTCCCACCCTGTCAAGGAAGTAAGTGCTTGACTAGATGAGACTGAATCTTCGTCCTTACCTCTCCGTCGGCCACAGCGGAGTAATTCACCTGGGCAACAGTGACTGTGGTTGGCAGCTCAGAAGCATCAGCCAATGTGGCTACTGTTGCCCCTGTACCAACCTAAAGACACAACAGAAAGGGAAGTGTTGGTAAAGGAATCTGCTGGTCTTCCTTGACTCAGAAATGGAGATTCACTTCATCCAAATACTGTGCAGGTGCCAATACGCCCCCTGAAAAGAGTCAGCGAAATAGCACCTTGGAGACAAACCGGACAGGCACGCTTCATTTTACCGAGCTTCACACAATCTGTATTTTACAAAGTGAAGGCCAAGGGCAATCTGTCAGGTGCCATTTTCCCAACTGCATATGCCTAATTTGTTTTTGGCAATTTTTACAATATTTATAAAAGTTTACTCACTGGACAACAGTATAGCGGAAATGGAACTTTTTAAAAAAAACCCATATATCCCTTTTTGTTAAAGTGGGCTCTCCTACCCATTCATCTAAACGTCATTGTTCAGCATGAAGCAGCTGGAGTCTATACCCCATTCTCAAACAAGAAACTCACAAATCAAAAAGGCAATTTCTTTGTGAAAAAGAAAAAAAATTAAAAAAATAAAAAGTTAATCACCATTAGACTATGCCCACCATTACCCTGTCTTTTCTGGTCCCCACCAGATCTTTCTCATTTCCTTTGCCCACTCCCTCCACCCACCAAATTGTACAACCCTGTGACCCATTTTCACTCTTCTGCTCTCAACCCTTACCTGTAACCCTGGATCCCCAAACATGTTTTTTACAATTAAATATATATATATATATAATTTTACATGCACTGGGCAATAAAAAGTTTTGTGTGACATGTTTTTCTGGGGTAGTCTAAAACAAGCCGCAGTATCTTCGCAGTAAGCCTGCAACGAGTGTTACATTAGCCCTTCTGCTTATTACTAGTTCCCAATGTCAGCCTATCAACTTTATACTCCCACCAAATTATGTTTTTACCTTGTTGTTGTTAGGTGCTGTTGAGCTGAGTATGACTCACAGTGACCCTATGAACAAAAGATCTGAACCCTGTCCTGTCCTGTGCCATCCTCACACTTCCTGACATACAAAAGCCTGTTGTAGCAGTCACTGTGTCAATCCACCTGGTTGAGGGTCTTCCTCTCCTTTGATGACCCTCCTCCCTTCCCAGAATCCTGCCCTTCTCTAAGGAACAGACCCTCCTAGCGATATGCCTCAAGTATGCCAGGACAATTCATCTCAGGGAAAAAAATACTCCCTAGCCACTGACAGAGTGACAAAGAAGTAATTTTTTTTAAGTACATATTTTTCTTATTATTGATTGGTTGGAAAGGATAGATGATGAATGCTACTGGAACTGAGCAGCCTAATATGAACAAAATAAACATTTTTAAAATTCCATGGCTGTTTAAAGATTAGTATCTCAGCAGAAAGATACAATATCACGTTCTGTGGCTCTGTGACAAGGTTTTATCACCCCTGGCAAACTGGTAAAACAATTTTAAGAACCATATTCAAACCACTTTTTCAATTATGTAGACAGTGCCAATGTTGCCTTCGACTTCTGAGAGTATTAAACTCCATTTCCACATTGGCCATGTCAATATCTCTTTATTGTTTTCCTACTCATATGTATAATCATTCATCCATTTGTTTCTAGAGTCACACTGATCTGGTAAATCTCTTTTTTCTCTCCCACTTGTAGTCAAATTCTCAGTTAGTTCCTCAAAGAAAAGGTCTCTTTAACTTCCCATTGTGCCCAGATCACATAATGCACTAAATGTGGGGTGGGCCAGTGGGTGGAGGCCTTGAGCCTGGTCTAGCGTGGGAAGTCTCGCCAGGCCAGCATCAAATTATCCCAAAAAAGAAGTAATTTTATTTTTTTTTTAAAGAAGTAATTTTAAAGTGCTAGCTGTTTTTTTATTTATTTAGGAAATGCTCAGGAAAGCTATCTGAAGGTCTGTGTTAGGCAAATACAACTTGTTTAAAATATTTCTGGAATCAGCGTCAGGTAGCAAGAATCTTGGGAGAGTTAGAGAAAGTTTCTGGGAAGAGCGACTCACCTCAGACACCACCCGTTCACTCACCTGAATAAGCGAGACAGTGCCATCGGGGTTGCTAAAGGTCTGCACGACAGTCTGTGAAGGTACAAGGTGGGCTATGCTGTGCGTTGCTGTGGCCTGTGTTTGTGTCTGCTGATCTTCGAAAGCATACAAAAGGTCTTCTCGCCCGTGCTGCTTGTAACAGTTCTTAACTATGGTCCGTAGAGCTTGCGTCCATGAAACCTTCCACCAGAAGACCAGGAAGCATGTAAGTCACAAAGAACTCGGGCACTCAGTCCCTTACCTCTGAAACCCCTTGGAGGGACAGCTGCGGGAGCGACACACAACAACTATGGGAAAAATAGGTGTCTATTCAACAAATCAAACAAAATGTCATAGAGGGTAAACTCTCATAGAACGACCTTCCACAGATCAACTCGAGCACAGGGAAACTTAGCACCAACTAGGTTACCACCAGGTTCCTCCCTGATCAAAGTCTGAGGAGCTCTGGCATTTTAAGCTGAGGTTAGCCTCTAGTAGTCTTCTTAGAGTGAAGTCAATGATTAGATACAGAGATTTTCAGTAAACACCCAACTGAAAGAACAGTGAAAGAATAATGCCCCATTTACTCTTCTTTAGAAGACATTTATCAGTCAACTCACTTAGTTGGCACTGGACATGTATTTTCCATGATATCGATATTTTACAATGGTGAGTCCAAGTCTTCAAAGCGATTAGCACATTTACTTTATGTTTATTCTGGTTTACCTAAGCACCTCATAAAATGAAAACTGCTCCCAAATACCACATAAAGAGAGAAGTGTAACTTCAAAGGCCTACCCAGGTTTCTCTTTAGAGTGACAGTGTGATAAATAGTAAACGTCTTTCAACTATTTCAGATTTTTTCACACTTTTTAGCATTAGGAGCAGTAATGGCAGACACCAGGGAGGCTGGTATAAAAGGGACATCAAGGACACTCACCCTCTGCTTCTGCTCTTCTGTGCGAACGTCGCTCCGGACATTTGCCCAGGGAATGTCTTCGGGCCACCAGATGGGCTTGCAGCTTTCTTTCCCCCAGCCTGGCTTTCCTCGACCCGTGGAGTACTTGAGCATCTCTGGGATAAATGCCCGAAGCTGGGCCTAGAAGACAAGGGTACAGGCATCGGTCATCACAAAAGTCTCTGGGATATGTGTATAGGCCCCCATCAAAAATCCAAGATTATAAAACAAAGAACTTTCCTACAGGGTTCTGGAAAATTCCAAAGGTGACTGATGAGGAGCATTCTTTCCTTTAAGTTACTAGAGCTCTACAATGACTAAGAATTACAGGCGGTGGTAACAGTGAACCTGAAGCAGAATTTCATGGACTTGTTCTATTAAGGGCAAGAGTCCCTGTCCTTGAAGTTTCATTTCTAAGATGCTGCTGATCCTATAGCTTATTTTCTCTCTATCATTTTCATGCCTTTAATATCCTGAAGTGATGGTGTTTTCAACATTGCTCTGGACAAAGCAGCTAACACAAAGATAAGGGGAAGAAATAGCGATGATCAGGAAACACCCGTCACTGTGTGGGGGAGGCGATGGATGATCTTGAGATCCCCCCCCCCGCCCCACTTTCCTTCAACACTCCAGAAATAGGCATCTTCCTCCACGGAAGGACAGTACCTCTGCAGTGAGAGCCAAGACAGCCCATCAACAAATGAATGAATAGCAAAGTTGGGGTATATTCACAAAATGGAATATTACGCAACACTGAAAAACAAAAATACTAATGAAATATTATACAAAATGGTGATCACAGAGGACACTGTTGTTGTTATGTGCCATTGAGTCATCTGTGACTCACAGCAACCCTATGTATAACAGCCCTAAACTCTGCCCTATCCTGTGCCAATCTCACCGTCTCCAACACACCTACCCCCATTACCCCAGTCACTGAATCAATCCATCTCATCGAGGGTATGCGGAGTGAAATACCTCAGTCACAAAAAGACAAATATTGCATAATGACACTGTTATAAAACAGAACTGACATGGGGATTGGGGGAACTAAGAAAAGAGGGGATAAATAAATAATGTACATGGCACTGAAACAGATGGAGAGAACTGTTGTATAAAAGGATTAGGTATTATTGGCATGACATGAGTCCAGAGTAAGAGCTGCACAGTAAAGTGGACTGGAGGAGGAGTATCTGTATAGCAATGAAAGATTTTTTTTTTCCAAAGAAATAAGCAAACGGGAAGGGGGGAATGGGGTGGGGCAAGGAAGAAAATGTGCAACAATGAATGAATGGAAATCTATAAACTTTCATTAAAATCTCAATTAGAAACCTCAACAACAAAAATGGCCAATAGAGGACACGTCAGCACTACGGCATGGATTTGTTGCTATTAAATAGAAAACCTAAACCAACCACACCACAGATGGGAACACCTATGTTTTAATGTGATACTAAGTATGAAAGCATTTTTAATACTGAAAAATCTGATAAGTTGGGTATTGTAATTCTTACTATATGAAATATTATCAGAATATCATGCAAGTTGTCATATCATAAGGAATCATGAGTCCACACCAGTCAGTCCTGTTGGCCTGAGAAAGATGGCTCTGCCCTGACAGGATTGTCTGACGGTATCAACACAGTCCCTTCTTGTGGACAGCTTGACCTCTCTAAGTACCCGTACTCCAGACAGTCTCCTCCCTACAGGGTATGATACAATACACTCCATACAGCTTCGGCTTTGCAGCATTCAGCTAATAGAAAGGGATCCATTCGCAAACCCAGGCTATAAGCTGCTCATGAGGTCACTCCTGGAGTTATTTTAAGAAAGTGCACCTCAAAGTCATTTTCCCTTTTATCCTGGTTTCTCTGGAGTATCATCTTCCAATTAGGTACACAGAGAAGAAAAAAAAAAGGATAATTCTCATGCATAATATTTATGCTTCTTTCTATATAAAAGAATAGCTTTTCCAGATATATAAACTCAATAATTAGCATAGTATTTTTCTTTTAAGCCCATTAACAGTCTTGAAAGCATTTATATCTAGGAGAGTCTAAAGATTAATCAGGGACTAACGTACTCAGAAGAAGAACTGATGCATCTGCAGTGTGCTACTGGAGAAGAGTACTGAACATCCCTAAGGACTGTCAAAAGAACAGACAGACACGTCTTGGAGAAGGTGCGGCTAGAACTTGTTGGAGGCAAAAATAACAAAGCTTTGTCTCACATACTTTTGTGAGGACGGTGCAGGATAGGACAGGGCTCAGCTCTGTTGCTCAAAGGATTGCTATGGGTCGTGTTTGTGTCAACTGCGCCTAACAACAACGATGTACATCATGGAGAACACTACAGAGGAGACAAGAGTCTTCCTGAACTTCACTTGAAACCCTATAATCAAATGCGTCGATCCAGATCCTTCACTGGGTTTCTGAGGCTCTAAATCTTAATGGGAGGAGACAGGCCATCTTTCTTCCATAGAACCTGGTGCCGAACCACCAGAGACATGCAGTCTTTCAGTTAGTTGTACAACATCCTGCTAAACTAAGTCAACGCCACCAGCATTCTTTATAAATTGTCTAGTTGTGATGATTTGCTCAGCATCTGATCCTCTATCCCATTTGCACCAATAGCTTCCCAGGCCCCTTGGGATGGGGTCAGCCCACATCTGGCTGTGGATATCGGGTTTTCAGCTGTGTTTCAATACTGCTCTCCCCTCACGTCCGCATCCACACACAGCCTTGCCAGACAGGTTTTCCTAAATGGTACGTAACTCCGACGCTCAGAAGCCTGCCCCCGGCTTATCTGCAGTCACTACACTAGACTCCTGCCCAGCTTCCGGGCTCTCCACAGTCTGCCCTCACCCTGCAGGCAGCTCCCCTGTGTCTCCCAGGTACTGACTTTCAGCAGGTGAATCCTCGTGCTGGTGACGAACTATGAGCAGCATACGGTGCCCCTATCACCTCACTTGACTTGTTTTCTTTGCTTGTGCACTTTCTTGAAAAAGCAAACTGTAACCAATCCTTCCCCAATGTAAAGATTCATTTTAATGACGAGAGCTGCTGGATTGAGTTTTTTTTTTTTAAATGGGTAGATAAGTCAATAATGAATGGAATACATCAGAAAGTGAGTCTCAAGGGCAACCGTAAATGAGGAAAAGAAGAGAAATAGAAAATTTTGAAAAGGTATTTTATAGACTGGAAAACTCTGGAGGTAAAATGTTTCCAACTTCCAAGAAGAAGACACCAGTGGTTGATCTGAGGCAGGAGAAATGGGAACAGCACAAAGGGAAGGTTAAGTGCACTGGTAGAACCCCTCTCATGTGGGGGAAGAGAAAGCAAAGTGAAAATAGTTCTGGACGAGCCCCAATTTAGGGACTGAGTTTTGCTTTTTAAAGGGCTAATTATTACTTGTATACTTTATTCCCACTTCAAACCCACTGTAGTCAAGGTGATATGGACTCATAGTGACCCTCACTGAGTTTCCGAGGCTTCAATCTTTGCAGCAGAGATCGGCAATCTTTCTTCTGAGCTGGTGGCTCTGAACCGCCAACCTACTTGTCAGCAGCTGGACAAGTTATACTCTACACACCCAAAAAAGGTCAAAAGCAGCTTCTACAAAGGTTTCTTTTTTCCAAGTCTATATATATTAGGGATGAGGTTCATGGTTTTCATTTAAATGTACAGAAATAATAAGACTTCATTGAAAAAAAGTAAATTTGTACTAGCTTTTTTTTTTTTTTAAATTTTTTACTAGCTTATTTTTTTTTATGCTTGTCTCTACAAAGAGCTAATGGGAACAGGACTCTGAAAAAAGAAAAAACTAGCTGTACAGGCCAGAAACGGTTAAATGAATCATCCCCAGAATTCAGCACCAAGCTTATTACCAGATGGATTAATTACTGGTCCTAGAGTCTTCTGAAAACTCAAGCCACTCGACATGCTTGTTAAGGAAGGTTTGTCTTTAATCCCCAGGGGAGACAATCAACAGGGTCAGCAGAGGGAAAGGCGAAGCTCTGAGGCTGTCCTGTGAGGAGCCTGGAATAAGCTTTTCTGGCCTCCCTCATCTGGACGGAGGGCTCTGTGTGAACTTACTGTTGCTGTCAGGAGCCGCCTGGTCAATTTTGACTTGTAAGACGGACAGCTTGTCCCACTGAGATTCCTAGACTCTAACACAGCAGATTCCCATAGAGGATTTTCCCCTCCCATTAGGTTTGAACCGTAACTTTTCAGTTAGCGGGTGAGTGCTTAACTCTTTGCATTATTGACCTAAAGTGCCTGCAAGGAGCCTTGGTGGGACAGTGGCTAAGAAGCACTAGTTAGTGAAAGGCTGGTGATTTGAATCAATACTCGCGGCTCAATGGAAGAACAGACATGCCAGGGAAGGCAAATGCAAAGATTATGTAGAAATTATAGATGGTTTTAAAATTTTAAGAATTTCCAAAACAGTAAGACAACTTACTTTAGCCAAAATGAAACAACAATTCTTACAGTGCTAATACTTGCCACTTGTAAATTCACTTGAATTCTTTGTTGTCCAGTAGCACATTGTGGTTGTGTTGTTGTGGTGTACTGGAAAGTCAGAACCGACCCATAGTTGACCCTCTGGTGGGTTTGCAGAGGCAGTTAATTGCACAGGAGCTGGTGGCCTCGAACCATGTGCCTTCAGGATTGCAGCACAGCTTCCTGCCACTAGGCCACGAGCGCTCCCTTAGTAGTGCATTACCTTTTTATACTCCAAAATTCCATTTTCCTCTCAGTCTTTGCTCTGTAAGGAGCCTGAATGAGGGATTTTAAGGCCCCTGATGTCTAGTTAACAGCCCTGGTCCTGTAGTGGGTTACATGTTAAATCATTAAGCCCAAGTTGGTGGTTCAAATCCACCAGCTGCTCCGCTTTTGAAGTCTAATTTATCTAATTTTTTATTTTGTTGACTTCTTTTGTTAAGTTCAATCTTCTCTCTGAAGTATTTTCCATTTGTTTTTGTTAACCTACCCTAGTTAAATAAATTCTGTACAAAAACTGAAACAATACAAGTAAAACCCAAGTCCTTTTTGCTATCAATTTCCCCAACCCAACTCCCTGTTCTGAAGAGACTTCTTAAACAGCCCAACTGTTTAGCTCTATAATATATGCTGAGAGGGCACAGTTTATATGATTATAAAACATAAATTGTACCAAACTGCACATTTTACTACAATTTACTTCTCCAACCAATGTTTTGTTGTAGAGATCTTAGAGTAATACAATAATAATCATCTCATTCTTTTTAATCCGTTTGGTATCCACTGTGTAAATCTGTCATTTAAACAGTCTCCTATTGATGAACTTTGGGGTTGTTTGCCTCGTTCCTCTTACAAACAGAGTTTGGACATCTTTCTGAACATGTGTGATTATTTTCTAAGAGACACTCAGGAAAGTGTGCTTGCTGGTTAAGAGGAAAATGCACCTAACATTTTAGAAGTTTTGGCCAAACTTGTCCACAAGGATTTTGCCAATTGTACTCCCTCCAACAGTGCACAAAACACTCACTGTTCATACACAACCCTAACTCCTCCTCTATTTTTATATTTCTAGTCTTTCTTATTTTGGCTTGTCTAACACATGGGAGTCTGGTGGCTAGTACAAGGCTCCACTACCAACTCAAAAGTACAATTAGAATCCACCAGCTGCTCCGTGGAGAAAACTGGGCCCTCTCCTCCCACGTGAGTTAATGCCTCTAAAAAACTGCTGGAGGCTCAGCCACAAGTCGGTTCCGACTAGTACCCAACAACAATGGCATAAAGGAGATGGTGTCTTCTTTTGACTGTCATTACAATGACACTGAAACTCTTTTTACATGCTTACTAGTTATTTTTTCTTTTTATAAATAATTCTTTTTCTGCTGATCTGTTTCTTATAAATTTGAAGGAAATCTTAAGCTGTCCTATCTCATAATTCACAAATATGTTTCCCTAGCTTAGCTGTATACGGAATATGTAATTTACAAATATTCAAGATACAAGCAGACTGGCAGCCCAGAGGTAAGGAGTTGCACTGCCAACCCAAAAGCATGTAGTCTGCGGGAGAAGAGTGGCCAGCCTCCTCCCATGGGTTTACTGTCCGCAGGAGGCTCAGTTAGGTGTCGGTTCTGATTCGATGGCACACCTAACAACAGTCTAGCTGTATTCTGAATAGGCAATTTACACACTCACTCTTTTCTTTATTCCTGAATGTATTAACTCTTCCAGAGTATGTGAAATGGACTTAACAACCAATGTTGCTACTTTGTTATCTGTAATTCTTTAACCGCATCTAACCTACCTAGTGTTTTAAAAAAATGTGGTATGATCTCCAGGATGAGGAACTCACCTGGGGGCTCTCCTCCTCACCCCTTTAATAAAGCTGCACTAAGCTTTAAAAAAAAGATTCTGCACAAAAAAAATGTGGTATGGTATCATACTTACAAGCATTTCTTTCATATATGTAACTTTAGACAGTAAGAAAAAATTGCCTTTGTGTGCCTGCAAGATTTTGACACTGCAGTGGGCAGACACAGTCTGGAAAGGTCTGAACTGCAGTGGCTCAAAGTTGACTGCTCAAAGGAATTGCGTGGGGACCATACAAGTATGATACCATCCATGCCTTTACGTTTTATATGTAGAACTCTGTAGAATGTATTATCAGGAGCAGAAGAACCATACATAGCAGGACTGGTAGTTCCTATACTGTCTTATTTGTATCAAAAAGGAAGTGTTTAGATTCTTTTAGACAGTTCTTTCCCTCATCTATTTAAATGCAGTGCTCATTATTTATCCCCTCTTTTCTTAGTTTTCCCCTAACTCCCATATCAGTCCCGTTTTATAACAGTGGCAGTATTTGTCCTTTTGTGACTAAGATATTTCACTCAGCATAATGTCCTCCAGAGTCACCCATTTTGTATAATATTTTATGAATTCCTTGGTTTTTCAATGCTGTGTAGTATTCCATTGTGTAAATATACCAGAGCTTCTCTATCCATTTGTTTGTTGATGGGCACTTGGGTCGTGCTCCACTCGAAGGCAATCAACAACAACATGGTAAATAAGGTAAAAACGCAGTCCTGCTTTGTAATAGGATTTGCAGGTTCAAAATACATTCTGGCTCTGGAATAATAAGTATTTCTCTATGTGGAGGTTAGGGGTGGGCACAGGTTATCGGGTGGGGGACAACAACAAAGAAACAAAACTGATTCCAGAAGAAACACTAAGAGAAGGGAGCTCTGGTGGCCTAGTGTTAAAAAAGCTGCACTGTAATCCCAGAGGCACATGGTTCAAATCCAGCAGATGCTCTGTTGGAGAAGAAGGGACAATCTCCTCCTGTACCTGTCAGATCCTATTTGACGGTATGTACATGTACACACACACACACATACACGAAACACTAAGAGAAATGGCAAAAATGTTCTAAGAGAACATCACAAAACCCAAGATGTCGCATCCTTTCCGAAGGCTGCGGGTGACACTCTTCTAGGCCAACGTCTGTGTCCTTGCTGAGCTTTCACTCTAATCACAGAAGTCACTTCACATTACAAATGTACGACACATGAAGTTCCTCTTAAAAAATAAAGTCCCAAGGGAGCTCTGGTAGCCTAGTGGCAAGAAGCTACACTGCAATCCCAGAGGTGCTCGGATCAAATCCACCAGAAGATCTGCTGGAGAAGGAGGGGCAATCTCCTCCTGTACCAGTCAGATCCAATTTGATGGTTCACACACACAAAAAATAATAAAATTTTAAATAACACCCAAAACAAAAACAAAAACAAAACTCTCAAAAACAGAGGTTAAAAAAAAAAGTCCCTATATCAACTTTCCTTCTTAAGATACTCGTCCTACAAGTACAATGTGAGGAGGGGGGAAAAAATCTACAAAGTTCTAGTAGGAGCCTTTTTTTTTTACTGTATATTACTTTTTTAAAAAAGTCATATAAAATGCTGACTTTAATACTGAAGGATACCATTTCAGAAGGGATAAAAACAACTGTCTTGATTTTTTTTATCTGCACAGTAGAGGGCCTGAATGAGGTCACCTGGAGTGTCCCCTGAACACCTATCCTAAGCTTCTCCCAGAGCGTTACAGTCACACTATGAACAGCAGGCTTCTATCTTTCTCTGCATTCAGGAATCATGTCACTAAACTTGTTAGGTGCCGTGGAGTGGAGTATGACTCACAGTAACCTGTGAACAAAAGATCTGAGCCCTGTTCTACCCGCGCCATCCTCACACTTCCTGACAAACAACAGCCCACTGCAGCAGTCACTAAACCAGATTCATGAAAACAAGTCAAAATAAGCAAAACACCTGCATTCGTCCTCCCAACAAAAGAAAGGATTCTAAAGATTTATGGCAAAAGAGCTTTTCTTTGAGGGAGAAAACCCAGTCTTTCTTGAGCACCTTTGGTAGATGCATACTGTCAGCATCAAGTATAAAATCTCATTTACTTTTGCTCCATATCTTAGTCCCAGATGAGATTCCAGAAACTATTTACTAATTTGCAATTTAGATAGAAATAGCATATACTCTTTTAAGCAGTTAAAGCTTTGTTTGGTACTACAACACTAACAGGGGCCCCTATATTTTACCTCTTATTTTGCTACCTAAGGAGATCTCAGCTTCACCAATGAGCCAAACAACTACCGGGACTCCAGCAGATACTAAGAAGTCAACAGCAATAAAGACAAGGACTAGAGACAGTGACCTAGAGGTCAGTGACCTAGAGGTCTATGTGGTTAGCTACCATATGAGTGGAAAAAGTCAGACCTATGCTTTTAAAAACAAAATACCTAAATTTAAAAGCGACAGAATGTTTTCTAAGTAAACGGTGAAAACCTAGTGAAGAGCTTCTTCCTCATGCAGCAATCCCATGTTGGCCGTTTCTGAAGTTGCCCTGAGAACTGGTGAAGAATTACCCCCTGTTGCATCAGCACTCCCAGGGAGTACTAGAGCAACAAAGAGCGTCCCAGGGAGAGCTCTAGGCAGAACCCAAGTTCAAAGGAGGGAGGGAGAGGGCAGAGGAGCAGATTTAACTGATGCTACTGCACGCGTCTTTTCAGAGGAGTTTCTTTCATAACTATAAATCTTTGCGTAGATCTTTCCTAACACAGATTTTAGTAAGATTCACTACCTGCCCAGGACAAGAGAATCTTATAGGGTTCATGTGTGATAACGCAGTAGAACTGACATTCTACCAGCAAAATCACGCTGAGTAAAGCCTCCCCAGGAAGCGATGCCATTCCTAGTCTACACAGGGTGAAACACGTAGGTGGACTCAAGCATCTGATGGCCATAACGTCATGCATCCTCTGGTCCGCGTCTGTAGCTTCTCAGTAAAATGTGCTAATTTGCCTTTCAAAAGTCTCTGAAAAAGGTGACTTCATTATTTCACGGCAATAATACTCTAGGGTTGCAGAAACGATGCTCAAATTTATGATTTCTTCTGCTAAGCCTTTTCTCAACACCCCCAACCCAAATTTCTCTGAAAGATGAACTGACAGCTATAAGTTCTAGCCACTAAAAGTTGAGCTGAAATGAATGTTTTCCTTATGTTAATGAAATATTTCGTAAAGTGGCTTCTTAAAAGAAGAGGGCACTTACCTCATATAGAACTTAAGTTATTCTGATTTCTATGATCTAAATATAGAAATTTACCTGTTGACAGTCTTTACAGCCAGTCAAGAAGTTCTGCTAAAACATAACACGTTTAATGCAGATAAGCAGAAAGACTGACTCAACCTCAATTTTTATAGAATGAGAAAGAGAGAAAATGTAGGCTCAACATTAGGTCTGATTCCTGCTTGCCACTAGTTTGGTTCATAAACATCCAAACTGAGATTCAGCCTTAGTTTTTGAGTCTTCAAATTAGATTCATGAACTTTCTGTATAAAGCATGAGTGAGTGATGGGCGCTCAGATTATTCTAAGGTTAATGTACAGACACTGGTTAGGGTACATACACACGGAGTCAGCAGTACTTGTTACGATAAAATCTGCAAAAGCTGGAATGTGTTGTGAGGCAGAAAACTGTCAGACAAGAACTCAAGTATGTAACATTAATAAAGAAAAGCTAGAAAGTGCTAAGACTCTCAACACCGCGGAATCAAAACCAGCTCAGAGTGGAGCCTCCAGCAGGTGCCCGAGGCAATAAATCATGGGGGGAGCGGGGAAGCCTGCCCATCTTTGTCCTGCGGAGCTGCTGGTAGATCCCCACCTCCAGAGAGTGAGCAGCAGAAATCCCCAGGGACTAAGTGACCAGAGCGCCTGTCAGAGGCAAGAGCTAGAAAAACACAGCAGTGCAGCAGAGTGTGGCTCTCGTGTTCACTAGTAAGTTAATACCATCACTGTGCCTCAATTTTCAAAGTACATTCTCCACATGGCACCTGATTTTTTCCTTCCTCTTAATCAATACGGTAGGTGGTGGTGGTTTGGTGCTATTGAGTCGAGTACAACTCACAGTGACCTTATGCACAACAGGTCTGGTCCCTGTCCTGTGCCATCCTCACAATCTCACACCCTCAGCCATTGCTGCAGTCATCGCGTCAATCCTCCTGGTTAAGGTCTTCCTCCTCTTCACTGTCCCACCACCTTCCCAAGCACGATGTCCCTTTCCAAGGAAAAGCCTCTCCTAGAAACATGACCAAAGTATGTGAGACAAAGCTTCAATATCTTTGCCTGTAAGGAGCATTATGGCTGCACTTTCTCCAAGATTTGTCTGTTTGTTCTTTCGGCGGTCCATGGGATATTCAGCACTCTTCTCCAACACCACAATTCAAAAGCATCAAGTCTTCTTCTGTCATCCTTATGCACTGTCCAGCTCTTAGATGCACAGCAAGTGAATGAAAAGACCACGGCCTGAGTCAGGTGCATCTTAGTCCTCAAACTGACATCATTGCTCCTCAATAATTTAGAGAGGTCCCTGACCACAGACGTTCCCAATGCTATACATCTTCAGATCTCCTGACTACTAAGACCAAGAGTACTGACTGTAGATCCAAGGAAGAGGAAGTTTTTAGCAGTGTCAATCTTTTTTCCATCTATTATGATGTTGCCTATCAGTCCAGTGGTGAGGATTTTCTGTTTCTTGACGTTGAGATACAATCCATACTGAAAGCTGCAGTCTTTGATATTCTGCAGCAAGCACTTCAAATTCTCCTCACTTTCACCAAGCAAGGATGTATCATCTGCATAATGAAGGTTATTGACGAATCTTCCTCCAATACTAATGGCACATACTTCTTCATAGAGTCTCGTTTCTTAAATAATCCTCTCAGCAAACACGGAATAGGTATGGAGAAAAGCTACAATCCTGATGCACACCCTTCCTGATTTTAAACCATGCAGTGTTCCCTTGCTCTGTTTGCACACAGCCTCTTGGTCCAGGTATGAGTAGGAGGCATGTATTATTTTTACAACCAGAAGGTGAAATTTGGAACCAGAGCTAAAATGACAAAACTGGGATCAGAGACTAAGTCTCTTGATGCCTTAAAGTCAATATTCTTCTCAACATAGCATTCTGCCATTTTAACTTGTAAAGAATTAAAATTATGAACATAGAGCAAACAATACTCTATACAATTTACTCTCTTTGGGTGATTCAGAACACATCTTCAGTTTAAGTATGCAGAACCTTGATGATCTCCACAGCACTCAGTCATGATGATTAGGAGCGTTATCTGGTTGACCCAGGGGCACATCAATTACAGTCCACTTTGTCAATTTGGGAAATTTAGTACTTCAAAGTGTCATGAGTTACCATTTGGTCTAAAATCTATAATTGATATCCAATTAAAGCTTACAGTGTCCTTTATGGCTATAGGCCATTATCTGAGTTCATATACAACAAATAGGAATAACATTGTTTTTATAATCATACACACACACTATCCCTTCTTGGAGGGAAGAATTAAATTAGATACCCGTGTAAACAGCTTGTTATAGCACCTTCCAACACATGATAGCTACTATATAAGACAAAATAAAAGAATTGTTTATGCACTGCAATCCCAAAGGTACGCAGTTCAAATCCACCAGATGCTCTGCTGGAGAAGGAGGAGCAATCTCCTCCTGTACCAATCAGATATGATTTGATGGTACACACATACACACAAAATAATTAAAATTAAAAAAAAAAAATTGTTGATAATCAGGGAGCTCTGGTGGCCTAGTGGCAAGAAGCTGCACTGCAATCCCAGAGGTACATGCTTCAAATTCACCAGACGCTCTTTTGAAGAAGGAGGGGCAATCTTCTCCTGTACCAGTCAGATCCAGTTTGATGATACACACAAAAAAATAAGAAAATAAAAAAAATACATATTTAAAAAAGAAAAAGAACTGTAGCTATCTTAACCTTCAGAGTGAAGAGGAGGGTAGTGGTGAAGCTGCGGGGCAGAGGCTGAGTATAGCCAGGTTCGGGGTGTGTCCATATCCCCCACCTAGTCCCCAGATGAGCCAACAATATTTTCCTTATATGATCAGCCTTCACTGCGGGGCTCTACTGCTTCCCTGGAGCCCGAGAGGATTATGAAAACATGTTTGGTGATTTGGGGCCTGGGGACGGGCACCCATAGAGAGGGGCGAGGGGCAGCAGGGAAGGCTAGGGATGAGAGGTTTAGGGAGGCCTCTGCAGCTGCGACTGTGAGCCCTGATCGGTGATGACCAGACTACTGTGCAATCTGAGTTCTGGGAACCAGAGGATGGAGCATGTGCCAAAAAACAAACAATAAAAAGTAATCTTTAGGAAAACAAGGCAGAAATACCAAGCTTGAACTAGAAAAAAAAATCAATTTAATATGAAATTATTTGGCTATATTTCTATAGCTATTAATTGCAAATAATATAAATAATTAATATAAATAGCAATTACTGCTAATTACATACAAAAAAATGAGAGAGCCTAGGTGGCCTAGCGGGTAGGGCATCACCTACAAGTATGTGGCTAGAATCTACCAGCTGCTGTGGGAGGAGGACAGGCATCTCATCTTGTATGATTTACAGCCTCTGAAAACCTGCTGGAGGGTCAGCTATGAGTCCATTCCGACCTGATGGCACATAACATTAAAAAAAAATCACTCATAATACCAGCATGTATAAATTAGCCACTGTCAGTGTTGTTTTGTTTTTCTTTTTAAATGTGTGTGTACTGTCAAACTGGATCTGACTGGTACAGGAGAAGATGGCTCCTCCTTCTCCAGCAGAGCATCTGGTGGATTTGAACCTTACGCCTCTGGGATTGCAGTGCAGATTCTTGCCATCACTGTCAGTGTTTCTACAAAGTTTTATACTTTCATGTGCACAAGCACCTGTATGTCTTACACAGATGAGAATAAAGTAATCCAATTCTGTCCTCACCTTAAAAAAAACAAAACACACACACACACACAAAACCCCAAACAAAAAACCCCCCCTAATCTCCCAAAAGACACACAAAATCAACACTTCACCTCTCAAACCTGAGTACATAAGAAATGCCATCTTCTGACCAGCTGGTAATATACACATAAAGGATCATTCTTTTTAGTATTTCACTGAATAGTAACCTTCTAGTCTCTTTTCATGTAAATTCTAAAGAGCATAGCTGTATTTGAAATACTCATACTGTCCCTACTGTAAACAACAAACACTGTGATAGAAAGTGGATATATCCCTGTCTACCTGCAGGACATGAGAGGCATACTTTACACTGGGATGTGTGCTGCAAACTGCCCTGCAGAAAAGCTGTTCTATCTGCATTCCTATCGGCCAGGGACTAAGGTGCTTATATTCCTACACTCTTGCCTAGTAACAGGTTTGGTTATAGAAGAAAATCCTGCCTTGGTGGCACAGGGCTTAAGCACTCAGCTGCCAACGGAAAGGTCGGAACCCATCAGTGACTCTCAGGGAGAAGAGACCTAATGATCTGACTCAGCAAAGGTTGTTAATGTTGTAGACTGCTGAGAGGGAACTGACCCACAGCTGACCCTCCAGCAGGTTTTCAGAGGCAGTAAATCCCACAGGAGGAGACTGTCCATCTTCCTCCTGCAGAGCAGCCGGCGGATTTGAACCGTTTGCCTTTGGGTTGACTGTGTAACTCCTGACCACTAAGCCACCAGAGCTCCCTTTAAAGTTACATCCTAGGAAAGCTGGGAGGAGGGTCTACTCTGTGACACACAGGGACAGCAGGAAGAAGCTGTGTATGTGAGGAAACACACAGGGCTGAGGATTCTTCCTTCTCAGGATGCAGATAACCAGAAATCCTTATTTGATTAGAACTGGGTTTTTCATCATCCAGCTCAGTTCTCCTGACCATTGTTTGCTTTTCTTTTATTGTCAGGTATCAATCATGGGCAGAGAAATGAGGGAATGTGTGACAATGAAAAAGACAAACACCAACATCATCACTGAGACTGAGCGAGGACTTGATCCATCACTGCACTCGCCTCTCCTGACCCTCGATGACTGAAGGGCGTGCTCGGTGTGGCTTCAGTCAATTTTCCTAACAATCAGCATCCATGAAGACACAATAGCCACTTCATCTCATTTCATCTCATTGTGACAACTGAGGAAAAGCTGCTCAGGCCAGGAGAGCGGTCTACACAACACAGTTTGCCAAACCAGATGCTTAAGTGAGTTCAGTATCCAGAGATAGTGTGAGTAGGTCACACATGGATGAGAGCAGCTTTCTTGACTTTGACCATCAGAATGGTCCTCAAAATAAAAGGATTGCAGCTGTGAAGTGACAGTGAAAAGGTTCAGATGACGCTCTCCCTTTGAATTATTATTACTCACAGATACTCTAAATGTGCTCCAAAAGGGCTAGAGATTACCCGGTCACGATTCTGCTTTTTTACTGACACAATGGAGTAAAACCAAGTTGCTGATTCAGACTTTGGAAGAAAAGCGCTACCTGGGTGGCATCACCCACGTCGGCAGTGAGCCTCACTCCACCTGCTTCCCGTTCTTCCCATTTAGGTAATTTCTCTAACAGTCACCTACTGAGTATTATTTAGAAGAAAGATGTCCTTTAAGTTGCTGGCCAGCCTCACTAGACAGCAGTGAAGACACAAACCAAGTTCCTGCTCTAGCTGTGGAGAGATAGGCCACAAAGCACTCTGAATGCTAATAAACCAGCCAGACAAACCAGGGGATGTAACTGGCAGGGACGTGGAGGGGAGGAGAGGCCTCATTAGATGCGATGATGGGATAAGCCAGAGGTCTCAGGGGTGATATGTGAGCTAAACTGGAAAGAGATGCACTCAGTCATGCAATGACCTGGAAGAACAATGTTCCAGGCAGAGGAAACAGCCAAAGTGAGAGAATGAGTTTGTGGTGTTTCACAAAGAGCAGGCCAGTGTGGCCAGAGGAAACACAGATGAGGCTGGATGTGGAGGATTACACAGGGCCTCGAGGCCACTGCAGAGTCTGGATTTTATTCTAGAACAAAGAGACATCATTAAACGGCTTGAAAGGAGTGGCAGGACCTGATTAAGTTACTCACAATTTCACGGTAACTTCATAGTTTCTTGCAGGACAAGAGGGGGAGTGAGGAGATACATATATTTGTATATTTGCTATTAACCAGAAAGTCAGTGGCTCAAATCCACCAGCTGCTCCTCAAAAGAGAGATGGGCAGATCTTCTCAGAAAAAGTACTGAACTATGTGGAACATTAGTGAGCTCTCGTGGCCAAGAGTTGTGCTGCCAACCCAAAGGTGAGCAGTTCGAATCCATCAGGTGGAGAAAGACGGGCGATTCTCCTCCTGTGTGATTTACAGTCTCTGAAAACCTACTCACTGGAGGGTCAGCCGTGAGTCAGTTCTGACTCCATGGCACCTAACAACATGCTAATTATCAGCTAAGAACATCTGACGTCCTCGTCTCAAGAGGAGCAAGAAAGTCTGCTCCGTGACACGATCATGATGTGGGGATATTTCAAGTTCATCAAGGATGAAAGCAGCTCAATCCCAAACAGACTTCCAGGCAGCACGCTTGGCAGTGGTTCCTCAAAATCCTAACAGTCTTCTGTTCAAACCTACCCCCAGCAGTATGTTCCTGCCAACCCCCAGGCCTGAGTGCGAGAGAACATGCCAGCAGGAGGGAGCCTTGGCCCACCCCAGGGCTGGGCGCACTCAGGAGCACACGTCCTTTCCCAAGGCTGCCACTGTCACGTCAATCACCAAGGACAGTGCCGGGGGAAGGGCTCGGCCGCCTGCCCACAGCAGCATATTCGGTCTGCGTCTCCTCCTCACTGCCCGCCCCTTACCTGGGTCATTTTGTCCACAGAGACTGGGATTCCGTCGATGGTGAGAGGCGGCAGCTCGGAGTTAACCTCCTGTGGCGCGGGGGCGTGTTCAGCTAGGGCCGACTCCAGGTCTTCCAGAATCATGTTCTTGTACTTACGCACCTGCAGGGAATTAAGGCCAGAAGTAAACAAGATGCCCGACAACCAGGGAGGGCAGTGCCAGGCAACCAGCAAGGGGGTGGGGCCTGCTGCCCTGGGCCACTGCACAAAAACACTTCCACTTCTAGCAGGTAAAAATACCCGCAGGCCCCAAAGACATCTCAGTGAGCAGAATGAAAGAAAAAGATGATGAAATTATAGGTAACAATGGTCAAAAGCAGCCGGTGAAGAAGGTACTGAAATACTGCTTCTGGGTTGAAATCGGCTTTCTCAGTCATTTCATTTCTGACCCAACCACTGCCTGCTCCAGATCGAACAGTAATGGCATTCATTGCTCAGCACTTCCAGGCCGTGGCGGTAAACCGTCAAAATTCTTCTCAAGACTCTAGGACTTATGTCTCCAAAACTCAAAGCAGCCTATACTGAACTGCAGCTATTTTCCTGCAAAGCCAGACTACCACATAGAGAGGACAATCATGTACAAGAAGTGGGGGGAAAAGAACCAGAAAATACAGAAGGGATGCACTGTAGCTGGGGTTAGAGAAGCCACTTCCTTTAAGGCCTGGGATAGAGCGCTGGCAGGTCAAGGACCTTCCCCTCCATGGCAACAGAGGGGTCACAAAGCTCCCCAGATATGGCTGTTCTTTGGCTCCATTGCTCTCCACTGTCAGGGAAGCAGCTCTCAAAGGCAGCGAACTTAACAGCGGCACATTTGTACACACACACATTCTTCCACCACGGGCAGGCCAGGCAGACAGACACTGGATCCTGCAGCCACCAATAAAAGGCTCATTCACTGAGAAGAATACACAAGGGGGTGAGGACACCTTTGGGGATAACAAAGAAGCCATGGGCTATGGAAATGTGACAAGATGGGATAGGAAACGCGCTGGCCTTCAGGGCTCAAAGCATTATCTCAGGGAAAAAAGGAAAGTGAAAATGAGGTTTGACCAGAATTACAACAATGTCTGGGCCCAGTTTCCTGCTAAGTAAAGCAGACTTAAATCGAGGACACAGCCATTAAGAGAGCCAGAGAGAAAGATCCTTCTCATACCTCACTGCCATCAAGTTGTTCCCACAGTTCCCCTGCAGGCAGAAGACAACCGCCCTGTGGGGTTGCCAAGGCTGGGATCCTCACAGAGGCAAGCAGCTGCATTTTCTCCCTAGAGTAGCCATTCGAACTGCTGACCTTCTGGTCAACAGTCAAGAACTTAACCATTATGCCACTATAGGGTCCTTAACATTGCTATAATCCACCCCCAACATCTGGAAAAGTACAATGTCTGGCTGGCTGTGTAGCACTACTTCTGCAGTTACATGTCAACAAATACAGTATAACAAAAATAGTGCAACCTTGTGATATCATTACTCAGGGTATTTCTTTTGATCCTGGTCTCCAGCAAGAAAAGGAAGTCTCAAAATTAATACCACTGTATTTAAAACCAGCTAGCAGGTGACTCAATGGCACAAAACAACAATAAATTTTACCATGGCAACTTTACTGAATGATATTATCTGCTTTCTAGGTTTCTGTATTCTATGTAGATCTGAAAATCTTCCCACCCACAAAAATACTTTATTATTAAAAAAAGCCTTATTGTCAGGAAAACTGCCATTCAAAAGTATCAGATTATTACTATTATTATGCTCAGTTTCAAACAACTTGAGCCATTTTTATAGCTCAGCAAAACTTATCAGTGCTACAATTTCTTAAAAAATATCCTGAGTTTTTAAAATAAACTTCTGATAAGCATCCTTCATAATTATATGCAACAAAACATCTTAGGGTGGGACCATAATATTTATAGATTTAAACTGGCATTTCAATTCCATCTAATCCCTTAATTCTGAGATGCATTTCCTGTCTACCGAAGGACCCCCCCCCCCCCAATTTATTAAGTCTCTGAAACTGGACTACATCTTAAGGTTGTTGTGAATCCCATACGTGAACCAGACCAGGGCATCTGCTAGCATGGCTGCCAGCCCTGAGGTTATGACTACCATCCTCCTCTTCAGACACAAGCCACTCACTGCCATTGAAGAAAGTACTGTGAGTCTTGGTTGTCTATAACTCTAAGTACTTTCTTTTAAAAGCAAGAAGTATCAGTATCAAAGTTGTGGTAGCTGGGAACAAGTCTCTGAAACAAGAGCTGAGGATTTTTTGAAGATGTACATGATCGCATAGAGGGCAATGTTGTTATGTGCTGTCAAGTCGCTTGCGATTCATTGCGACCCTATGTACAATAGTCCTAAACCCTGCTCTGTCCCGTGCCAATTGCACTGTCTCTGACACAACTACCCCCATTACCCCAGACACTGAATCAATCCACCTCATAGAGGGTCTTCCCCTCCTGCCCTGTCCCTCCACCTTCCCAAGCATGATGTCCCTCTCCAAGGACCGGTCCCTCCTTACAACATGTCCAAAGTATGTTAGGCGGAACCTCCCTTTCCTTTCCAGCTCAGCTCAGGTCTCCAGTGTTTCTTTCCCTCGGGCTCCTAGTCCTGAACACTGAAACCTCACAGAGCTTAGCTGGATCCTTATCACATGCGTTTTACCGGACAGTGCTAGTTATATTTCTGTTTTCCATACATCTGCTGTTGTTGTGTACTGTACTATAGTCATAACTGACCCGGAGCTGACTCTCTGGAAGGTTTCCAGAGGCGGTTAATCGCACGGGAGTAGACTGCCCATCCTCCCTCTGAGCGCGACTTCTTGCCACTAGGCCACCAGATCTTTCTCTTTTTAAGACAAATCAATGAATGGGCAATAGGGCTTCCTTTACTACTTTTTAAATATTTCCACATTTCTTTAACTTAAAGCCATTTTAAAAAGGCACATGTAAATAAACAAATGATTTAGAGCAAGAAACCAAGACCAACTACACAGTTCATTGAGTCTAGTAGAAAAGTAGAATTACACAACAGCAGAACGAAGGCTTGCAAAGAGCCAGGTGATAACCGTTGGGCCACCTCTGCCCCTGTGGCTGTGACTCACTTCTGCACCTGTAGAACTGGTTAGTCATATCCAGCTGATCTCTATCAAAATGCTATCAATTATTGACTCTGAGGAAACTCCTGTGGCTCTTCTTAAAAAAAAATGGAAATTCTCTCTGTCCAGAAATATTTTTTGCAAAAATTGCTAAGTGTATGTATGGCAAAAACCACCAAGAGAATGCCCTCAGGGCACAGCAGCTTTAGAAAACCCGCCATGTGCCAACACTTGCGATGCCAGCTCTCACTAACCTTCATACAGAGGGGAGGAGAAACAGCTTTAATGCTTACTGCTCACAACTGTTGGAGGTATTAGTATCCTCATTTTACATGAGGACACTGAGGGAAAAAATCAGTGTGAAGACTCATTCCAAAGAACAAAGAATAAAAACTGTCACACAAATACAGCTTTTTAGCTTCATGTGCACACCAAGTTAATAACAACTCTGTGAGGTCAGGACTGAATTAGCTTGTGCCCAAACGTTAACAACTCTAGTCTTCTCATGAAAGGAGTCATATTTCCAGGAAAAATCATAGCCAAGTGCTCTCTTCGGCAGCACATATACTAAAACTGGATAGAGACACGATCAGCCTGGCCCCTGTGCAAGGACTACATGCAAATTTGTGACGTGTTCCATAAATTGACCTGTCCCTTCTGGATGGGAAACATCTTCTAGTATAGCAACCAGTAACAAAAACTGGGACAAAATTTTTTTTTTAAAATATCATAGTCAAAAGAATAAAAACATTCAGTAGATCTGTCACTCACTTTGCTTTAAAGAGGCAAAGGTTTTAAATTTCTGAGGACATTATATCTGAAAACAGTGGAGCTTGTGCAACTTTAAAAAACCTTGTTTCTAGATGAGATTCCCATTCTCCTTCACAAGGGGAAACCAAGTTGACTTATTTTCACATTATCCCATTATACAAATATAGACAGCATATCTAATCTATGAACTGACTGATAGCTTCTCCATTCAGCCAACTCTTCCAAAAGTCATTTATTATTCATCTATTCTGAGTTAGACACTATGCTAAGAAAGGAATGGAACACAACAAACAAAAACAACCACCTACCACTGTAAACAGTACTGTGGCTAAAGTTCTTGTATATATAATCTATTAACAAATCATTTCCTTAGGATAAAATGTCAAAAGAAAGCTGGATTTAAATCAATCTCTCTCTCTCTGCTGTGGACAGAGAACTGACCTCATCAACTGGTCCAACAGGCAACATCATGACAGATGAAGACTGAAGTTGTTAATGATTTCATTTTACTTGGATCCACAATCACACCCACAGCAGCAGTCAAGAATCCAAAACATCTTATACTGAGGAAATTTTCTGTCAAGGACCTCTCTGAAGTGATGAAGAGCATGAGTGTCACTGTAAAGACTAAGGTGCACCTGATCTAAGCCATAGTCTTTCCAGTTACTTTCTATGCATCTGAAAGTTAGACAATGAATGAAGAAACTGGAAGAACTGATGCCTTTGAAGTGTGGTGCTGGCAAAAAATACTGAATATATCATGGACTGCCAAAAGAACAAACAGCTCTATCTTAAGAAGTGAAACCTTCATCTCACTTACTTTGGGCATATTCTGAGGAGGAGTTAGTTCCTGGAGACAGACATTATGCTAGGAAAGATGAGAGTCAGAGAAAGAGACAAAGATTCTCAATAAGATAGAGTGACACAGTGACTGCCATAAAGGGCTTGAGTATGATGCAGGTGCTGAGGATGGTCTAGGACAGAGTAAGGTTCAGGTCTGTTGTCACAGGGTAGTTAAGACTCAAAGGTGACTCGACGGGACCTTATAATATCAACAAACTTAACAGACATTAAGATAATTTTCTTTTGATGCATCTGGTAAGATAAAGAATCCTTTTACAGGCAAGAGAAGAAGAAATGATCTTTCACTACTTTGATCAGCATTAAATTGGTTGAATTTTGTACAATGTCTGCTTGTCGGTTTTGTTTTGCCAGCAGGTGCTGGAAGTTCCATTCCCAGCCTGGATGAGGGGAGGGGAGGAGAATAACCATCGGACATCAAAGAGGCTTCGAAGCATGTCCACCAAACTCCACAGAGCGTCCAGCGGAACTGGGAGCACCACTTGTTTCTACTCACCACATTCTCCAAAGGTGCTGCGCCAAACACTTTGAAGACAGGGTTCGGTTTGGAGGGAGAAATGCAGAGGACAATGGCTTGCTGTCCCACTCGAGTAGTGTATTCATCTAACGTGGCTCGGAGCTTTCTGATAAAAGAGAAGAAAAAACTTAAACTAATGTAAAAACCACAGTGACTTAGAGATAAAAGATTAATATTTGAGAAATTTTTTTTACTAGATTTTTTTTTTTACCCTAAATGTAAAAAGAGAAGTGTAAGGTTTAATATCCTATTTTGGAGGAACATGCGTATACCCTTCTCTTAAAATCCAGTGGCAGGAAAAAAAATATGCAATGGCAATTTTATGCTGTGCATAAAATCACAATTTAAAATCACAGCTCGGGGATAGTGTGGGTCTGCTGAAAGTTTGCCTTGGGACATAGCCATGAGCAATGTTGAACATGAGAGTACTGTCTCTCTCGATCACACCACCAAAGGGGTTTTCTCTGACTGCTATTTATAATAAGATTACAGCTTTATGCTATCATCCTGCCAATCATCCTAACGAGCTCACTTGTTTCTAATTTTCACTTCTAAAACAAGCACGTAAGAACCACGTTGATCTCTGAGAACTTGTTTCTAATCTTTGATTAATACAGTCATTGTTTGTGGCTCATTGACATAATTTGATCCAAAATGCTAGTTTAAAAAGTTTTAGCTTACAGATTTTCTTTGTGGCAAGAACAGTACCGAATTCTCAGGCCTGCAGTGTTTTACAAATGAGGGAGTGAAGCACCTTTCCAAGTGTATCAACAGTGGACAAAACAGAAATATACTCTTCCTCTGAAATCATGGGTAATTCAAAGTTTGATGGTCCATCATTCCTCTGGGAACACAGTCTGCCCTTTCAAAGAACTGGAGGGTAATACCAACTCAAGTGAAGTACAGTCAGTGTATCCACACTAGATTTGTACCTAACGCAGGCGTCCTTGACTTTGTGCCTCCTTATAGCCACAGCTATTACACTCCAGCGCCTCAGGTCTATGCCATCATCAAAGGGAATGGGGAAAACGGTCCGTTTAGGGATGCAAAACTTCTCTGATGCTGAAGTTACTGTTAGGTACTCAGGGGGCTTTGCTCCCTAGGCAAAATCACTTCAGTTTCTCATGATCTGCTTTTCATGGTTCTTAATATAGACTTTGTTACACATCATTTACATGGGTTGGCCTTCCATTTGGATATAATATTCCAATACAAATGTAGAAGATTTGGATATGGTATGTAAAACACTATACGGAAAACGTGTGGAACATTTTATAGACTAAATTTATAAAAGCTGAATACATGGTGTGCAATCTCTCTTCAATGGACCAGATCTGTGTTATCTTTCTGCTACAAATCTCTTTGGAAAAAGAGAAAAAAGAGTGATGAACCACAAATCCCCAGCTCATCTCTGTCAAAACCAGAAACTATGTTCCCAACCACCGGGCCTCCTATTTTCCTAATTTATGGTGGGAGGAGTTTTTCCTCATAGTTTTTATTCACTGAGTAACATATCACTTATTCCTCCCCCTCCACTAGGCTATAAGATGTCTAAGGGACTTGACCACTTTAAAGTCTAATTCTGTCATCAAGGAATCACCTTGGTGTCCTTGAAGAATTTAGCAACATATGTTCTGTCATCCACACATGAAGTGTATGAGCAGTAGCAAGGACCAGAATAAGGCTCCCTCACCGAAGCAAGCGCGTCTGCTGTCTCTTCCGGATCGAGGGATTAGACTCAAACACGTGAGGTCGTTTCCTTTTCTTTCCTGTTGCCACAGCAGCAGCCGCCGCCATTCCCACAGGGCCTGGAAGAAAAAGGAAGATGCTGAGAGCAGGTTCACTGCAGAAGACGGAAAAGGATGAAAGGCACAGATGTTGTCAATAAACAGAAAATGTTCTGATCTTTTCGATATTTTTGTTATGGTCTGAGTGAAAGTTTACAGAGCAAGTTGGCTTCCTATTCAGATATGTTCTTGCTCTCACAAAGACTTTGCAGTGGTTTCACATAAACCACACTTTAATCAACCAGTGACACTTACCATGCCTCCATTTCAGAATATGAACGCCTCCCGCTTTCCTGCTCACACCACCTTGATTTTGTACAATGTCTTTTTGCTGTTTTTGTTTTACCAGCAGGTGCTAGAAGTTGCAGCATTAGAGACATTGTCAAACGGGTGGGAGGGGGTTCATTTGCAGATTTCAAATCCATTTTACTCCTCGGTCCTGTACATAACTCTAAGTCACTGCCAACTTTAAATCAGAGTTAATGACTCATACAAGACACTCCAACCAGCACCGTCTTAAGAAGGTGATCTGGAAGAACCATCTTAATTGGAAAATGTTTTCTTGACTACTTGGGAACTGTGCCAGAAACATAGATGTTCACCACAAGGTCAAACTGATGAAAGCATCCTGGCAAGAAAGAGACTGAACTTTCCCACCCCGAGGAGGAAGCCGGTCAAGCCTGCCCCTGAAACAAAATGTCAGAGGAAGCGGTGGTCCTTGGGAACAACTGGAGCTTCTGAACCCAGAGATTGCAACAAATCATGGGCATTTCTTTTTTAAAACAGATATTCCACCTTTATCCTTATTTGTAAACCTTGTGAAAGGGGTAAGTGAAAATTCAGTTGAATCCTATTTGTGCTAATATTGTTGTTGGGTGCCACTGAGTTCAGTACAATTCACAGTGACCCTAGGGACAACAGGTCCGAATCCAGTGCCATCTTCAATATCTCTGATACACTTGAGACCACTGCTGTAGCCACCACGTCAATCCAACTTGTTGGGGGCTTTCCTCTCTTTTGCTGACCCTCTACCTTCCCAAACATGATATTCCTTTCCAAGGAATAGCTTCTCCTAACATATATGTAAGATGAAGCTTCGCCACCTTTTGTTGTTGTCTCTATTGTGTGCTATACCATCAAATTGGATCCAACTGGCACAGGACGAGACTGCCCCTCTTTCTCCAATGAAGCATCTGGTGGATTTGAACCATGCACCTTCAGGACTGCAGTGCAGCTTCTTGTCACTAGGCCACCAGAGCTCCCTTGAAGCTTCACCATCTTTGTCTCCAAAAGAGCACTCTGGCTGCACTTTCCCCAAGACATATTTGTGTGAGACCAGCTATGGGTGCGCTGAGGGCAACAGGGTCTGGGCTCCAGGACAAGGGGGGTGGTGGATGTTGAAGAGTCCCACCACTTCCCTGCCTTGTATGAAGAAACAAGCTTGGAGCAGCTGCACCAGTACACAGATCTCACAACCCACACATCCTGCTCATGGTCGATGGGAAAGTCTTCAACGTGACCAAACGCAACGAGTTCTATGATCCCACGGGTCCAGAACTTCAATTAAAATAAGCCTCCTATGCCAGTTACCATTAGTAAAAATTTTGATTAAGGACCGTGGATGAATCCTGACCAAAGGAGATGGAATATAGAACAGAATTTTAAATTTTAATGGAATCGAGACTTTTTGGAGCCATGGAGGTTGAGTGAATCCTTGAAACTAATGCTGAGATAGTCTTTATTCCCCGCACCCCCCCCCCCCACCTCAGGAAACTCAGCAAATTCCACATGGAATCCTCAGATATGTGCTTGCAAATCACATCATTGTTGAGACAGTCTTTAAATTGTAAACAAAAAATATTCTCTCATTACTTTTTTTAGAGCATGTATTGCTTCCGGCAATTATTTTACTTTCCTATTTGTGCCCCTCTTCTACCCCTGAACTATAAGTTCCTTCATGAAGTTCCTTGCCTTCATCACAGGATCTCAGAACAATTCCTACTACATAGTAATTCCCAAGAGAACTATTTGCTGGATGTTTAAATGGTGAGTAATTTAACAGTCATCACATGCGGCGTTAGAATAAACCCTCTTCCTACTCTAACACTATGACACTGCAGAATGGGCAGAGAGCAGAGCCAGTTTCAAAGCCTCTTCTTTCCTAGGACAGCTGGCCTGGATTCATCGTGTCAGGACGCCCTCTGCTGGGAAGTGTAAGAATGCCACAGAATAGAGTTTACAAACATTGCAAGCTCTGCTCTTTTAACACTTGCCGCACACTTTTAAATTGACGACCGTCACAATAAATAGGTAGGTAGGTAGGTAGGTAGGTAGGTAGGTAGGTAGGTAGGTAGGTAGAGGTAGGTAGGTAGGTAGATAGAAAGATGATAGATAGATAGATAGATAGATAGATGACCGTGCTTAGAAACACATTTGCCGTCATTTGTGGCAATGTGTTAAATTCACTCTTCAGAACTAATGAATATGTGACAGAAGCTGCACTGCAATCCCAAAGGCATGCCACAGTACAAGGCCCCCAGCTGCTCTGTGGGAGAAGAATGGGCAATCTCTTCCCGTGCAATTAACTGCCTCTGAAAACCTGGAGGGTCAGCTATGGGTCGATTCCGACTGGACGGTACACAACAACAACAAGGTTATCCTTCATGGCAAGTGTCTTCCTTCCTGACTGTGTTGTTAGGTGCCATCGAATCAACTATAATTCATAATGACGCGAGGCCAGCAGATCTGAATCCTGCCCAATTCTGTGCCATCCTCACTCTGATATGCTCGAGTCCACTGTCAAGGTCAGTGTCAATCCATCTCGGCTAAGGGTCTCCACTGATTTCTCTGACCTTCTACCTTTCTCTGTATAGTATTTTACAAAGACTGGTCCTTTCTGGCAACATGCCCAAAGTATGTGAGATGAAGTTCACCACCCATGCATCTCCTGCTTTCTAGCTGTACTTCCTCCAAGACCCAGATGTACAGCATATACTAAAAAGATACATTATGTTGGCCATTCCTGATTATTGGATTTCCTGTTAACTTTCCAAAATATTTTATAAGGTCAATATTCCTAATTTATTAAAAAGTTGACTTGGGGGGGAAATCCCAACAAACCCCAATATTTTCCTTATACAGTATTAGACAGGCATAAATTACACAAGTCTCCTTATCACAGTATTATAAACATACAACATTATTAGCAAAGCATTTCTGGTACTGCAGCTGGTTGAGTAATGGGCTACTAACGAAATGGTCACTGGTTCAAACCTACGAGCTGCTCCAAAAGAGGAAAAAGAAAAGAAAAAAAAATAAGGTGCTCTGCACCCTAAACATTTAATTTTGGAGACTGTTCTGTCTGAGTGAGAACTGACACCTCAGCAGTGTGTTGGGTTTTGGGTAAACAGCAAAGGAAATAAAGCAAAATTTTCTAAGGTAAATTTTTATTCATGGAACTATGGAAAAGAACTTCAAACTCTACTGCACTCAGGAATGTTTTCATTTTCATCTGAAGCGCTGGGACACTATCGCCGTCTCTTACGAGAGATGAGAGTGGAGCCACATGCTCTACACCAGAAATTAGGACAAGGCGTCTAATTAATACAAATATACTGGTGGTGGTGGTGGTAGAAGTGATCAAAAACATTAAGAAACTAGACTTTTCCAGGAAAAGTCAATGTGCCTTGTGATCTGGTTGTATGTAATATAAACACAGCAGAGCTATTAGGGTATTTTTTTTTTTAAATTTTTGTTTGTGTGTCAGTTCTATTTTCTTTTTTTTTAGATTTCAATGAAAGTTTATAAAGAACTTGGATTTCCTTTCATTCATTGTTGCACATTTTCCTCCCTACCCACACCACCCCCAGTTCACTTTTTTCCTTTGGAAAAAAGTTCTCTCATTGTTATACAGTGCCCCCCCCCCACTTTACTATGCAGCACTTATTCTAGACTCTTGTCATGCCAATAATACCTAATCATATATTCCTTTTAGGGTAATTTCTGCTCTACTGCTTTAAAGCAATCTAACCATTTAGGTCAGCTCTTCTGAAAATAAATAAATAAATACATAACAACTCCCTTAGAATCTATTCTAGAGAGGATGCCATGACCTAAAATTATTTTAACACTTGATCCGGAATTTTTTTTAGGACCTTACATATATGAGCGGTCTTTTCTAAAACTTTAAAGTCTTAGGTCAGGGCCTCGGGGTTAGGGAGAAGAGGAAGAAATTGTTTCCTCTTCAGTGACTGGTCAAATTCACTTTGGACATGGAGAACAAAATTAGGTGACTGCTAAGGGAATAAATCTTTATATGGGCTCAGCCTTGGAAGGTGGAAAATTAAGACGCTGCAGTAAGAACCTATCTCAGAACAAAAGCGCACTCCAGAATTCAAAACAGAGGACAATTATCATAAGAAGCATTTCTATTGTTGCAGAAAATAAGCCGATGTAGGCCAATGACTGTTAAGTCTTCATGAAAGAAATAATCAGATTTTAAAATCTAAAGATTACTCACAAATTACTTTATCAATGTTCAAATTGCGAGTCAAAGAATTAATTTTGGGATCATGACTAGAATTATTTTCATGAAATAGAAATTACAGTATCATAGGGCATCCAGAAATATTTAAGAATGATAAATATTTCTGCTCTAGGTGTGTTACGCCACCCAAGCCTCAGTTTTTACATTTGCATGTTATACAGACTTGTGACATAAAATATATTTATTATTATGGGACATAGTTTTTTTTTAGAAATTTGACAAACTTCAATTCCGTGAAATACTTTCATTTTATAAATGAAAAAGTGAATTTAAATGACTTCTACTTCTGTTAATGGCAGAGATAACAACTCAGACAAGCTGTCCTGTTCATGCGTGTTTTCTTTTCTCATGGCATTTGTAAATTGTTAATGTGGAGATGGGAAATATTAGACTATCTAAACCAAAGGGAGTAAAAAAATATAACCTAGGGACACAATCAGTGACTCAATGGAAAGACTGAAAAGTAGCTTAGACAAATTTGAGAAGGGAAAAAAAATCAATAAACTGGAAGACAGAAGAAACTACACTGGATGAAGGAAAAAAGACAAAGGAGGGTAGACATAAAGGAAAAAAGATATAGAGGATTCTGTGAGTAAGACTAACATGTTTTTGTTCTTGTTTTTATGTGCCATCAAGTCACCTGCTACTCACTGCGACCCTTTTGTCACAGCTCTGAACCCTGCCCTATGCTGAGCCAGTCTCACCAACTCTGAAACACCTAATCCCACTGACCCAGTTACTGTGTGAATCTATCTCATCCCGGGTCTTCCTCTCCTCTCCTTTCCCTGTACCCTTCCAAGCATGCTTATCCTTCTCCAAGGTCTGGCAGAAGAATAACTGATGCCTTTGAGTTAAGGTGCTAGAGAAGAGTATTGAACATACCAGACCACCAGGACAACAAATAGGTCTGTCTTGGTGAGGGTGAAGCCAAGTTTCTCCTTGGAGGCTAGGATTTTGAAGACTAACATGTTTCATTTAAAATACAAAATGAGAGGGCGCTCTGGCGGCCTAGTGGCAAAAAGCTGCACTGCAATCCCAAAGGCATGCGGTTTGAATCCATCAGATGCTCCGCTCCTCCAGAGCCAGAGGGATCCAATTTGACAGTACATAACAAGAAAAGAAAAAGAAGAAAATACAGAATAAAAAGAAAAATGTAATCTGAACAGTTAATAGCTAAGAAGTTCCAGAATTGCTAAAAAAGAACAATCTACAAATTCAAGCTGCCTCAAGAATTCAGTAAAATAAACAAGAAACTCAGATATATCACAAAATCTCAAGTCAGAGAAAAATCTTAAAAACATTTCTGAGAGAAGGACTTGCATGGGGACACAACCTGCTAATGAGTAACTGTTAGAACCAAACAGCTTGACTTTCTAATCCAAACAATGGAAACAAAATGACAGGCTCTTCAATATGCGGCAAGTGAAAACTGTAATAAAGATAAATGCGATGCATGGTACTATGGTACCAAACAGAAAAGGAACTTTCAACGTAAGGAACATTACCTGCTGCAGCTAGATGGGCTGTCACCTCATCAGCAGCCGTCGAGTTGAGAATATCTGAATCATCATAAGAAGTGTCCTCGGGAGAAGAAGGGGAGTCTTCATCAGCACTCAGCATGCTGTGTTCAGTGTAGGTGGCCACATGGACCTGTTGGACTTGCTGGGCCACGGCATGGGCTTCTATGGTAGCCATGTGTTCAGTCTGGGTCACTGTGTGTTCCTCCATGAAGATCTACTGTCAGAAAAAAGGCAGAGAATGGGATTCAGTGTGCAATGTAGCAACACTCAAGCGAACAGAAATTTTACTCCAGAGTAGGGGTTTGATAAGCTCTAACACTACTATCACCACATATCTCACTGTACCACAACACAGGATATGGAAGCAACATTCAAAGGTAACACAAAAAAAGAAATCGTTTCCTAGGTGAATTTAGAAAACAGCCTTTGACATTGTACACATAAAAACACTAAATAACTTAATGAACTTACTTAATATTATCTTTGTCCATATTAAAAAAAAAGTAAAATGGGAGTTATAATTTTTACCAAAAAAAAATATCATTAAAATTGGGTGGCTTGTTTATTTTGTAAGGGTTTTTTTCCTCCTTATGGAATGGTGCTTTTTGTAAACGCTACCATCTTGCAGGAATCCCCAAACTTGCAAGTTAAAGATTTGTTCTCCTCTACATATAATTGCTATAGAGAAATCTGTTATCCTTAAAAATATTTGTAGAATATACATACAGATTTAAAATTTAAAAAAATAGGATCATATTACATACAATGTACTATCTTTTTTCCATATCACAACAAATATGGACATTTTGAAACATCAAAATACACAGAATTACCATTTCCTTTTTAAGCAGCTACAGAATAATACTTCATTGTCCAGACTGTGATGTAATTTACATAACCAATTACTTACTGCTACACAGCAAGGCTGCTTCCAATTTTTTGCTATTATAAGCATCAGTTCTGGGACTACCCTTGTGTATAAAATTTTGCCTAATAATTATATCTTAGGATACATTCTTAAAGGTAAAATTGCTGAGTCAAAAGATGTGGCTTTTAAATTTTGGTTCATATTGAAAGGCTGTGTGTTTAACCTGTACAGTAACTATCTCTATTGGTATAACATCACACAAACAAATATGTAATTTTATACAGTACTACATACCTGGAGTTAAAAAACATACAGTAGCTATAAAAATGCAAAAGTATGACCTTTGTGGTTATAAGTAAAAATGAATATAATCATCTATTCACACAAAATTCTTCCCTCATTTTTATTCTACACTGATACAACAGACTCTCCTTTCCATCATTGAGGACTTTGGAAATCCTTTTGTCCTCAGAATGACTGCTTTTGCAAGCCTCCTGCTTCAGGTTAATCGTTTTCATGATAATGACCACATTCTTCCTTTTATCCTTGATTCTTGTTTTCTATTCTTGAACTGTTTCTATAGTCTTTTTCCTCTCTCTACCTTAAAACTATCTCTTTTCGACAAATATTACATGATGCCACTGTTGTAGAATGGGACTGTCCTTGGGGTTGGGGAGAGACTGAGTAAGATGGGTTCAATAATTTATACTGCACTGAAAC